>NC_142806.1:9508894-9867009 GCF_049724085.1 Artemia sp. Qi Xiang Cuo
TGAATTTCTGTCGTGAAACGCAAGAGTTGGAATATTTCAGTAGTGACTTGTTGTGCTTTACCTTCTCACAGTTACATTCTCTTGATTTTTCGAAGTTCATTTTGAATTTCTGTCATGAAATGCAAGAATCAGAAAATTGGGGTCTCAGTCCACCAGCCCGAATGGTGGAAATCCACTAGCTCAGTATTGGGGTCCCAGTCCACCAGCCTGAACGGTGGAAATTCCCTAGCTCAGAATTGGGGTCTTAGTCCACCAGCCTGAATGGTGCAAATCCACTAGCTCAATATTGTGGTCTCAGCCCACTAGTCTGAATGATGGAAATTCACTGTTTAATTTAATTTAGGTTAAATTATATTGTGGGCGAATGATAATTTATCCTAAACGTTAATTGAGAGTATGTTTATGTTTGACTATATTAAGTTAGGGTAGGTTAAGTTAGGTTAGCCCATGTACGCTTCACTTTGGTTAGCTTAGGTTTGGTGAGAGACAGGAACAATGTTAGTTGTTTGAGTAGGTTAGGTTAGGTTTGATTAAATTATGTTAGGTTTTTCCGGCGAGTATTTTTATGTTAGTCTAGATTTAGTTTGGTTAGGTTAAGTTAGGTTAGCCCAATGTACGCTTCACTTAGGTTTGCTTAGGTGAGGTGAGAGACCGTCAAAATGTGAGGGGTATTATTAGGTTAGGTTAGGTTCTATTAAAGTCAGGGAGCTGCCTTTAGGTTAGGCTAGGTGATCCAACGAATGTGCGCAACCGTAGGCTAACCTAGCCGAACCTAGCTTAACCTAACCAAATATAATCTAACCGAACCTAACCTAACACTACACCTAACTTTTTGCCTGTCTCTCACCTAACCTAAGCTAACCTAAGTGAAGCGTACATTGGGCTAACCTAACCAAACTTAACCTAACCTAACTTAATCTAGTATAACCTAACCATACTCGCCGGAAAAACCTAACCTAATTTAATCCAACCTAACCTAACCTAATCATACACCTAACTTTTTGCCTGTCTCTCACCAAACCTAAGCTAACCTAAGTGAAGCGTAAATGGGCTAACCTAACCTAACTTAACCTAACCTAACTTAATCTAGTCTAACCTAACCATACTCGCCGGAAAAGGTTAGGTTAACTTATCATGAGCGCTCATGATAAGTTAACCTAACCTAACTTAAACAGTGAATTTCCATCATTCAGACTGGTGGGCTGAGACCCCAATATTGAGCTAGTGGATTTCCACTATTCAGGCTGGTGGACTAAGACCCCAATTCTGAGCTAGTGAATTTCCACCGTTCAGGCTGGTGGACTGTGACCCCAATACTTAGCTAGTGGATTTCCACCATTCGGGCTGGTGGACTGAGACCCCAATTTTCCGATTCTCGCATTTCATGACAGAAATTCAAAATGAACTTCGAAAAATCAAGAGAATGTAACTGTGAGAAGGTAAAGCACAACAAGTCACTACTGAAATATTCCAACTCTTGCGTTTCACGACAGAAATTCAAAATGAAATTTGAAAAATTAAGATACTGTAACTGCGATATTGGAAGTGTGTATGTTTTTGTGTGTATGTAATTTGTTGCGTGTGTGTGTGTAAGGGGTCGTGTGTGTACATAAGTTTGCGTGTGTGTATGTGTAATTTTTTGTGTGTGTGTGTAATCGTTTTCGTCGGTGATTAAGCGTGTGTGCGTGTAATTTCTTGTGTTGTTGTAAGTTTTCGTATCACTGTAAGTTTTTGCTTGTGGATGTAAGTTTTTGTGTGTGTGTGTGTGTAAGTTTTAGTGTGTCTAAGATTTTTTGTGTGTAAGTTTTTAAGTGTGTGTGTGTGTGTAATTTTGTATTTGACTTTTTTTTTTCATGTGCATTATTAAGTGTTTGTGTTATATTTATTGTTTTTTTTTTTGTTTGATTTTTTTAGTTTTTTTGTGTGTGTGTGTGTGTGTTTTTTTGTGTGTGTTTGTGTTTTTTTGTGTGTGTGTTAGTTTTTGTGTGTGTGTGTTTTTTTGTTTGTGTGTGTAAGTTTTTGTGTGCTTGTAAGTTTTTGTGTTCATGTAAGTTTTTGCATGTGGGTGTAAGTTTTTGTGTGTATGTGTAAGTTTTTTTGTGTCTAAGATTTCTTGTGTGTGATTAAGTTCTTTTGTGTGTGTTTGTAAGTTTGTGTGTGTGTTTGTGTGTGTGTGTATTTGGTTTTTATTTGTCTGTTTGTGTTCGTTTGTGTGTGTGTGTGTGTGTGTGTGTAATTTTTTGTGTTTGTTATTTTTTTCTTTTGTCTTTTTGTTTTCGTTTGTGTGTGTGTTATGTGTTCTTGTGTGTGTGTGTGTGTGTTTGTTTGTGTTTGTAAGTTTTTGTGTGTGTGTGTGTGAGTTTTTGTTGTGTTATTGTGTATGTTTTTTTTGTGTGTGTGTGTGTGTAAGTTTTTTTTTGTGTGAAAGTTTTGGCGTGTGTATGTAAGTTTTCGTGTGTGTGTGTGTGTGTGAGTTTTTTGTGTGTGTGTGTGAGTGTTTTTGTAAGTTTTTGTGTGCATGTAAGTTTTTGTGTGGATGTAAGTTTTCGTGTGCATGTGTAAGTTTTTGTGTGTGTGTGTGTGTGTGTAAGTTTTTGTGTGTGTGTAAGTTTTGTGTGTGTGTGTTTGTGTTCGTGTGTGTTTTTGTGTTTTTTTTTTGTTGTGTGTGTGTGTGTTTGTGTGGGTTGGTGTTTTTTTGTGTGTGTGTGTGTGTGTGTGTGTGTGTTAGTTTTTGTGTGCATGTCAGTTTTTGTTTGCATTTTAGTTTTGATGTTCTTGTGTCTTTTTTTGTGTGTGTGTATGTGTGTTTGTGCGTTTATGTTGTTTGAGGTGTGTTTGTAAGTGTCCGTTTGTGTGTGTGTGTCTGTTTTATTGTGTGTGTATTTATGTTTTTGTGTGTTTGTGTGTTTAATTTTTCGTGTGTGTTTTTAATTTTTATTTTGTGTGAGTATTTTTTTTTGTGTGCGTGTAAGATTTTGTTTGTGTGTAAGTTTTTGTGTGCATGTAAGATTTTATATGAATGTAAGTTTTCTTGTTCATGTGTTAGTTTTTTGTGTGTATGTGTGTGTGTGTGTGTGCATAAGTTTTAGTGTGTGTGTGTTAGTTTTTGTGTGTAAGTTTTTATGTGTGTGTGTAAGTTTTTTTGTGTGTGTATGTTTTTGTGTAAATGTTAGTTTTTGTGTGCATGTAAGTTTATGCGTGTGGGTGTAAGTTTTTGCGTGTGTGTGTAAGTTTTTGTGTGTGTTTGTGTCTTAGTTTTTGGGTGTGTCAGCTTTTGTGTGTGTTAGTTTTGTGGTGTGTGTGTGTGTTTGTTTTCGTGTGTGTGTGTGTGTGTGTGTAAGTTTTTGTGTGAAGAAAACTAGCTCAGAAAAGACAAAAATAGCAAACCACTCATCTCAATCATAGGTTTCAGTCAACACACACCTATGAAAGGCTAATAAATCCAGCCCAGAAAAGTCAAAAATAGCAAACTACATAATCCAAATCATAGGTTTCTGAAAGGACACACCTATGAAAGGCTAAGAAATCTAGCTCAGAAAAGTCAAAAATAGCAAACTAGTCATCCCAAACTATAGGTTTCAGACAACAAACACCTATGAAAGGCTAAGAAATCCAGCTCAGAAAAGTCAAAAGTAACAATCCATCCATCCCAAATCATAGATTTCAGACAACACACACCAACGAAAGACTAAGAAATCTAGCTTAGAAAAGCCCGAAATAGTAATTTACATATCCCAAATCATATGTTTCAGACAACATTCACCTAAGAACTTCTAAGAAACCTAGCTCAGAAAAGTCAAAAATAGCAAACTAGTCATACCAAACTATAGGTTTCAGACAACAAACACCTATGAAAGGCTAAGAAATTCAGCTCAGAAAAGTCAAAAGTAGAAATCCACCCATCCCAAAACAAAGGTTTCAGACATCACACACCTATGAAAGACTAAGAAATCCAACTCAGAAAAGCCCGAAATAGTAATTTACATATCCCATATCATAAGTTTCAGACAGCATTCACCTACGAAATACTAAGAAACCTTAGGTCAGAAAATTCTGAAATAGCCAACTACTCATCCCAAACTCGAAGTTTCAGACAACAAACACCTATGAGTGACTAAGAATCCTAGCTCTGAAAAGTCCAAAAAGCAAACTATACCTCCCAAATCATAATTTTCTGAAAGGACTCACCTATGAAAGGCTAAGAAATCTAGATCAGAAAAGTCAAAATTAGCAAATGAACCATCCCAAAACATAGGTTTCAGTAAACGCACACCAACAAATGTATATAAAATACTTCTAAGAAAATTAAAAATATAGCAGCACCATTACTCCACCTCATATCTTTCAGACAAAAATCACCTATGAAAGGCTCCGAACACCTTTTATGAAATGGAAATAAGAAAACATTACAACTCAAAAATCTTAGTTTTAAGACACCACACATCTGTTAACGGCTAGGACAAATAGCTCATAAAAGTCGAAAATAGCAAACTAGTCATCCCAAACTATAGGTTTCAGCCAACAAACACCTATGAAAGGCTAAGAAATCCAGCTCAGAAAAGTCAAAAGTAGCAATCAACCCATCCCAAATCATAGGTTTCAGACAACACACACCTATTAAAGAATAAGAAATCCTACTCAGAAAAGTCAAAAATAGCAATCCACATATCCCAAATCATCGTTTTCAGTCAACACAAACCAACGAAAGACTAAGAAAACTAGTTCGGAAAAGTCAAAATAGCAAACTATTCATCCCAAACTCTTGGTTTCAGACAACATTCACCTACGAAATACTAGAAAACCTTAGCTCAGAAAGGCCTGAAATAGCAAACTACACATCCCAAATCATAATGTTCTGACAGCACATACCTATGAAAGGCTAAGAAACCTAGCTCAGAAAAGTCGAAAATAGCAAATTACACATCCCAAATCATAGGTTTCAGACACCACACGCCTATGAAAGACTAAGAAATCCAACTCAGAGAAGCCCGAAATAGTAATTTACATTTCCCAAACTATAGGTTTCAGACAGCATTCACCTACGAAATACTAAGAAAGCTTAGCTCAGAAAAGTCTGAAATAGCCAACTACTCATCCCAAACTCGAAGTTTCAGACAACAAACACCTATGAGTGACTAAGAATCCTAGCTCTGAAAAGTCCAAAAAGCAAACTATACCTCCCAAATCATAGGCTTCAGTCAACACACACCTACGAATGGCTAAGAAATCCAGCTCAGAAAAGTCAAAAATAGAAAATTAACCATCCCAAATCATAGGTTTCAGTCAACACACACCTACGAATGGCTAAGAAATCCAGTTCAGAAATGTCAGAAAATAGCAACCCACACATCCCAAATCATAGGTTTCAGACACCACACACCTACAAAAGACTAAGAAATCCGGTTATGAAAAGTCGGAAATAGCAAATTACATATCCCAAATCATAGGTTTCAGACAACACTCACCTATGAACGGCTAAGAAACCTAGCTCAGAAAAGTCAAAAATAGCAAACTAGTCATCCCAAACTATAACTTTCAGACAACAAACACCTATGAAAGGCTAAGAAATCCAGCTCAGAAAAGTCAAAAGTAGCAATCAACCCATCCTAAATCATAGGTTTCAGACAACACACACCTATGAAAGACTAAGAAATCCAGCCCAGAAAAGTCATAAATAGCAAACTACATATCCCAAATCATCGGTTTCAGTCAACATACACCAACGAAAGACTAAGAAACCTAGCTCAGAAAAGTCAAAAATAGCAAACTACACATCCCAAACTATTGGTTTCAGACAACATTCACCTAGGAAATACTATGAAACCTTAGCTCAGAAAAGCCTGAAGTAGCTAACTACACATCCCAAATCATAGGTTTCAGACAACACACATCAACGAAAGACGGGTGCACGGGGGGGGGGGGGCACAGGAGGGGTCGGTGTGGGTCCGGAGGGCCCGTTGGGGCCCGGGGGGCCGTTGGGGCCCAGGGAGGGCCGTTGGGGGTCCGGAGGGCATTTGGGGGCCGGGAGGCCTTTGGGGGTCCGTTGGTCCTTTGGGAGCTCGATGGGCCTTTGGGGGGCCCGGGGGTGTCCTTTGGGGGTCTGGGTGGGCCTTTGGGGGCGCCGGTGGCCCTTTGGGAGCTTGGGGGCCTTTGTGGCACAGGGAGGGCCTTTGGGTGCCTGGGGGATATTTGGGGACCGGTGGAGGGCCTTTGGGACCCGTTGGTCCTTTGGGAGCTCGATGGGCCTTTGGGGGGGGGCCCAGGGATGTCCTTTGAGGGTCTGAGGAGGGCGTTTGGGGGGCTGGGACTCTATGGGACCTTGGGAGACCTTTGGGGCCGGTGTAGGGCCTTTGGGACCCCGTTGGTCCTTTGGGAGCTCGATGGTCCTTTGGGGAGCCCGGGGATAGCCTTTGGGGGTCTGGGTGGGCCTTTGGGGGCGCCGGTGGCTCTTTGGGAGCCCGGGAGACCATTGCGGACTGGGGGGAGGGCCTCGGTGGGCCGGTGGGCCCTTGGGGGGGTCGGGGGGCCCTTGGTGGCCCAGCGGCGGGCCTTGGCGGGGCTGTGGAGGGCGTTGGGGGGGCTGGGGCTCTTTGGGAGCTTGGGGGACCTTTGAGTACCGGGGGCTTCCTTCGGGGTTGGGGTTGGGGATCGGAACCCTTTGGGGTTGGGGTAGAGGACCTCACAACACTGTTCAAATGGAACTTGTGTATTATAACGACCACAGAGTTTCACCCTCAAATTCTCTTCTAAAACCTTTCTTAAAATCTTCTTTCAAATGGCTCAAACTGTTTCGCCAAAATAATTCCATAAAATGGATAAAACGGTTTCACCCAAATAATCCCTAAACGTAATTTCAGCGTGTTCCTTTTGTTTGGCATCTCTGCGCTAACGCATTTCAAATTTCTAGGAAACCCTTTCCTACGTTAATCTCTTCATCTCATAAATTTTCCTAGCTAAACTATAAGGGTTTCGTTAGAATATCAATTTATCTCTCCGACTTAAAGCTCCGTGAAGCCGTATTTAAAAATGTAATTTCTATCTCTTTAGACTCCCGCATAATTCCAAGATAACATGTGATGTCAATTATGATTCCTGACACTAAAGATCAATGAAGCCCTATTTAAAAATAGAATATTAATTTTTATCTCTGTCATAAAGAATGTTTATCCCTCAGACCTAAGATTAAAGAAGCCTTAATGTTTCTTAATTCTCCCCTTCGTGAATCAATAATTTCCCCTAGCGATTATGTAAATCAAGTTCACAGGTGCTATTTCTCAGGTTAAGCTAACCAAACAACAATGAAGCCATGTTTGTTTCTTAATTCCCCCCTTCCTCAGACCTAAGATTAAAGAAGCCTTAATGTTTCTTAATTCTCCCCTTCGTGAATCAATAATTTCCCCTAGCGATTATGTAAATCGAATTCTCGGAAATCCACTTCCCCTTCGATTACGCAATCAAGTTCTCGGAAATTCACTTCCCCCTCGATTACGCCATCAATAACATTGTTTCCTGTTAGAATTCAATGCGCATGTGCAACCTTCGTCCCGGAGCTATTACACATAGAAACAACAAATAAATCGACCTTGGAAAAAGAGGTCATTGACCCCATTAACCACGTGTTCTCCCTAATGAGGCTATGCCCTTATTTGGAGTCCCGTCCATATTCTATGCCCATATAAGGAGTCCCGTCACGAGCTCATGATAGGGTTCTACTAATGTTTACTAGGATAAGAGAAAACATCCTTTATGTGAGATTTGAAAAGGAAATGGCTACTAACCACTTTCGTGGCTAAGAAATTAAATTGGTGGGTTTTAATATGGTTGATTTATAGTTATATAACATTAGATTTTTGGGACCGAGGGTGCACTAATCTATTTGCCGGGCTAAGCTCTGTCCGTTTATTTCAGGAATACCTTGAAATATTGTAAGTGTTCAAATGTCTTATTGTATTGGAATTTATCGTATATTTTTATAATTGTTGACTATCTGCAACTATTAGTCCCCGTGGCATATGTAGCCAGAACTTGTATAGTTTTATTGCATCAATTAAAGTATTATATTATAACCAACCTCTATACAACCTTATTTAAGCTTCTCGATGAACTCCCAGTAGGTACGCTCACGATAATTAGTCAGGCCAAGGTCTAAGGGCCCGCTACTGAGATTTACTCACCTTAAGACCGTAATTATACCCCCTACAATGAGTAGAATAACACGTAACAAAAATCTACTTTACAGCAATTATATTCTGGCTTTTTCGAAAGCATAGGGGTTTAAAACCCTACTCGTATTAAATTCTGCTCGTTTTGAGTTTGACTCTGTTATTTATTTTAATTTATGTTTGTTTTGGGTTTCATATATTTATTGACACTGATTTGTGGTAGTTGTCTGCTTAGTAGATTATTTGATTCTATATTTGTTCATTTTTAGTTTAATTGTGTTCTTTACTTTTTTTTTTTAAACTAATTTTGTGGAAAAAGTTTTTTTAATTAACCTAAAGGAAAAATACCAAGAAAGATAGTACCATTAAATTCCTTACTGTATACTCTTTTCAAATATCATGATCAATTTCTTTACAATGCACCCCCTTCCTTGTGGCTCAAGTATCGCCCTAGGACATAGGCCTGTAAAAGAGATCATCATAGGCAGCGCAAGTAAAAAGCGATGTGGGCATAATGTATTATTTCTTGGTCGTAGACCAGGGCACTTTTTATCGAAGGACTTGTCGTACAAACTTCAAAAATTGCTCATTCAATCGGGAATTGAAACGGCTAGTTCCCTTTTTAATAGTCGAAAGTGACTGGAAGGTAACTAACACCCCTCCCACGCCCACCCCCAAAAACATCCAATCAAAACTTTGAGAGAGCCATTTTGTTCAAAGTAGTTGAAAAGTCTGGACCCCCCCCGAGCCCTCTAAGCAAGGGTTGTAAGTTACACCCTGGGGACTTGCAAGGTTTACAATGAGAAGATGATCGTAAAAACTTTGGAGAGGGCTCATTGGATCGGTAATTAGAAGTTTTATTGCCGGTTTTAAGATTCAGAGTGATCGAAAGGTGGATATCCCTCCCCCCACACCGCGTACTTTCCTGAAATTCGTCTGACAGAACTTTTGAGATGACCATTTGTTATAGTAGAAACTTCGAAAAAGGCTCATTTGATGGGAAATTGAAGGGGCTTACGCCCCTTTAAATAGTCGAAAGTGAATGGAGGGCAACTAACCCCCCTCCTACGCCCACCGTTTTCCCAAACACATCCAATCAAAACTTTGAGATAGCCATAATTTTCAGTGTAGTTAAAAGGTCCAGAAATTATGTCTTTGAAGATGACAACCCCCAACAGCCCTCAGGGCAAGGGTTGTAAGTTATGCCGTGGGGGCATTTAAGGTTTTTTATAGAAAGGGTGGTCGTATACACTTTGGAAGGTTCTCATTGGATTGGTAATCAGATTTCTCTAATACCCCTTTTAAGATTAAAAGTAATCGAAAGGTGAGTACCCCCCTCCTTCCCTCCACACACACACCTCGTATTTTCCCGAAATAAATTTGATAAAAATTTTGAGATGGCCATTTGTTGTCGAAGAAACTAAAAAAAGGCTTATTCAATTGGAAATTGAAAGAACCTTTTTTAATGGTCAAAAGTGATTGGAGGGCAACAAGCCCCCCTCCCACACACCCATCAGTTCCAAAGACACATCTAATCAAAATTTTGAGATGACTATTTTGTTCAGCATAGTTGAAAGGTCTGGAAATTTTATCTCTGAGAATGGCACCCCCCCCACACACACAAAAAGCCCTCAGTGAAAGGGTTGTGAGCTATGCCCCGAGTGCATATATGGTTTGTATGGAAAGGGTGGTCGTTTAAATTCCAGAGAGGGTTCATTGGATTGGAAATCAGATGTTCTAGTTCCTTTTTAAAGAGTTAAAGTGATCGGGGCCAGCCGCCCTGCCCAGCACCCCCCCCCACCCCCTACGTAATTTTTCCATTAATGCATCCGATAAAGATTTTGAGATAGCCATTTGTTAAAAAATCGTCCAAAGATCGTATAATAGGGTGTTTGAGGTGGACAGAATCCCCAGAGTCTGGAGGTAAGGGTTGTAAGTTACGCCCCAGGGTCAAATCAGGTTTTTATGGAAGGGGTGGTCGTGTGAACTTTAGAAGAGGCTCATTTAATTTGAAATGCATAGTTCTAGTTCCTTTGAAGAGTCAAACATAACGGATAGCAACTAGCCCCTCTCCCTGACATCCTCTTTTTTCTCAAAACACATTCAATTGAAATTGTGAGATACAAGTAGCCACTTTATTACCAAGAGTCCAAAAATCATATAGCAATATCTTTATGGTGGACACAATTCCCCAGAGCCCATGGTCAAGGGTTGTACGTTATGCCCCGGGGCATATAAGTTTTTCGGGAACGGGTGTTCGTATTATCTTTGGATCGGACGGAGCTCATTTTGTCGAAAGTCCGAAGTTTTAATGCCCTTTTTAAGAGTCAAAAATGAATGGAGATCAATCAGCCCCCCCCCCAAGTCTATCATTCCCCAGATTATATCCGATCGAAATTTTAGGAGATCTATTTTGTTCAGCCTTTTTGAAAGGTCCAGTAATTATGTCTTTGGGGATGTCAACCTCCCCACAGTCCTCAGGACAAGGGCTTTAAGCTAGGCAATTTGTTCATAATTTACACACAATATATGTTGTTGAGAAAGGTATGCATGTTTGAAATTTTTTTTTCCAAGAAGACAAAAGGCATTCAGGTAAGCTTTTCCAAGAATGTTTTGAACTAAATCAAAACACGTTATGTGTGTACGGATTGTCAAAAGGGTATAACACTGGAATAACTGAGTTTATTGATTTGGAAAATCCAGGATATGAAAAGGGAGATGATCAAAAAGGCAATATTTGCATGCTACCAATACTACTACAATTACCCACCACTACAACCAGACCAATCTATTTACAGTATTGAAGGGAAATTCGAGCTAAATCAAAAGACTATGTGCGTGCAAATTGTCAAAATAGCGTATCTCAACAATTGCTTTGGGTATTAAGTTGGAACTTTCAGAGTGCTTAAAGGGGAAGATAATCTCACCAAAAGGCAATAAGTACACACTACTAATAATACTACTGTTATTGCTGCATTTACTGCTACTACTACTTCTACTGATACTGCTTGTAAGGCTAAGAGCACTGAGAGGAAAATACGGTAATGAACAGGTTATCAAAAGGACATATCAGCAATGTCATAGCAACGGCTAATTGTATTAAGTTGAAGTCTCTAGGACTTGATGAGAGGAATGTTCTGCTGATCAAAAGGCAATATGCTAATACTATTACTAGTAATTTTAATACTACTACTGTGACTACTATTACAACTATTCCTAGGGGTATGAAGGTGAAATTTTCAATGAGTTTTGAGGGGGAGGTGAACTGAATCACAACACGCAGTCTGTATGCAGGTTGTCAAAAGGGTTTAACAGCAATGTCTTAAGAAAATTTTGGTGTGTGAAGTTAAAACCAACAGGGCTGTTGTGAGGGATGTTGAACTAATCAAAAGAAAAAATTTGCATCCTAATACTACTACTTTTACTCATACTACTACTACTGTTACTATTATTACTTCTATTACTACTACTGCTACTACAGCTTAGGCTACTACAATTAATTCTACTGCTATTACTATTTATAATGCTATTAAAGCTAAGGATACTAACGTCAAAAATTTGGGATGTATAGTAACAAAATGGAACTAAATCGAAACACACTATGCCCACAAAGGTTGTCAAGCAGACGCCTCAGAAATGCTTCAAGGACGGTTGATAATATTAAGCTGAAACTTTCAGTGTGTTGAAGGGGATGTTGAAGAAACCAAAGATGCTATGCGCATACTGGCACTAAATATGCTGCTACATCTATTGTTACTGTACCATCTAAGGGTATTGAGGTAAAGCTTTTAAGGAATATTTAGGCAGATGTTGAAAAAAATCAAAATAAAACTATGAGGATGTGGACTTTCAAAAAAAGTGACACAGCAATATCTGAAGAACAAATTATACTATTAAGTTAGACCTTTAAAGGTAAGTTTTTGGGGATTTTCAACTAGACAGAAGGCACTATGTGTATACTCTTAATACTACTACTACAGTTATTGTAACTAATGTGGCAAAGGGTATTGAGTAAAACTTTTAGGGAAAGTTTAGGAGGAGTTTCAATTAGATGAAAAAACTGTGTGCATGCAGGTTTTTAAAAGTGAATGAAAGCAATATCATAGACAGCACCATTCCATAATAGCTAGAAATATCATTGAAACCTTTAAAACAGCTAAATTGATTCAAAATTATAAGGTCTAGTACTCTTTTTAAGAGTAAAAAGAGATTCGAGGGCAAGCAGCCCCTTTCCCAAGCCCATTCATTTTCCAAACACATCCAGTCAACATTTTGATACAACCATTTTGGTCAACGTAGTAGAACGGCCCAGCAACTATGTCCTTCGAGATATTGAGCATGTCAACCCCCACAACTATCCAATTGGCCCATTTTGCTTTAAAACTAAATGTTGCGTTAAGCTAACTCAAAAGGCATTGTGCTTATGGTTGCCAACAAGACACCTCAGCAATATATCAAGAACGAATGGGAGGATTAGGTTAAACCTTTTGGGGCTAATACTATTACTACTTCTACTCTTGCAATTTAAGTAAATAAAAAGAGTTTGAGGGTATCCAGGTTGTCAAAGAGCACAGAGAGAATCTTTTGGGAATGATATTGTTTTATTTTTCTGGTCAACTTCCGGAGTTATAAAATTAAATTAAAAGATACTGTTGGTGTCAGGATTAAAAATCGTTGACAAAGTTTCTCCAACATACAAATAGCAACCCAAACTATGGATTCTTATAGAAGAAAAACTGAAAAACTGTAAAATAGTATTTGTTTTTTTACGATGAAAAAGACGATGTCAATAAAAAACGCACAGAAATTGATTCAAATCTTTTTTCCACAAAATGAGTTTTTTAAAGAAAAGTAAAGAGCTCCATTAAGCCAAAAATTTTCTCTAGAAGGTGATTTTCCGTTTTCCCCCGTCTTTACAGAACTGTATCATGGAATGAGGCTTTACAGGGTTGAAGGCAAACAGTTTTAATATTACTTCAGCGGTTCAATATAAACAGCCGCTAAAAAGAAATTATGATCCACAACAGGGCAGCGAGTTATTCATGATCCAGACCAAAATAAACCAGGATTTGAAGAAAATCAGCCATTTCCTTCCAACAAAGAAAATAATACTTTAACAGTAAAAAAGATCGTACATTCCCTCCATTCTAAAAGACCAGAACAGGAAAACAGCACTCAACGACTTTTCCCTGGCACCCAACCAAAATCACATCCCCGTAGGAAACGAGTTTTCACACTTTGTACAGAAGTGGGGGTAATGCCCCGGCTATGGAACAGGTTGTTGAGCAGACCTTTAACATATCTTGGTTACGACAGAGGTAAGCGAAACCTTTGGCTAAACAAAGGGTGGCTGAATCAAAGCCGTCCCATTAAGCCTCCAAAGCATTATTCACCGAAAGCTCAGTCTACGGAAAGAGTGGCTATACAGAAGACCCAGATTGGAACTATTCTGGGGTTTGGTCTACAGAAAAAAAAACTCATCATATAAATTGCCTTGAGAGGAGAGCACTAGCCAACACCATCAATGCCTTTGCAAAAGAGCTAAGAAACGAGGTAGTGATGGTTTCAAGAGACAACTCACAACAGTCCAATACATAAACAAAGGGGGCGGAACCCATTCGTACTCCCTAGACGAAAATCCTTAAGATTCTCACGAAAAGAAAACAGTCTACCTATGGATTGATCTATTCGCAAATCTTTTCAACCGAAAGATCAACACCTTTTTCTCGCCAGTTCCAGACTCTCTTGCGCTTGGCACATATACCCTAGTTTACGATTGGTGAAACAAACACAGCTAAGTATTCCCTTCATTTGCCTTGATCCCAAAGGTTTTAAAGAAGAGAAAGCTCGAGAGTCCGTGAACTGCCAAATAACAATAATTACCCCGAAAAGGTAACACCACATTTTGTATGCGAATCTTCTCAATTTGCTAGTGAGTTTACTCACATTGCTAGGAAATCAGTCAGATCTGCTCCAGCAGGGTCACTTTTATCACCCAGCACTAAGAAATCTACATTTACACGGCTCGAAGATATAGAGCATGGACTCGAAGAGAGAGGATTTTTCTAAAAAAAAGTCGGCGCACAAAATTGCCCGCCCTTAGCAAAAATCTACCATCAAAATGTACAATGGAAATGGCAAATATTTGTAGGCTAGTGTAGTGAAAGGAAGATTAATCCTCTTGAGGCCAATATTCAGATATTTGCTGAATTCCTAATATATCTAGAGACTGATTGAAACCTCGCGCTACCTACAATAGAAGGTTATAAATTAGCAATATCTGGAACCCTAATTCTAGCCACAAGAATAGACCTCTATAATGATATTTATTCAACAAAAATGATGCAAAATTTCTGACGTGAGTAAAAAAAAACACAACATGATATCCGTGCCAGGGGTCTTGGTCTCGTTATAGAATCTTTTCAAAAGTTCACAATTTCTTGACGTGTGCAATATCAATATCAAAAACCTTACTCTTAAAATAGTATTCATTTCCACCATCACATTGGGCCGTCAAAGGAGTGAAATCGACCCTATCTTTCAGTTTAGCAAAATTTAAGAATAATTTTCAAAATCTAAAGTTCCTCCCTTCTTTTAGACCCAAAACTATGAAATCTCATAAAACACCTGCGCATATCCTTCTAACTACTCTAGATCTAAAGATTATGCACAGCGTAGAGCCTAGTGTGACAATTAGGAAAGGAAGAAAAAGGTTCTTCGTTCCCTTTTCTAAAACTGCACAACAAGAGGTTGGCTGGAACCTCAAGAGGTTTGTGAGTTCTTCTTGGACAAAAAACTCACAACCTTGGCACACAAATCGACTAATGAAGGGTGCAAAAAAGAGAAAGTATATGACAAAAGATCCATGGCAGCGTCTCGGGCACTTTCAAAATCATTTCCACTGGTTGATATAACGAAAGCCGTCAAGTGGTTTTCGGAGACTATTCCCGGTCAAAAGTATCTGCATGAAGTCAAATATAAAACTAATACCCTAAATTTTGTGGCAGTCCAAAGAATTTTATAATCTTATGTAGTAAAATGCTTGAGTCTAAGCTTTGATAAATATATAGCAATTTCTGAGGTAATGGTGACCCCAAAATGGAACTCTCAAATAAAAGTTCAATTTGGCTAGCCAATACTTACTTCACTCACCGCTGGATAGTCACATATTTGTGGTACAGTATCACGTCTCGTTATCACACAACAGAAATAAGCATTGGTAAATATCTAGCAGTGTGTAGGTAAGTGTAGGCTAGAAAAACTGAACTTTCATCCAAGACTTCGGTTTTTAATCCAAAATGTTTTATAGTGTATGTATTTTATGTGTGTTTAAACAATAGCACTGAATTCGTCGAGAACCGTTTGAATTTTAGTCGTCTCGGAGTTTACTTTTCAATTCATGTCAATAACAAAGACAAAGCAATAGACAAACCTGCGCTTTTCATTTTTAATAGCGCAATCCTGTAAGGTCGGTGTCTTCACCTCTACTGTTTCTAAAATGTTTGCAAGTTCAGAAACTATTGGTCTAATTTATGTGAGGTCTACAGAACTTAGCCCTTAACTGGTCGAGTGATCGGGTAGGGCAAATATTTATCCTATAACTAAAACGTTTGTAAATAAAAAATATTTCAGATAGGAACTTTTAATTTAACTCTAAGCGAATAGAATCAAATATAATATCTTTAATAGATAAGTGAACCGTTTAATCACATTGTGGGCACAGCTTGTGGAGCTGGTCCTTGCCAGTACCCCTTTTTACAGATGTGCAGACTCTGTTCGTCTTCCGGTCAGGTGAACAAGGACAGATAATGCAGTACCGATTTATGCGGCCAGAACGTGAAACTTAAAGGGCCTCAACTACTTGTAGGCTCAATTTAGCAATACTAAACACTAACTTTTCTAGTTCTTGAGAAAGGGAGTTAATGTATATTCTAACTATCAAATTAGGCCTAATATGGTTAGTACAATTTGTGTGAGGCCCATAGGTACTGAAATATTTTTTTTTTGTCTTCTTGTTTTATTGACAAGTACTCCTGTATTTGAGCCTGCAATATCTAGCGTTGCAAAGAAAATTGGAAATGGCCAGTGCTGACAGCGGAACTTGACTATATCCTACTTGTTTAAAATTGCACCTATTGTGTTATGCATTAAAGAGATCAAAGGTACTGTTTTGTCCTTCCTACGTACGGACAATACGATAGTGTTATTCTTAGCAAAACCAAAGATAAAAAAACCAAGCTCACAATTCCCGTGCGGACAAAACACTGCTGGCAGCTCACGCATGTCCTTACTGAGATCCAACTACCCTGAATGGGCCTTGAACACTATATAAATGGAGTTCCTTGAAACCAAAGAAGATCGATAAGATTTAACAAATGAGGATGAAGGTCACGATAGAGATCCTATTTTTCAGGTTGAAGAGGACGTCAAAGAGGGTGTCCGTGGAGGTTTAACTAACAAAGAATTGGAGGTGGACACTCGTAAAATTTGTTCTTCAAATTTGAAATAGCCCCAAACCTTCAATACGTTCGATGCGGATGACGTTCTTATTGCAAGGCAGCGGGAGAAGCTCGTGGGTATTTTTTTTATCAGTAAACACTGCAGAACAAAAAAACCCATGGATCAAATACCAACTTCACATACTCGCCCTTTCTATATAATATCACACTTGCCTTGTGTTCAAGGACCATCCAGGGTTGTGGGAATTCTCAACAAGAATATGCGCGAGCTCCCGGTACAGTTTCTTCCACATAGCAATCGTGAGCTGGGTTCCTTGACCTTCGGTTGTACAAATTTTCAATGTTTTACTAAAGAGCATAACTTCTTGTCAATAAAGACGTTACTATTGTCATAAAAACATTAAGCTAAATTATTAATATCGCAAGAAGGCACCTCAATAGCAATTGCCAAATCTAATGCTTTCTCTTTAATCGTTTTCTTCTTCCTCTTGTGGGAAGGTGTACTCACGATAGGTGAGAGCCTCCTTAGTTTTTACTGGGTGTTTGTTTTTTTCCCTCGAATTTTGTCCCTCCTTTTGTTGTTGAGTTAAGAATTTGAATAAAATTTGCCTCCCTCGCCTTTAGAGGTCATGGGACCATAATGAATACCTGTCCTTTTATAAAATATACGTTCCTTAAAATAAATTCACTAATATGAATAAAATAATATTAAAATAACTTGACAGCTTTAATAAATTATAAATGCATCTCTTCATGAGTCCCTTGAAACAAAGTCTTGAATTATCTCAGCCAAGTTGTATTAACAGACTTTCAATTACATGCTTTGAATATTGTGTACCATGTAACAAAATAAGAAATCGTTTTATCAGAAGTAGAAAAGGTCCCATAGGCGACCCTCCTTCCTCCTATCCCTCCTCAAAAGCTCCTATTTTCACTAGTGAGCTGAAGCATGGTCAATGTTCAACGTTTCTTCCATTCAATTGCCAGATTTAGTAGAAATTTAAAGAAACTTTAAACTAGTTTAAGTAAACTATTCTTTTGCAAAAGATGTATCTCTCGTCAAGTAGCCTTGATGGGATATCTTTCAGATATACATTTGACTTATTTTAAACCCTGCAACGACATTTTTGAGATACATAGCAAGCCCCTAATTAAGATGATAACGGCTTCAGAGGTTGTGACGTCTTTGCAAAGGCCTCCTATATCGACCAAAAGTCCACGCCCTTCTTCTAAAAAAAAAATAACCCATTAGGTTTCGAAGTAACTCTTTTTTTTAGTGATTGGTATCACCATTTATTCTGATTGAAATTTCTCACATCATTTTACTTCAAATCCGGGAAGTTTTCTAATTTGTGGATTATAATCCTCACCTCTGTAAGAATTAAGTTTTACTATCCCTGACTACACAAGTCCTGATTCATTCTTTTTTCACCGCTCCTATTTTATAATAAAAATGACATTTATTAGAAAAAGATATAGGAGACAGAAAACAGACAGTGTGGTTAAAATTCTCACGCAATATAACTTAAAAATGGACAATTTAACGAGCAGCAGACTGAAGAGTAATTAAAGCCGTCCCAAGATTTTTCATAACACCAAAATCATCATTCTTCTTCTTCTTCAAGAAATCCATTTCTTTGGGCTTTTCAAATTGAGCTTCAGCTATTCTAGATGTCATATTTTCACGCATCAAGACAGCTATTTCTTCTCGATCACTTGAAGAACTACCACTCTCCTCCTCATAGCCTGAAAAATTTATGAATTATAAATGGGAAAACTTTTAAACTACCGGAAACTGGAAGTATTGTTTTGATTTGAAATAAAGATAGGTATAGGGGCTGTTCAGAAGGAAACATGCTAAGAAAGCAATTCTTACTTCGCAATATGCGGAATAATTGTAGCTAATAAATTTTACATGCAGCCCCATCATACCTTACCCACAATCCTCATGAATGTGCAAATATAGAGTCAAAATTATGTACAGTATTTCCGATGCTTTCCACCACCCGTCATTTTTGTTTCTCCTGTTCTTGTATCGTCAAAGTTGATTTAATTTCGGGTATACGAGTTGAAACAAGAGAGACGAATTGGGAGAATACAAAGAAAATATCTAATATCGACTATATATATATATATATATGCATATTAGGAAAATGGATCGGGGGTAAAGTATAGCGGGGCTGCATGCGAAATGTATTAGCTGCAATTATTCTGCACATTATGAACTAAGAATTGTTTTCTTAACATTTATCCTTCTCAATAGTCCTTAATCTAAACCTATACCGAAAAATAGTCTGATCCATGGATGGCGATAGGGGATCCATGGGATCCATGGATGGCCCCTCCCTACCGGGAAAAAGGAAGACAATGAAAAGCTATTTGAGACACAGACCTTTTTGAATTTGCCGCCGCCCTTCTCCTCCCCCTTGTCCTCAGATCTATCATTACATTTAAAGAAATCAAAGAATAAAATATGCAAATAATACCTTTATCATGGCAACTCGAATCAACATCGTTAACCTGCAACTGGAACTGATTGAAATTTCAATTATAGAGACATCCCTATATTTTACAGTTCTGAAATAGCAGCTATATAAATCTATTTCAGTTTAGTTTATCTATTAATTCCAAAATCTATGATAAACTAGGTACAATTGGAGCCTCCCATATGGCACAGCTTCCCAGGAGATCAGTTCCCCAGGCGATCGTCCACTTAGGTATAAACATTCCATTGTAAAAAAGAACTATTATAAAAGCATTTAAGCAGGCATCTAAAATCCTCAAAGGACTTCGATCCCACTTGTTTTCCTGCATCACCTCTTTGAAGCCCCCGTCCCGAATATAATCAGCGGCCTATCATCACTTTCAAACATATGCCTTTCAACGGTACTTTCCTCTGGATCTCTTCTTCAAGCTTGGCTGACGACCCATGTTATCCCTGTCGTCAAGCCAAACAGCGACCCGATAACAATATGCTCATTTAGGGCTGATCATCTTCTTCATTGGGAGAGATCAACATGACATAGATCATTAGGCGATCAATAGCACGGAATCCAATGGAAGCAATATGTACTAGGTTTGCCCCTTTTCCTCACCACCAGGTTTTGATCGAGCTTCTAGTTCACGGGTATAGTAAGAGATTACTCTTTTTTGACAGAGTTCAGCATAGACGTCTGCTAAAGAGAATCAAAAGGTTGAGTTCATCAAGGTTTCTGGGTCTCCTCTTTTCTTTAGTCACACTTCGAGATAAAGAGGTCAACCTTCTAATAAGAAAAAATATGGATCCAAATGGCAAACAAATGTCTGCCAAGGTCTGTGAGCCAGGGAGAACTGATGGAGCCAATAAACCTGGTGAGCATAAACCCTCAAGGCTTACAAAAATTTGCACACAACACAAATGGTATGCAGCAATTTAAAGAACGAAGACCCTTTTAATAGTTTCTTTTGCCTTCAGACGGATATCCTGAAAAAAAAATGATAGTGATAAAAGAAACTCTATCATTAGGCCAAGTTCATCTTTAAAAATGATGATATAAAAGATAGTTGATAAAATTCGTCTATTTGGAATTCAGTTCTCAGCTGATCTTTCTTTGAACGTTTAACTCCATTGTATATAATCTTCTAATACCATAAAGCTGTTAGTATAACATGGCATCCATAATTTGACTAGATTATTCACAGTCTGATATTGAATCGAGTTCAGATGTTCGAGATAAAGTGGTCACATATGGGAACTATGAAAACTGTTTCAAAGCCCCATGAGTAAGCACTCAACGGGCCTACTTTCATTGAAGTAGTGAAGTATAACCCAACGACGGTCACACAACCTCACCCCTAGAAAGTAGACTTTTCGCCAGGCTAATATCAGCCAAGGAGCTACAAGTCAAGATAAGCAATTGTTCTAGTATCAAGCCTTGCTGTGGCTTTGTTGTTACGTCCTCCTTCGACAGTGCAACAATAGGCCTATATACACTCCCAAAGCTCCATCTTTCGTTCCAGCAGCATGCATCTAGGAACTACGCGCTCAATTGCGCTTTTACAGTCAACCTCATTTTTTGGCTATAAAGGTCTTTTCCTATCGATCTGGATAATAGCTCTATACAAACCCTGCATACGAGCTACCGACAAAACAGCCACCCACTCTACAGTGGAGCTGCAAAAGCTTCCTTGAGGCCACTCCAAATAGTCTAGAAAAGGGTGAATATGGTAGGATAAGACACCACAACACACAAACTATTCCCTTTAAACATAAAAGCTCCCTTTAGTGACTGTATTCTACAATTGTATTCACTCGCTTTCTTCTGTGTTGTTCTCCGCCTCCACTACCATTTTTCAAGACAACAGACAAATGTAGCTCACGCAACTTTGTTTGATGCTGCAAGTCTACCTGGAGCCGTCTACAGTAGGAGTCTTTTCAGTAGAACCGTCTGGTGATTCCTTCAAACAAGGGTCCAGTACATGCATAAAAACTAGCTATTAAAGCCAGTAGACTACTAGCAACATGCTGGGCTACCCATGGTGTTCCACAAATATTTTGCGTATATATATATATATATATATATATATATATATATATATATATATATATATATATATATATATATATATATATATATATATATATATATATATATATATATTAACATATTAAAATATGGGACCTGTAAGAGATTATGAGGGGAATTGCAATAATTGTGCCTGAATAAAGAGTTTCAACCCTTCCTAAATATCATTCTGGATAATTGAGAATTTGAAAATCCTAATCAAGCAAAATATATTTGAAAAAAAGATTAAAGACTTAACAATCAGTCTTTCCCTTTTCTCTTTCAAAATATTACATTTCAAAGCCACAGTTTTGTTTATTACACCACATCAACTGGCAAAATGAAAAAAAATGATTTGGTTAAATTTACTCAATTGTTAACAGATCTAACTTTTGCCAAAATTTTTTAACCTACTGAGCTAATTTATTTTTTTAAGGAACATAAGCCATATTTCATTTTTACTAGCCCAATTGGCAGCACTGCTTGTTGTCATACATCAATCTACATAAAATTTTAAAACAAGAAGGAAAAACGTGGGCCACGTTAAAATCTTATTTTTACCATAGTTTATTTATGTGTTTTATGTGATTTTACCGCATCTAATCTCTGTACTCGTCTCCAAAATCCTAGACTCCATATTGTGTTATTTTCATCCAGACGTTAAACAAATTCCTAGGGTAAAGAAAAGAACTAAGAAATAGGTTGAGAAAAGCACATTCTGCCGAAATTACACTGAATCACATCAACAGAAAATCAAAATCCATTTTTCAACAGTGTTTTTGAAAAAGTACACAGTACAAAAAGGACCCTTGTGGTGGTGTAGCGGAGCTAACCGTTCCTACCGATTGGGGGATTTCAGGTTCAATCCCGCACGCCGCAAGGTAACTTTATCCAGTTTATTTCTTATATGTCAATTTTTTACGCCCTAGGCGCCCCTGGCGGCACATGAGGATCTAAGGTCTAAGGTAAGGTACTTTTAAAAACCATGATAAAACTAAATATCAAACTTAACCTAAAAATTCAAACTTATCAACTGTATTAGGGTCGATGATAAGGAATTATATATATATTTTTTGTGTAGATAGTTATATAAAAATTATTCTTTCTTGCGCTTTCTAATTTGCAAACAACTGACGCAACAAATAGTTGCAGGTGTAGTTAATTCAAGAATTGTTCGCCAGTGGGATATTTTATTGAAAGAGTTCAGTTTACATATAAGCGTTGCATTGTTTGGATACACGTAGGACGATATTTCTATTTGTTAAACAATGTGGAATGTGTGTTTTTTTTAAATTATTCTGATTGAGGAATACAGTAACATATTTTTTAAAAGTGGAATTTTCGGCTTATTTAAACTGGGCGCTTATTAAATTAGTAACCTATTAAATTGGTGGCATGGAAAAGAGTTACTCACCCCTCCCTTGTAAGTGCCGTTGCCTGTGACGTAGAGACTTCCTCTCTTGCACTGCTGACGCTCCACCAGCCATTGCCCGGACAGTCAACTCGTGAGGAAACATTTTTGGTAATCCAGACTACAATTAAAATACCAGCCAATTGAATAAAAAAAGAAGCAAAAATAGTGAATAATTTCCCCCCTCCTTCATCCAAAATACAAAAAATTCAGCATTATCTCTCCGTTTTCATCAGTATTTCATTTAGTTTCAACGTAAGACAGGGTCTAGAAATATAAGGCCCTTGGTTGCAGCTCAACACTGCCCCGTCCCCCTCTTAGCTTCTAGCCAACTTTTATTTTCACCCCATTCTGTAGGCATACAAGAATTTTTTTTTATCGCACTAATGATTTCTACTAAGAAAAAAATATCACACAGTGTTAATGTGGCATCGGAGCACAATCAAGTAAAAAACAATTCTAATACTCGCTGGAAGGTACTTTTCAGATATAGCATTACACTGTGAGATTTTTCATTTAGTAAAAAATTTAAATATTTCAATCCGTCATGCGCAATTTTTTTTAATGTGTCTACAATTGTTTGCATCGATAAAGACTCAGTAATTTCTCTCTAACTTCAGCTATTCTTTGAATTTTGAAGCAAATGGGCCAAGTGAACATTCCCGTCTACTTCTTTTTTCCAAACTTATTTTAATTGAATAAATATTTAAAAAATCACGCATATGAAATAGTGAATCTTGCATACTATTTATCCATTATAACCACGCAACTAAACATTATCAGCTTTAATCGTAAAACAAATTTGGCATTGATACTCTTGCACTGCTTAGTTTTAATCACTGTATATATATTTATACCGTATAATCAAACTATACAGTATATCAAACTATACAGTATAATCAAACATTTTTGGCTACTACATTATCGGCGCCTACAAACAGCTCCTCTAATTTAATCTGCCATCAGCGGTCCAGCACATATTACCTTGGAACACGTATTTTGGCAGAAACTTTCTCAAAATACCTTTGAAACCAACTCGAGACTTTGCAATTCTTGTAATTTTTAAAAACATCTAATAATAGCATTACACTACTAATTACCGATTTTTATATACGTAAATGAATAAATAAATTTAAAATTAGATTCTTAAAAATTTAGTGTTACAAAGGTGGAGCCAAGTTTTGCGTTCAGGAGAAATCTGACTTGACTACCTGGGAAAATATCTAATGTCACTTCTGTTTATACTTGTTGAAACGTTCTCCGGAGCACTTGCATCTCGATCCGGGTTTGTCTAATGGTTAAATTCAAGTCAACAATTAAGAGTTGTGTTGGGAATGATTGTACTGTCAAAATTTATATACTGTGCTTTTAATATTGAGATCGGTAACAGCAAGACGATCTAGGCTCGAAAAGAGACTATACAGTAAGTATTGATAGGAGTCGATTTTCATTTCGGTTGACCGATTTTCCGTCCCATGAAGAAAAAATAGCCTTTGTGTTTACCTTTGTTTCGGATCAGGTATAAAAACTGACATATACGGTCAGCTGAATTCCGGTCAGCGACGTCGTTTGGTCACTTTCACTTAACCAAAGTTACCGTGTTCAGTCAGAACTTAGCTTAAATGAGACATTTATATAAAGTCATCCTCAGGAATCATGAAAAGTAACATGCGCTGGAATAAGCTTATCAAAATATTGATAAAGGAGGATGAAAAGTGGCTTAGGATATTTTAATTGAATTTAGGACATACCTGCAATCACAAGATTTGGAGCGAGTTTAGCTTTGACCGTCCCAGAATTTAGTACAAATAAAGCAAATAAATTTCATAAGGTTCTGGAGATGTTCCAGCGATTATAAAGCCCTGTTCACACATTGATTACCCAGACCTCAATTTCTAGCCATAATCACGTGAGACCAATTAGGGCTGCTAATAAAAAAAAGCAAATTATGACTGGTGGATAATGATTGTACATAGACACTTGTAGTCTAGCTATGCATGCATGTGAATTGGACTTAAGCAAAACATTGACCGGTGAAATGGATTGAATTGTTCATATAAGCTAAGTTCCAAGTTGTGTTAGAACTTAGCTTATATGAGAAATTTGCATTCAATCAAAGGAAATCCCATTCACAGTCACAAAGTTCCTCGGCGCATTTGTAGATTCCTCTCTTTCGTTCAAACATCACATATCTCAGCTGTCTTCAACAATCTCAAGGCAAAAATCAATGTTACATAGAGCTAGCCTGCTTCTAAGTGCTGACATGATGGAAATGCTTTATAATGCTTTTGTCTTCCCCTACTTGAACTACTGCTGTTCTGTCTGGGGGAATACATTCAAATCTCATCTAAAATTATTAAAGAGATCAAAAAACCGTGCAGTCAAGGCCACATATTGCCTTCCCAGGCTATACCCCTCAACAGACTTGAGTTCAATTAATAAACTCAATTTATTGTCGACTCCATATTGTCGACTCAATATTGTCGACTCCAAAGTCCGAATTCGGCCCTTTGTGGGCTTGTGATAGCGATTTTTTTTTGGAATAAAATATCTTATCTCTTATCTCTTATCTCAGACCTAAACAGAGACACTTTTACAATAGATATAACAGAGATAATCAACGTTAGTAATCTGCGTTTAGCACACTCGGCAATATCGAATAGAATTCCTCAAGGTCTTTCTAGGTACTTCGAACTTTGGAGCACAATTCATCGAGGAAGAGCTCTCCGCTGTAACCAGTACAATTTTATGCTACCGAGAAGAAGGCTTACAAGGTCTCAGTACTCTCCAGTTTATAGAAATATTTCTGTGTGGAACTCAATTAATGAATCTATTAAATCCATAAAATCATTTGGCACACTCCAAGAACGATACTTACAAAATATTAATTTAAAAAACTTTTTCCACAAAATAAATTTTCAAAGAAAAGTAAAGAACTCCATTAAACAAAATATGAGAAAAAATAAAATCAAATAATCTACCAAACGTGAAACTACCACAAATCAGCATCGATAAATAAATGAAACCCAAAACGAACAGAAATTACAATAAATAACCGAGTCAAACTCAAAACGAGCAGAAATTAACATAAGTTGGGCGCAAAACCCCTATGCCTTCCCAAGGCCAGAACAAAATTTGCACATTAATGGAAAAATACAAATGAATGTGCATTGTCAGTTTAATATACATATTCTGGTATTTAGTAATCAAAATGTTAAAATTATTTGATTTATTAAAATTATAAAAGTAAAAACATTTATATTACATAGAGCTTATATTACCAGAACGTTCAACTACGTTGAACAAAATGGATATCTAAAAATTTTGATTGGATGTGATTTGGAAAATGGTGGGCGTAAGAGAGGCCTTAGTCGCTATCCAATCACTTTCAACTATTAAAAAAGGCACTAGCCCTTTCAATTTTCCATTGAATAAGCCCTTTTGAAGTGTCTACGACAACGCTTTCAATAAAAACTTTATATGCCCCAGGGCATAACTTACAACCCTTGCCTTGAGGTTTGTGGGGGGAGGGGTTGTCATCCTTTTAAAGACCCAATTTCACGAAACTTTCAACTACGTTGAATAAAATGGCTATCTAAAAATTTTGATTGGATATGTTTAGGAAAATGGTGAGCGTAAGAGGGGGGTTAGGTGCCCTCAAATCACTTTCGACTATTAAAAAGGGTGCTAGCCCTTTGAATTTCAAATCGAATGAGCCCTTTTCCAGTTTATACGACAAAGATTTCAACAAAAACCTTATATACCCCAGGGCATAACTTATAATCCTTGCCTTGAGAGCTGTGGGGGAGTAATCTCCTCAAAAATATATTTTCTATGTGGAAATCTAGTATGCTGAGCAAAATAGCTATCTCAAAACTTTTATTGGATGTGTTTGGGGGAATGATGGGTGTGGGGGGGGGGGGGCTATTTGCCCCCCAATCAATTTCGACTATTAAAAAGGGCACTAGCCCTTTGAATTTCCAATCAAATGAGGTTTTTTAGAATTTTCTACGACAACGCCTTCTTTATAAACCTTATATGCCCCCAGGGCATAACTTAAAACCCTTGCCCTGAGGGCTGTGCGGGAGTGGCCTCCTCAAAAACATATTTTCTATGTGAAAATCAACTACGCTGAACAAAATGGCTATCTCAAAATTTTGATTGGATGTGTTTGGGGAAATGATGGGCTTGGGGGGGGGCTAGTTACCCTCCAATCACTTTCGACTATTAAAAAAGGAACTAGCCACTCCAATTTCCAAACGAATTAGCTCTTTTCGAAGTTTCTACGACAACTCAGTCTATACGAAGTGTCCGGGTATGGAGAAAAACAAAAAAAAACGCATTGTGCCCACATCGTTCTTTACTTAGGTAGCGCTAGCGCGCTGCCTATGATTTGATACTGCATGAGTTCATGTCTCAGTTTTTCTTTTGTATCTTATCCTCTCACTCTCCTTATTTGACTCCACCTCTTATCAATTCTTTCCTTTCTAATTCTTTATCCCTCTCTCATGTTATCAGCTCTTCTCTTTTCATTTCATAGTGTGATATAAATTTGTTTACCAATATCAGGTGTGACTCGCACAAGCAATGCTGTGAGTCAAAAAATTCATGTTAATTGTTTCGTTTGTTCATTTATCTAAAAATAAAAGGTTGATTGATTGATTGATTGATCGATATAAACGAAAATCTATTACACCTCATTTATTACTCACTTTTCTAGTGCCAATAGGAAGTTCGGCCCGGTTGTCTAATAGGCGCATTCTTGTTTTATTCTGTGAAAAGATGCAATACAGGCAAAAAAAAAAAAAAAAAATTATGCATTTTCCTGTTTTGCCAAGAAAGCTAGAATATATTATACATTAATATGTGGGTTACAAAAGTGTGCTTGCAAGAACCACAATCCGAAGCATCGAGCCAATTGATTAAATACAAATATAAATAACCTTACGATACAATCGTCGTAATTTTTAAACGCAGAATAAAACCCAGCTCTTAAATAAACTGAATTTCACGCGATAAGAATTTTTCATGGGGGAATTACACAGAGAAATTTTACAGGGAGATGGGAGGAAATTTACTGGCATGATTTTAAAAACAATCAGAAATGAAATTAAAACTTAAATCGAACATAAATTATTCCGTATATCAGGTGGGCTTCTAACTCCTCAATCCCTCGCTCTTTACTCTAAAGTTAAAATTTTTGCCCCAATCCATTGAGAACGAGTCATAAAACACAGTAGCCGTTTTCTTCTTAAAAAAGAGCACCTGGAATCCTAAACGGTCTCCCGTCGGCTTCTAACTTTACTTTGAATCTTCTTCTTCGAAAACATTTGGACTCCATCATTTGGAGTCTTTCTGGCTTCCAAGCTGGTGGATTCTCCTCAATGGCATTGAATTTATGTTCTTCCAAGGGGGGGGGGGACTAATCTGGCTTTTTCATAAGGGCCAAATAAGGGAAGCGTAGGGTCCTGCCATTTCCCAGCAATTTAAGAGTAAACTCGGCAGGTATCTCTACGGCTCTTGCGACAGGACCCTCCCCTTCTCCTGCTTGCCGACCCCTCTTCTTTCAATTTACGATACGTTTAATTGGAATAAGAAGCTTTTTCAAACCACTAAAAAAAACTTTAGAGTAACGAACAATGGACGGAGGAAGAAAGGCAACTTATTATGTACAAAAACTTTTTTTTTTCGTTTTAAGTTGTAATATTGCTCCTTACTCCCAGTTGAAAAAACAAATCATTTTTAGCCTAATATCAGTAGGATTTTATTGGGAAAGAGCTTTATTTTTTACCAGCTTTTCCAACTTAATTCTGACCTTTAAATTCTTCTGCTTCTGTCATAAATGTTTGACGTCGAAAACAAGGGCAAACACAGATCATTCGTAAATTTTAGCGTTTTGCCGACAGGGGGGGGGGGGCTATGATGTGGCCCAACCTTCAGACTCGATGCTTCTTATTTAAAGCTTTGAACCTAGGGAACCCCTTGAAACCGTGGATTCTCTTGAATTTCTGGGCACTTATTAGGCACTTATTAATTTAAATTATAAATTAAATGTATTTTTTATTATTTTCCCCACAATATTCCCCCCCCCCCAACCCGAAAAAAGTTCTTGTGCATGTATCTGAATTGAAAACAAATCGCACTCAAAGAAAATTTATCCATTTTAAGTTCTTCAAAGAATGTGTCAGATGCTTCGTTTAGTTTTCGGCAAGTATATCTAAGGGTATTTACTCCATAAGGAGTTTATTTAAACATCTACGAGTCAATTATAATGGTTTTTCAGATGTCAGTTTCCTTTTTTTCTCTCTTTTTTTCTATGTATACGCATACGTAGATCTTTTTTGTGTGTTTTAGCTGTTTAGTCTAGTTTTTCCGTTGATAAAAGCTTTCAGATATGAGGCCGACATTCGAGTGTTGTATCTTTTGAAGTTTATTTTATCCACTGTCTAGGCTAAAAGTTTTAAGCATGATTTACACATTTCTATATCTTCATTTTGTATACTTAAGACTATATGGTATTTATTGATTTAACTTACGTATTAATTGTTTAATTGTCTTAATTGTATGTTTGATTTAATGTCTATGTTAATATTAATGTTATGTTATGTAATGTTAGGTTAAAATGTATGTTATTTAATGTTTAACGTTAATATGTATTAATTTAATGTTTAATTAATTGTATGTTTAATTACGTATTAATTGTATTACGTATATTTGTTTACGTATTACGTATAAATTGATATAACTTACGGGTAGTTGATGTGCCAGTTTCCTCATTTTTGCTAAATCATCCTGGAAACGGGACAGAATATTTGGTGGAGGAACCTCTTGTCCTTTATATGTGTACTCCCATAGAAGAGTTCTAGCTTCTAGTACCCAATCATAAGCTATAAGCAAGGCAGCCTAAAAAATATATAAATAGTGTGAATTCACACAAAAGAAAAATAAACATTAAGCAAAAAACGGTGCTTGTATGATATACCCCCTACCGCTCAAGAAGTGAATTTAGGTTAATCCTAATAAAATATACCTAAATATGATAAAAATATAATACTTTAGAAACAAATTTGGGCTATATATTTGCCCATTAAGGGGGGGGGGGTAAAATACAGCGGGTCTGTATACAAAATGTGTTAGCTAAAATCATTCTGCATATTATGAAGTAGGAGTTGTTTTCTGACTTCACACTGTCCAAACACTTTATACCTACCCCCTAATGTGCAAATATATAGCCCAAATTATATGTTTCCCATCTATTCTGTCACTTCTCTTTGTCTTTTCTCACGCTAAGGTGAAAGAAACTAGCGCAAGAAACCGGTTTACAGTGCGTCGACGCATGAACAACTTGAGCGGTAGGGGGTATATCATACAAGTACCCAAAAAGCTTAAAAATTTAATATAACAGGGACCCTCAATAAATAATTTTGGTGACCCTGAACAAATTTCTGCAAGAAATATCTGATGAAGCGGGATCGTATATAGGGGGTGGGAGGCCTGACCTTATTAGATTCAAGTAAATATAGACTCTCAGTTAGCTTACATCAGGCAAATAAACATAAATTTATTTGGGATAGAAGAGTTAAGGCAGTAAAAGAGGGAAGGGTGTAAAATACAAAATTGGAAAAGAGAGACGGTAATTGAAAAACTAGGAAACTCAAATGAAGTTCAACCAGAACTGATAAAACAATTCCTGGTTGAACTTAGTTGAAGTAAGGATGCTATGGCTGTTTTAAAAGTTTTATAAAAAACATTTTTAGTTTTAAAGTCCGCATCTTAATGTAAGTCATATATATATATATATATATATATATATATATATATATATATATATATATATATATATATATATATATATATATATATATATATATATATATATATATATATATATAATTAAAGAGATAATTAGAAAGGTGGCAGCAAATATGTCGATGATTGAATTTCAAAAGCGTGGACTAACACATTTGCATTTGCTATTGATCACAATTCCTTGAAATCAAAATTGATGATCTTTGCTGAAATTCCAAACATCGACGATCCTTTACTCGGAGAATTGGTCTTAAAGTGGATGATTCATAATTCGTGTGGGGAATGAAATCCAAGTGTGAGTTGTAAGATAGAAGTCAATAGAAGTGGAAAATTGAAGTGCTGTTTCGGTTTTCCAATGCAATAAAATTCAGTTACAGCTCTAGCGGATGAAGAAAAACATACATTTCAGCGTAGTTATGATTCCAAGCTAGACAAAATGAACAAAGAAGTATTTTCCCATTACCATTATGTTTATCGAAGAGACTAATAACCACCGAGTAACTCATCCTCATGTCGCAATTTATAATCCTTACATACTCAAACGATTCCATCGTCAGATCAATGTCGACTATGTTGGCAGTATAGGTGCGGTAAAGTATTTGTATAGATATATCTATACATCTTTATGGCGACACACTTGATCACAATCGTTTGAGATACATCTATACATCTATTCCATCGTCAGATCAATGTCGACTATGTTGGCAGTATAGGTGCAGTAAAGTATTTGTATCAAAAGATTCCATTGTCAGATCAATGTCGACTATGTTGGCAGTATAGGTGCGGTAAAGTATTTGTATAGATATATCTATACATCTATATTGCGACACACTTGATCACAATCGTTTGAGATACATCTATACATCTATTCCATTGTCAGATCAATGTCGACTATGTTGGCAGTATAGGTGCGGTAAAGTATTTGTATAGATACATCTATACATCTATCTTGCGACACACTTGATCACAATCGTTTGAGATACATCTATACATCTATTCCATCGTCAGATCAATGTCGACTATGTTGGCAGTATAGGTGCAGTAAAGTATTTGTATCAAAAGATTCCATTGTCAGATCAATGTCGACTATGTTGGCAGTATAGGTGCGGTAAAGTATTTGTATAGATACATCTATACATCTATATTGCGACACACTTGATCACAATCGTTTGAGATACATCTATACATCTATTCCATCGTCAGATCAATGTTGACTATGTTGCCAGTATAGGTGCGGTAAAGTATTTGTATAGATACAACTACAAAGAGCAAAATTGCACTTCAACTAAATTAATTAGACTATATTGCATGCATGCACGGTTCCAAATGGGTGTATTGGCAATATTTCATGAACTACTAAGAACATTAAGTTGAAGCTTTCAGGACAACCTTGATTGCAGCAATTTCTGCAACCATGATTGTCCTGAAAGTTACAGCAGAATCTGTGCAAACCACAGGCCATAGTAACCAAAAGTTAAAAAACACGTTTTTAAAAAACTGTCTAATGAGAAACAATTTCCATCCAACACTGATTTGGGAACGGTTACTATTATTTCCGTTCATCTTAAAAGTTAAAGTTTATAGCAAAAAATTACGGTAATTTAGAACAAAACTTGAGCCCCTTGTAAATGGCGTTAGCTCTAAATAAAAAGTGCTCCATTGGAACTAACGTGGTTGAAGAGCTAATACATGGGCATTACAGTCCCTCAGCTTGAAAAACAAAGAAAGTCACTTATATTTGTGTCGGTAGCGCTGATGTATCTCCTTTTTTCGAGAAGGACTAAGGCTTTGAGAACATCATAGATGCATGATTAATGGCACATTTAAAAGCTATTTCTCATATCTTCGCCCTTCTTATAAATTCCACCATCTGTAAGTGCCATATGGCACTATAATGGGAATTTTTGTGCCATTTCTGAAAAGGTTGGGCTAGCGAGCTACCAAAATATAATGCGACCATCTTTTGAAAAGTTGCTTTTCTGGGGTATGGTGCCATATTTGACTTACTTAGCTGCCAGATTCTCGGAGGTTCGTCTCTTACTATTCCAACTGTTTGTAACTATCTTTGAAAAAAGTGTCTCGTCATGCATACATTCTACATGAAGCAACCAGAAAATTCTCAGCTTTTTCAGAGGGGAAAAATATCAGTAGAGCGGAGTCACCTCCTCAGGCCAATAAATAGGAATTATTTAATTTTCATCGTATAACGGCTGTAGAGATAGTTGACATCTAGCAAAGAACAAACCAGGGAATATAGTAACTAAAATTAAGATAATATAAATATCTTTTGAAAGGTTACTATTGTATTCATGGTGCCATATTTGACTTACTTAGCTACCTGATTTTCTGAGGTACGTCTCTTACAATTAAAATTAATAAAAAGCCGAAGACTTTTTCCTGTTTGTAATTTGTCTTTGAAAAAAAAATGTGACTCGTTAAGCATTTTATACTAAAGAACAAACCATGGCCCATAGAAACTAAAAAGTAGAACGAAACTTAATAGTGAGAAAGTTATTAACTAGTGAAACTAGTGAGAAAAAAAATAATTGCTGTAAGAATCAATAAGTTTATACTGCATGTTTCCCTTTCCTATTCTGTTCCTCATTCCTGTTACTGTATATGAGAAAAAGAAAACAAAAAGCAATAGTACCAAAAAGAATTTTGAATATCTTTACATAAATACAATCGAAATAAAAATTTAGTAAGAAACGTCTATGATCATCAGGGATGCAGCGGTATCAGCAACCTAATAAGACAATCACGTCCCATAGTAAGAAATAAAATTGCCCATAACTCCTAAAAATGGTGTCAAATCAAAACACAAAGCAAACCATTAGAGCCGCATTGTCCAAAACCTGCATAAAAAAATTACTGTCCTTTGGCTCGAACAACAAGAAAAATCTGTAGACTTGAGAAAAAAAGCCAAGTTGCCGCAACCACGATACTTTGCATCGACAGCATCTTTTTTCCGCCTTTTTATCCTCCCAAGCTAGCTGGGCTCTGGAACATCGTAGATAGATGTTTCATGGTTTATTTTAAATGAAATCACCACATCTAGTCCCTTTTATATAAAAAAATAAAAATAAAAATCAATACTTTTACAAAAAAATGAATTTTCATATACTAGACAATGAATGCCATCATAATCGTACGTTAGAACCATATATGACGTAAAAAATAAATGTTATATTATAATGTTAGCTACAATGACGTCCTTATACTATGACGTTATCCCATTAGTATATAAATAGGTGTTACATTACATTGCATAGTCGGTATTATTTAGTATTTGGTCATGGTTTTACCTGAGCGAGCTATACAGCAGAAAAATCAAGAAAAGTATCTGAGCCGAGCAACCGAAATATCTACTCAAAAACAACACTACAGAAGAAATAGAGATAGCATTCTAGAATATAATTATACAAAGGATAGATATAATTAATTATAAATAGGGATTATGTAAGTTTCATCGGTAACATGGCTGTAGAGATAGCTGTAACCTAGTAAAGAACAAACTGAAACATATTATACCTAGTTAGCTGCCTGATTCTCGAGGTTTGTCTCTTGCTATCTCAACTAAGAAAAAGCCAAAGGCTTTTTCAGGTTTGTAAGCTTCTTCGAAAAAATATTTCTTGTCTACGGAATTATTTCTTATCGTTTTAAGTTTTAACCTGGCTTCTTACTTTCAGTTGAAAAAACTCGTTTCTTTTATTTAATCAAGTAAAGAATGAACCCCAGGTAATCAGGTACTAAAGCCATTGAAATATAACCCCTTATCCGAGAGAAGTAACTTCAAAAAATACCGTGTGTATCAAGAAGCGTTGTTAATCCGAAATTTGATAAAAAGCCCCGTTTGTTACATCATCTTGTATGTGAAAATACTATTCGGTCGAAATTTTCATTCCATTGTACCACCATCTTTTTCATACTTACAAAAGACACTAGATATAGTGATTTACTTTCAAATGAGCCCTTAAACAGCTCTCTATGATGTTCCAGTACCCTGCTAGCGGTAATAACAATTAACAAGAGAAAAGAGGACACGAAAGGGCTACCCATACGAAAAAGTAATTATCCTATCTGTTCATGGTGAGGAGGGGGCTGTAAGTGCCTTATATGGATTTTTGAAATGCGAATTCAGATGACGTGCTTTTAGTTTCAATTCGAGGCAATTTTTGAGACATTTCCGGCTCTTTTTCATAATTCATGTAAATTTTACTTTCAAAATACCATTTTACTATTAAAAATAATCGAAAAATAGATATCATTCCTGAATTAGCCAAAATGGAAGTAATTAATCACTGGGATTCTTTTAAAGTCTGTTTTAAAATTGTTGTTACTATGGCCCGTGGTTCTTTCTTTTCAGGGTTGCTGCGGTAGCGGCTACCCAGTAAAATACTAGGTAGCACAATAGCACTGCCTAAGTAAAAAACGATTTTTGCAAAATGTATTATGATTATTTTCCTTTTTTTGGGGTTTTAGACCAGGGCACTTTGTATAGAAGAGTTGCAATAGAAACTTCAAAAAGGGCTCAATTGATTGGATATTGGGAGGGCTATTGCCCTTTAAATAGCGAAAAGTGAAAAAAGGGGAAATAGCCCCCCCCCCCCGCTCATCCTCTCCCCTAACACGCCCAATCAAAATTTTGAGATATCCATTTTGTTTGGCATAGTTGAAAAGTCTATAAATTATGTCTTTGAGGATGACAATCCACACACAGCCCTAAGGGCAAGGGTTGTAAGTTATACCCTTAGGGGAATATTCGAGGGGGCTCATTGGATGGAGTCAAAGTGATCGAAGGGCAGCTACCCCCTCCCCCCCCACACACACACACTTCGTATTTTCCTTAAATGCATGTAATAGAAATTTTGAATTAGGAATGTTATTCTAAATTGTACAAAAATCCTAAAACAAGGCTTTTGGAGTTGAAACAAACCCGCACTGTCGGGGCGAGGGTTGTAAGTTATGCCCCAGGGGCATTTAAGTTTTTTATGGTAGGGATAGTTGTATAAACTTTAGAGAAGGCTCATTTGGTTGAGAATTGGAAGTTCTAGTTCCCTTTTAGGAGTAAAAAACTATGGAGGGCAACTACCCCCCCCCCCCCGACTACCCTCTTTTCACCAAAAGCATCTGACTGAAATAGTGAGATAGCCATTTTGTTCAAAATAGTCCAAAAACATATAATAATACCTCCAAGGTTGACAATAACCTCCCAAGCCCTAGGGCAAGGGTTTTAAGTTATGCCCTGGGGAAATAGTATGTTTTAATGAAATGGGTCGTCGTATAAACTTCAGATGCGGCTCATTTGATTTGAAATTGGATAATATATTGCCTTTCTTAAGAGTCAAAATTGATTTGAGAGCAACCAGCCTCCCCCCCCCCCGCCACATGCCCATCATTTCCCAAAACAAAAATTCAAACAAGGTTTTGAGAAATCAATTTTTTTAAGCACTGTTGAAAGGTTCATTAGTTATGCATTTGGGTATGCCCACCCCCTTGCCCGGTGCCTCAGGGCAAGGGCTCTAAGTTAGGCAATTTGTCCATTGTTTACTTATAGTATATGTTAATGAGAAAAGGGATACAATTTTGACCTTTACTTTCCCAAAAATACGAAGGGCATTAAGGTTAGTCTTTCAGGGAATATTGAGAGAGTATTGAACTAATTCAAACATGTTATGTGCATATGAGTTATCAAAAGGACAAAACTCAGGAATGACTGAGTATATTAATTAGAAACTTTCAGGAAATGATAAGGAACAATTGACCAAAAAGGCAATATTTGCACGCTACTACTACTACAATTACTGCTTCTTCTATTGCTACCAAAACTACTACTAGAACTACCATTACTATTGCTAAAACTACTACTTCGGTAGCGAGTACTTCTAAGGCTTAGGATATTGAAATAAACATATGAGGAAACATTCAGGGGAAATTTGAACTAAATCAAAACATATTATCGCATACAGATTGCTGAAACCGACGTATCAGCAATATTTAAGGCTTATCGTATAAAAGGAGACTTCAGGGGCATCATGAGTGGGATGTTCATTTGATCAAAAGGCAAAATGTACCTGCTTCTACTGCTATTAATACTACTACTACTGCTGTTACTACGACTAATAATAATACACTATTGCTGCGACTACTGTTCCTACTACTACTACCACTGCTACTATGATAATATTAATACTGCTACTATTACTGTTACTACTACTAATAATAATACATTCCTACTGCGACTACTGTTCCTACTACTACTACCACTACTACTATTATACGCGTATGAAGGTGAAAATTTGACATAGTATTGAGGGGGAATTTGAACTAAATCAAAACACACTATGTGCATGCAGATTGTATGCTACTACCGATATTAAAACTGCTGCTACTACTGTCACTGCTACTACTGATGGAACACTAACACTGCAACTGCTTCTCTTACTACCACCAAAGCTACTGCGATAACCGAATATTGTTACGACATAGGCTATCAAATTAAAATTTGAGAGAATATTAAGTACAAATCCAAACTAGAAATCGATGCTACACGCATACTGATTATAAAAAGAGCGTATTTTTATAATCAATTTGTGTACTAAATTGGAACTCTCCGAAAATGCTGTAAGGGGAAGATCAATTCACCAATAGGGCAATATGTGCACACTATTACTAATACTACTACCACTGCTACATTTACTAGTTTTACTACTACTACTGATATTGCTCCAACTACTACTTCTATTGCAAATACTTCTAAGGCATTAAGAGGAAAATTTCAAGAAGTATATCAATATACAGGTTATCAAAAGGACATATCGACAATGTCAAAGCAAAGGCTAATTGTATTAAGTTGAGTACTAATACTACAAATACTAATAACACTAATAATACTACTAATACACAAAACACACTGTGGGTATGCTGGTTGCCAACTTCGGGGTTTCGGGGTTAGACTTTCGGGGTTGCTTCTATTACTACTTCTGCTCTCAAAATTTAACTAAATCAAAAGAGTGTTAATGTATCCAGGCTTACAAAGAGCATAGATACAATTTTTGGGAATGTTATAAGTTTTTATTTTTTAGGTCAACTAGAGGAGGTATAAAACTATATTACACTACGATTTGAGTCAAGATTTTTAAAAGGGTATATGTTGTTAAAAATAGTTCAAAAATTTTCTCCAGCATACAAAGAGCGAGCAAAAAAAGAGTAACGAACGATGGTGGCACACTGTATTATTATTATTTTTTTTTTTAGAAGGGAACTTCGTATAGAAGGATTTGAAGTAAAAACTTCAAAAATGACTCATTCAATTGGAAATTGAGAGTGGTAGTATCCCTTTTATTAGTCAAAAGTGATTGAGAGCAAACAAATCCTCCCAGCCCATCATAAACCCAAACATATCCAATCAAAATTTTGAGATAACCATTTTGTTCAGCGTAGTTGAAAAGTCCGGAAATTATGTCTTTTAGGAAGACACTCCCCACAGCTCTCAGGGTAAGGGTTGTAAGTTATGCCCCGGGGCATATAAGGCTTTTATAGAAAGGGTGGTCATATAAACTTCGGAGAGAGCTCATTGGATCTATTCCAAAAAGGGATTAGAACAATTCAAAAACTTAAAACAAACAAAAGGTTAGTAGACAATTGGTCTTAGATATCGAATTTGTTTCAATAATCACATATCTTTTAGAAAAATATAACTATGAGAAAAGTGATTCGTTGGAAAAAAAGAAGTTTTGTCCAACCACCTGAACCATCAACAAATCACCAACCTGGACCACCAAGTGAGACTAGACCAATACAGGCTTTATGTGGGATCTTTATGCTCTAGCAGACTTTATACTAGACCAAGACTGACAGCTTTATGCGGGATCACTGTACAAATAAGTTACTTATATATAGCAGAAGTAGATTGAGCTAGCCACTAGGGTCGCACTGCGGAAACAAAGCACAAATAAGTTATCATAGGCAGCGCAATAGCGCTGCCTAAGTAAAGAACGATGTTGGCACAAGGCATTATTTATTTTTTTTATTTTTGGTTTAGACCAAGGCACTTCGTATCGAAGGAGTTGTAATAGAAACTTCGAAAAGGGCTCATTCGATTGGGAATTGGAAGGGCTAGTGCTTTTTTTTTAATAGTCGAAAGTGATTGGAAGGCAACTAGCACCACTTCCGCGCCCACCGTTTCCCCAAACACATCCAATCAAAATTTTGAAATAGCCATTTTGTTCAACGTAGTTGATTTCCAGATGGAAATTATATTTTGAAGGAGGACACTCCCCCGACAGCGCTCAGGGCAAGGGCTGTAAGTTATGCCCTGGGGATATATAAGGTTTTTTAGTGAAAGCCCTGTCGTAGAAACTTCAAAAAGAGCTCATTCAATTGGAAATTCAAAGGACTAGGGTCCTTTTTAATAATCGAAAGTGATTGGAAGGAATCTAACCCCCCTTTCACGCCCACCTTTCTCCCAAGCACATCCAATCAACATTTTGAGACAGGCATTTTGTTCAACGTAGTTGAAAGTTCTGGAAATTAGCTTTTTGATGATGACAACACCCCCTCCCCCCACAGCCCTCAGGGCAAGGGTTGTAAGTTATGCCCTGGGGGCATATAAGATTTTCATAGAAAGCGTTGTCGTAGAAACTTAAAAAGTGCTCATTCAATTGTAAATTGAAAGGGCTAGTGCCCTTTTTAATAGTCAAAAGTGATTGGAGGGCAACTAACCCCCCTCTCATGCCCACCATTTCCCCAAACACATCCAATCAAAATTTTGAGAGAGACATTTTGTTCAACGTAGTTGAAAGGTCCGGAAAATTATGTATTTGAGGATGAAACTCCCCCCACAGCCCTCGGGGCCAGGGTTGTAAATTATGCCTTGGGGGCATACAAGGTTTTTATTGAAAGCTTTGACGTAGAAACTAGAAAAAGGGCTCACTCGATTGGAAATTCAAAGGGCTAGTACCCTTTTAATAGTTGAAAATAATTAGAGGGTAAATAACCCCCCTTATCACGCCCACTATTTCCCCAAGCACATGCAATCAAAATTTTGAGATATCTATTTTGTTCAACGTAGTTAAAAGTTTTGGAAATTAGGTCCCTGAGGATGATACTACAGAAAGCGTTGTCGTAGAAACTTCAAAAAAGCTCATTTGATTGGAAATTGAAAGGGCTAGTGCCCTTCTTGGCATGAATATATAATGAGTCGGAGGTAATAGGCTTGAGACTGTCTGTGCAGGATTTCGACTCTTGTTGATAGAAGAGCATCGCCAAGTGCTGAAAACCATGTTGTGACCAAGACGGGCCCAGGATTGCACAAAGCCTCCATTCATGGAGGTCCCAGGGACTTCTAAGTCCCCGGCTCTAAGCCGGCTTAAGCACTTCGGTGTAGACTTGAGAAGATATGTGATCCCCATCCTGCACTGGTATCCAGGATCATTGCTTTTCCTGAGGCCAAAATAATTTCAATGATTTAAAGAATATGAAAATTGGAGCTTGTAACGTTACAACATTAAAAAATTACCATCGTATCGACATTTTGACTGACGAATTCAGACGATTCGAACTGGATTTATTAGGAATTTCAGAAACTCATATCCCAAGGTAATAGAATTTGTTTACTCAGGCAGGAAGGATGGGGTAAATAGACAGGGAGTAGGGCTCATGAAGAATAAGGAAGCTGCTAAGTCTTGTTTAGGCTGGGAAGGTATTAACAATAGAATACTAATTGCTCATTTTATGACTAAAGAGTTCAGGGTATCAGTTATAGTAGTATAAGCCCCTGTAGAACCGACTGACGGCGATACTAGTGACTCAGATGAATTTTACTTACAGTTACAGGAGCAAATAGACAGGGTCCCAGGTAGAAATATGATGTTATTACTGGGAGATTTTAATGCCTAGTAGAAATAGGGATAGATGGTATCCTAGCCTAGGTAAATTTGGTGTAGAAAAAAAAAAAACAGTAATGGATACAGACTTTTGCAATTTTGTAGGTATAACAATCTAGTTATAACCAATACGGTTTTTGGTCATACAATGGCTCAAAAATTAACATTGTATTCACGTGATGGTAAGACAGCAAACCTTATTGATTATGTTACAGTAAACCGAAGACTGGCCGGATCGATACAAGATACTAGGGTATATAGGAGTGCTGTTATTGTTGTTAAAAGTAAAGATCACCATCTAGTAGTGTCAAGGGTTAATTTAAAGCTGAAACATCGGAAGGGTAACTACCTCCCGGGAAGTTATGATGTTGGTAGACTAGGATGAAAATTTGAGAGAAACTTTCCAGGAACAGTTGAATACTAAACTTAAGAGTTTAAAATTTGAACTAAGAACTAAAATATGAACTAAGGAGGTGTGAAATGGAGGCTTAAGAGTTTAAAATTTGATAATGTGGAAGATGGTTGGAATAATTTGGAAGAAAGGAAGAAAGGACTTGTACAAGAATTATCTGAGTGATAGATCGTATGAAAACAAAAGAAATGTAAAGAAAGTGGAGAAAGCATTAAAATATGAACTAAGGAGGTGTGAAATGGAGGCTTAAGAGTTTAAAATTTGATAATGTGGATGATGGTTGGAATAATTTTAGAAAAATAATTTGTTAAGTTGCTGAAGGTGTATTAGGGAAGAAAGCTAGAACTCCAGCTGAGGATATTAGTGAAAAAGCTTTATGTTTAGTAGAAAGGAAAAAGGACTTGTGCAAGAATTATCTGAGTGATAGATCGTATGAAAACAAAAGAAATGTAAAGAAAGTGGGGAAAGCATTAAAACACGAACAAAGGAGGTGGGATGTGGAGACAATGGATAAAAGTGCCGAGGATCTGGAAGATGCAGCTAGACAATATAATAGTAAAATACTGTACTGGCATGCTAAAAAATTGAAAGGGAGTAGTCAAACCGAACTTGGCCCAGTTAAAGATAGGAACGGGGCCACAATTAGTGATAAGGAAAAAACTCAAGAGAGATGGGCCGAATATTTTGAGAATTTGCTTAACCGAGGTAGAGTTGCGGAAAAAATATAGAGGAAAATGAAAAAGTTTGTGATACCTTGGATGTGAAGGAAGATTGGTTTTGTGAAGGAGAATTAGTAACAGTACTAACAGGATTACAGAATAATAAAGCTCCAGGTGCTGATAGGGTGGTAAATGAGTTTCTCAAATATGGTGCCTCTGAGGTTAGATAAAATCTACTTAAGATGATTAAAAAAATTTTTGAAAAAGGGGCAGTACATAATGACTTTAGGAAAACATTAATTAAACCTCTTTGTAAGATAGGTGATAAAAGAGAGTGTGGTACTTATCAATGCGTTTGTCTGGTCTCTGTAGGTAGTAAATTACTTAGTAATATGATACTTTTTAGACTGAGAGATGCTGTAAACAAAGTTTTAAGAGAAGAACAGTGCGGATTTAGAAAATGCAGAGGATGTAGCGACCAAATATTCACTCTTAGGCTAATAATTGAGAAGTGCCTGAGTTCTTAAACACCTTTAGTCCTCAGTTGTATAAATGATGAGCAAGCGTTCGATTCTGTTGAAAGAAGAGCTTTAGTAAAGGTTTTATCCTTGTATGGTATACCAGAAAAATACATTAAAGTGGTTAGTGCTATGTACGAGAATAACAATGCTGCGGTTAAGGTAGGGAATGAGGTTAGCAGCTGGTTTTGTATTAAACCAGGAGTTAAGCAGGGTTGTGTTCTATCCCCTTTTGTATGGATTATTTTGATGGACTTTGTTTTAAGGAGCACAGGAAAGGCAATGAGAGACCACGGAATAAAATGGGGAGGAAAAAGTCTCCTGGACTTAGATTATGCTGATGATTTAAGCATCCTAGATGAAAGTTTGAGCAAAATGAATGAAGTTTTACAGGTTTTGCGAGTTCAGGGTGCTAGAATTGGTTTGAAAATTAATGTTAGAAGACTAAGTTACTAAGGCTAGGAATAAGTGAAGATGAAAAGGTGACGTTGGGTAATGAAAAGATTGATCAGGTGGGCAGCTTCACTTACCTTGGTAGTATTATCAGTAAAGATGGTGGGAGCAGTGAAGATGTCAAATATAGAATACTTAAGGCTCAGGGCAGTGTTTCCCATTAAAAAAAAAGTTTGGAAGAACAGAAAGAAAAGTCTCCAAGCCAAGATTAGAATATTAGAAGCGGCAGTGATGATAGTGGTCGAATATGGTCCTTAAGCCTGGGCGCTCCAAAAAGTAGATGAAGATTTGCTGGATTTTTTCCAGAGAAATTGCTTACGGATTGTTCTGGGTACCTGGCTGACTAACCATATTTCAAACAGTAGGCTGTACGAAAAATGTGGTTCAATCCCGCTTTCTAGGGCTACAATGAAAGAAAGGTTGAGGTGGCTAGGGCACGTCGTGCGGATGAAGGATGACAGATTACCAAAGATTGTCCTTTTCGGCCAACCGTCTAGGGCTAAACGGAAAGCAGATTGTCCTCGTTTCGCGTGGGAGGATGTGATAAAGGAATATTTAAAGGAAAGGAGAACTTCGTGGGAGGGTGTAAAAAGGGGGGCTTTAAATAAATTGGGATGGAGGAGGAGGGTACATGACTGTTTTGGCCTCAGGTAGCTTATTATTGTGAGAAGTTGTTAGTAGTAGTAGTAGTATTTTGATCAACGTAGTTGAAAATTCTGGAAATTATGTCTTTGAGTATGACAAACCCCCCAAACCCCTCAGGACAATGGTTGTAATTTATACCCTGGGGGCACATAAGGTTTTTTATAGCAAGTGTTTTCGTAGAATCTTCACAAAGGGCTCATTTGATTGGAAATTCAAAGGGCTAGTGGCCTTTTTAATAGTCGAAAGTGATTGGAGGGCAAGTAACCCCCCTCTCACGCCCACGGTTTTCCCAAACACATCCAATCAAAATTTTGAGATACAGATTTTGTTCAACGTAGTTGAAAGGTCCGGGAATTATGTATTTGAGGATGAAACTTCCCATAGAGCCCTCAGAGCAAGGGCTGCAAGTTATGCCCTGGGGGCATATAAGGTATTTATAGAAAGCGTTTTCGTAAAAACTTCAAAAAGGGTTCACTTGATTGGAAATTGAAAGGGTTAGTGCTCTTTTTAATAGTTGAAAGTAAATGTAGGGCAACTAATCCTCTCTCATGCCCAACATTTCCCCAAACACATGCAATCAAAATTTTGAGATATTCATTTTGTCCAACGTAGTTAAAAATTCTGGAAATTAAGTTTTTGAGGATAAATAACCCCCCTCAGAGCCCTCGGGGCAAGGGTTGTAAGTTTTGCCCTGGGGGCATATATGGCTTTTATAGAGTGTTGTCATAGAAACTTCCAAAAAAGCGCATTTGATTGGAAATTGAAAGGGCTAGTGCCCTTTTTAATAGTCGAAAATGAATGGAGAGCAACTAACACCCCTCTAACGCCCACCATTTCCCCAAACACATCCAATAAAAATTTTAAGATAGGTATTTTCTTCAATGTAGTTGAAAGTTCTGGAAATTAGGTCTTTGAGGATGACAACCCCCCCCCCCAAGGGCAAGGGTTGTAAGTTGTGCCCTGAGGGCTTATGGGGTCGGCCACGACGAGGTGCGCGAAAAAAGTGACTTTAGCCACTTGAGGACACCAAAAAAGTGACAAAAAGTGACTAATCAGAAGCCGTCAGAGCACAGGCAGATGCATTACAAGGATTCCAATTACTATCGTAAGATCATCACTGGCCTATTAGAGCCCAAGAAGTTACGGACAGAAAAACTGAAATCTTTATTTTTTTCTTCAATTGATTTTATTTACTTATACAAAACGATAACATCGATAAATATACGACTTCGATTATGGTACTAGGAATGAAAACTTAACTTCGGTAAAGGAAAAACTTCAGTTATTGAAAAACAAGCGTCCGCCACGACTAGGTATAAGCAATCACTGGATATTATGTCATCACTTCTTTGAATCTTTGGAAATGCGAAAAATTAGTTCAGATTTCCTATTCAGTACAAATGCTTCAACCGATTCAGCATCATCTGCCCTTTCCCTTTCTTCGGAGCGAGCTTTTAATACTAATTCCAGCATACTTTGAGCAAGACCAATGTTCAGGAAGTCCTTCCCTTCCACAGCTTTCTTAAAACGTTCCCCTGCCTCTCTCAGAAGGATATCACCGATTTCCTTCTTCTGCTTAACCATCTCATTCTTTCGTACAAAGTCAGACTCTAGGTCCGCTATTTTCTGCTTGTTTCACGCCTGGATTTCTTGTTCAGGATTTTTATTTTCAGCTTCAAGCTTCTCTCTCTCTCTGATTCTTCCTGTCTTCGCTCAATAAGGTATAGTTCATAGCTGGCTCTAGCTGATCTGGCCAAACAAAGCAGCTTCTTTGTGATCAGCACACGCTCTGGTCTTTTCTCATGGTCGCGGAGCGTATTCGCAACAAAAGCCTTAGCATTCAGTCTCCCCTCTTCTGTACGCGCTTGAAGGTTCGTCATCAGCAGAGCTGACCGAGAAAATCCTCTCTCTACGTCTGCACTTCCAGGACAGAGCGACAGAGCTGCCCGGACGATCCGAACTAAGGCCTGATATTTGGTTTCACCAGATGGTGTCTTCAGTTCCAGGATCTTTTTCCAATACCTGTCGATTCGAGTACTCTCCGTGGGTGCCGGCACGGGATCTGACTGTAATAACAACGATTCTCCCTGGACTTGCTCGATGTCCGTCTCAAATGGAAGTTCTCTCGCAATGTGGAGGATATCACTACAACTCGCTCTTTGGCAATCTGGACTGGGAGGGTCTAGGCAGGCAAGGCATCGGGAAAACTCGTTGTTCACAGGGCGTTTTGTCAGCAGGTACTGTACAGCAGCTTTGATATGCTTCCTGATTCTCAGGAAAAAAATTCCTGGCTTTCAGAATAATTTTCGAAGAATCCAGGGCAGCCAGGACCCTTTCATTACACAAGGGTTGCTGTAGGTAAACATCTGCACTACTCATCGAAGCCTTCAAAACCACCGAGAATCCGGAGATTGACATTATCAGTCGGCATAATCTTCTCCAAGAGATCTGTGCATAACCGTCTCATCTCAAAGTGTACCGCATGAATTAACGGCTCCTGTCGTTAAAATACCCCAGTAATATCGGTGAAAGTTGCTGCAGAACTTACAAGAACTCAATTTCGGCTTTCATTGTTTGCTTTTTTTAGCCAACTTATAATTCTCAAATAGTTTGCATTTGACATCAAGTACTTTAGACTATTTTTCTTTGGCACGAATTGTAGGAAATATTCTATCAATGCAGGTCACTATCCGATCAAGCGGCATGCTGCTTCCCCTACGGTGAGCCATCTCGTGGGGACGTGCTTCAAAAACTTATGCTGAGGAACTTTAACTTTCCGTTAGCATTGGATGAAATCGTCAGAACAAGCTGGCCATCCGCTGAAAAAGTGGTAAACAGCAATGATCATATCAGAGCACTCCTCCCCGAGTTCTTGTAGCCCTTTCAGGAATGCATTATGCACTGCATGAATGTTTCAGGTTCCGATATTCCATAGGCTTTTGAATACCTTTTTCTCTTTTCTGAGTCTCCGATTGACCACACTTTCTTATTGACAGTTGGGCCATCACTTGCAAGCATCAACAATCTCTCAAGTTTAAGTCCTTCATCTTGAATACTCTGCAGGATTTTCTTACTCAGATCTTCACTGGTTGCATGTCCCATATAATATGTCTGAAGATGCCGAGCAACCACTTGTTTCAGCTCTTTTGACCAGTATCGAACTCTTATTTGGAGCTACTTTGCCCAACAATTGTTCGTTGTTTCCTCATATTCCAGCACCAAGTCTGATTTCTGAATGTCTTCGACTAGAATTTCTCAAAAGTACGGATAAACAGCCTCCGTCAACAAGTATGTCAATTTTTAAGGATTTAACGAGAAGCCTTCTGGTACAGCATCACATTGTTCGGAACACCTCGGCAATATGATCACACGAAGCTGCAGCAAAAGAACTAGCAATAGTCTTTAAAACCCAAACTATCTCCGCCCTTGACGCTGCATCTCGCTCGCAGAGCATTTCTAGATTCTTTTGTGGTATGATATCGCCACTCTGTGAGTTTGGGTGGTTTCCGGTTGGAGCTGATGCAGCGAGTTTCAACTGACGCTGGTTTAACATGACAGAAGCATTCTTTTTGTGATCTTGTGTGACTGCATGTTGAAGAAGGGCCTGGAACCCTTTCTGGCAGCTGAGTGTCTTTTTACAAACTTCACAATAGAACGAGCTGTCATTGTCACTCCCCTTTGTGCACCACTCTTTCACTTTATGCCCAGCGCCATCTTCCCTACTGAGCCAGCTCTCCAAAAATTGTGTCTTGCTCATTATTTACAGCGACCTGAAATAAGAATGAGTTTTAGGACGGAATTCGAAAACACATAAAGCTAATACAAACACAAACTGAAAAAAAAACAAATGAAAACACGAATTTAATCTAACATTTGGACGTCCTCACACCTGTGGGCATGCATGCCTTTTGCAGGAAATGGTCTAAAATCAAAGAAACTGGCTAACACTGAAAACATACAGAAGGAATCTCGGCCTAACTGTCCATTTGCTAAGCAACCAGGCAAGAATGGATGCTAAGTAAGCCAAGGGCCTGAAAAGAACCATAGGCAGTTATGGTACGGTAGAACTAATTCAATCAATCATCTTATTTGCAAGAGCCTAGATCTTAACACAAACACACACTAACCACGTCTATCACAGCCATAGACATTGTGTGTCCTGAAATACAGTCCAAACTATAAAAAAGACTTACCTCTTTTTATGAATTATGCCACAGTCGACAGTCAACTGTAACATACTGTTTCACCAAAAAAATAGGTTCACAACGTCGAAAAAGTGACTTTAGTGACAAAATGACCGAAATAGTGATAAAAAGTGACAAAAGTGATAAAAAGTGACTACGGCCGATCCCTGATATAAGGTTTTTATAGAAAGCGTTTTCGTATAGACTTCAAAAAGTGCTCATTCGATTGGAAATTGACCCACCATTTTCCCAAACACATTCAATCAAAATTTTGAGATAGCCATTTTGTTCAACGTAGATGAAAGTTCTTGAAATTAGGTTTTGAGGATTACAGCCCCCGCCCCCCCCTCCCACATAGCCTTCAAGGCAATGGTTGTAAGTTATGCCCTGGGGGCATATAAGATTTTTTTAAATAGAAAATGTTGTCGTAAAAACTTCAAAAAAAGGCTCATTCAATTGAAAATTGAAAGGGATAGTGGATATTTTTTTAATAGGCTAGTCAAAACTGATTGAACGGCAACTGGCCCCCAACTCCAGCCCACCATTTTCCCAAACACATCAAATCAACATTTTGAGATAGCCATTTTTTTTCAACGTAGTTGAATATTCTGGATATTATGTCTTTGGGGATGATAACCCCCCCCCCACACCCCTCAGGGCAAGGGTTGTAAGTTGGGGCACATAAGGTTTTTACAGAGAGCGTTTTCATAGAAACTCCGAAAAACTTCGAAACTTTGAAGGTCTAGTGCCCTTTTTAATAGTCAAAAGTGATTGGAGGAAAACTAACACCCCTCCCAAGTCCGTCATTTCCCCAAACACATCCAATAAAAATTTTGAGATATCCATTTTGTTCGACGTAGTTGAAAAGTCCGGAAATTATGTCTTTGAGGATGACACTCCCCCATGGCCCTCAGCGCAAGGGTTGTACGTTATGCCCTGGGGGCATATAAGGTTTTTATAGAAAGCGTTATCGTAGAAACTTCAAAAAAGACCCATTCGATTGGAAATTGAAAGGCCTATTGCCCTATTTAGTAGTCGAAAGTGATTGGAGGGCAACTAACGCTCCTCTCACGCCCACCATTTCCCCAAACACATCCAATCAAAATTTTGAGATAGACATTTTGTTCAACATAGTTGAAAGTTCTGGAAAATAGATCTTTGCCAGCGTTGTCGTAGAACCTTCAAAAAGGACTCATTCAATTGGGAATTGAGAGGGATAGTGCCCTTATTAATAGTCAAAAGCGATCGGAGGGTGGAATGTCCCCCCGCGCCCATCATTTCCCCAGACACTTCCAATCAACATTTTGATATACCCATTTTACTGAACTTAGTTGAAGGGTCCGGAAGTTATGTTTTGGAGTATGACAACCCCCCAGAGCCCTCAGGGCTAAGGTTGTAAGTTATTCCCTAGGGGCATATAATGTCATATAGAAAGTGTTGTCGTAAAAACTTCAAAAAGGGCTCTTTCGATTTGAAATTGAGAGGACAAGTGCCTTTTTTTTGTCGAAAGTGATCAGAGGGCAAATGCCCCCTTCCATGCCTATCATTTCCCCAAACACTTCCAATCAATTTTTTTTTTTTTTTTTTTTTTTTTTTTTTTTTTTTTTTTTTTTAACTTACGCTATTTAATAAGAAACAATACTTCTCATCACATTCAGTGTTAAAAATCATTGCATGAAGCTAAGGTAAAACCTTTATCAAAATGGATTTAACTATCTAGGAAGCAATAAAAAAGGAAAAAAGGAGATCATAAAAAAATTCAAAGTAATACAAGAGAATTTCAATCTTGATGATGTTTCTCTTTATGCTCATTGATACTTACTTTCTCAGTTTTGTTTGACGCGAAAAAGCTCTTTAAAAGTGACCAGGTTGACAATAGGACTGGAATTCCAACCGGCAGGAATAGAGGAACATATATGGCAAACTTCTGATCTGAAGGGAAATACAGCAGAGCAAGCATAGATGGATCAAAAAAGGCAGCATCCGCTCTCGCTGAAGCAGCAAGAGACTCTCTATAGCTTTCTTTAAGCAGTCCCTTTTCGAAGAGCCTAGATGATTTCTTGATACTTTCTAATGAAGATGAGACGTTACTAGCCACATCATTGCTTATAACAATGTTGGTTATGGTCTCTAGTAGTGCAGTTAGAGACTTAATAGCTTTGGTAGAGTAGGCAATGTTTTCAATTGTTTTTAAACGAAGTAAATAATCCACTTCCCAATCAGCTATGGCCTTCTCATTCAAGGAAATTCTAGCAACATCCTTCGGTAGCTTTATGTCCAGACCAATAAGTAGTCTTAGCTGTCCAATAAAAGTTTCCATAATAGGTTGCATGTCGATCCAATGGGTACCATTACTGTCTTTCGGAGGATTATAAAATAGAATGCCTCCCCAGCGATGAACGATAAAAGAATCACTGTTTTCTTTGTTTTTCAGGTGCAAAGGGTGATATCTAGCAGGGGGAACGAGCAGAACTAAGTTTGCTGTAGGCCCAGGCAGCACTTGCTCTCCAAGTTTGCTTTCTAACGGATTTATCAATAGCGATAAATCGGTACTAATTTCATACCCGTCGCCATGTAGAGCTCTTCGAGGAGTGACTCCAAGTGGGGCAAAATAAATATGCTGAGATGACGGTCTGATATCTACTATGTCTTTCACATTATCAGCAAAGGGCTGCAAATATTCTTCTACTGCTGCTTCAATGGGCCAATCAAGTTCAAAGAGTTCTGGGTCAGGATTGGAAAGAGTGAACAGAACGTTTAGAAAAGAGCTGGAGGCAAACCGACGAAGCTTGCTTAACTGATTCCACAGGTCACTCGTACCATCAAAATCCTGACTAACAACACTCGTCGGGCCTTCCTCAGCTAATATACTTCTTATCGCAGCAGCCAAAAGATTCGGAGAAGCCTCCTTTTCAAAAAACAAGTTTCTTCTCCTTCCTAACACAACAGGCTTTTCTGAATTGTCTACCTCGATTATTTGAAGGTGGTAATGTTCCAGTTCTGGCAAGCTTGCATCCAAATCTTCCAAGTTTAGTGCCAAATAAGATAGAGTCTCATCTTCAACGGAATAATTTGAAGGAGTAACAACTACAGAGAACTTGCCTGGCAGTGAACATTCCTTTGCAATAACTTTAGCCAATTCACCACCATTGAAACTTTTGACTTTCAGGATCAATCGAACTTCTTGAACAATCTGGAAGCTCTCTCTTAAAGATTCCACCTCTTTATAAGGAAGTTCTTGTCGGTAAACTTCTGTTGTTTTCCACCACAATGGAAGACCCAGACCAAGCATAATGAAAATAAACAAATGGGATGCATATTGGGTTTCTTTTTTTTTGTTCATAATTATTGCGGCTGATTAAATGTTTCTTTTAAATGTTTATTGGGCTGAGATGTCTTATTGGCAAGTTCTTTTAAATGTTTTCACTTTTATAACTTGAAGAAACAAAAAATTAATCAAGATTTTAAGGAACAAATATCAGCATATTTATATTAAACTGACAATGCACATTTTTTTCAGTAAATTAATTTGCATTTTTTTTCAGTAGAGTACAAATTATATTCTAGCTTTTAGAAAGAATAGGGTTTAAAACCCTACTCAGATTAATTTCTGCTCGTTTTGAGTTTGACTTATTTTAATTTCTGTTTGTTTTGGGTTTCATTTGTTTATTGATATTGGTTTGTGGTATTTGTATGTTTCGTAGATTCTTTGATTCTATTTTTGTTCATTTTTCGTTTAATAGAGTTCTTTACTTTTTTTTTGAAAAACTTATTTTGTGCAAACAGTTTTTTTGATCAATTTATATACAGCAGAATCAGACTGATTAAGTTGCTAGGGTTACACTGCGGAAGCACTGTAAAAACAAGTTGTTTATATATAGCAGAAGTAGATTGAGCTAGCCACTAGGGTTGCACTGTGGAAACACTACACAAATAAGTTATTCATATATAGCAGAAGTAGATTGAGCAAGTCGATAGGGTTGCACTGCGGGATCACTGCACAAAAATGTTATTTATATACAGAAGAACTAGATTGAGCTAACCGCTAGGGTTGCACTGCGGAAGCACTGCAAAAACGAATTACTTATAAATAGTAGAAGCAGACTGAAGCAGCCGCTAGGGTTGCACTGCGGAAGCACTGCACAAATAAATTATTTATATATAGAAGAAGTAGATTAAGCTAGCCGCTAGGGTTGCACTGCGGAAGCACTGCACAAACAACTTAAAAACACGTGCAATGCAACTACAATGCACAATAGAGACTAGCAATCAAAGTCAATTCAAACAGAGGGAACACAAGAACAACATCCGAGTATGGCACACCAAAAAAACTATAGTAATGAAATCATAGTAATTAATACTCATTAAAAAAATATATTCATAATGATATATTTCACAATCTTTGCTCTTTTATGGTCTTTAGTCCGATAGTAAAGGATTAATGATAATAGCTATAATGATTTTGAAACAAATTACTTCATAATTTTCAATTTAAATGGCCTTTAAGAATCTGTAATGAATTTTAATAAATATGCATGAAGGATAACGTCATCATGATTACTTGTGATTATTATGTCGTCTTGTCACTGCGTCATGACATTAGGTCATCATAAAACTAGCACAAAGGCAAAAGAAAACATTTACTATAACGATGGCAGCATTGAAAACTACGGTAGCGATAAGAACCACAAATAGTGGAAAATATAACCTTGACAGAAAAACTATTAAATAGGATTAAATATGTTAAACCATTATAATTTGAACAACGAAGATAAAAAGAAAAAATACACCGACAAAAAGTAGTCAGTAAAAGCTAAAAATTCTCCAGCTTCTTTTACATTCTACGAAACTTCTTCAATTTATCAATAATAAAATGGATCTGAGTTTAGACTCAAGGTGTACTTCAAAAATCTTTATCAGCAGCACTGTTAGTCTAGTTTCCATGTGCGCCAATTAGGGAGCAGAGGGATAAATTGCCCCCTACATTTGAAAATATCTTTTTCGGTGTTTCCATTAACAAAAACAAATCCCCTCCCAGATTTCTAAAAAACAGGTTTCTTATGCATATTTACTAAAATAAAATCTTTACCCCCCTCCTCCGACAACATTTTCCTAAATTGGGGCCACTGCTAGGTTCACAATCAAGAAAACGACTGCAGTAGTCAATATTCGTGAGGCGCGTTAATGGGTAGAACCTGTTACTGTTAATGTTTATAGAAAATTGTCTCTTCAACAGTTGTTCCTGTTATTAAAAAATCGAACCGGCAATCTGCATAGATGTTCCAATGAAAAAGTTTCCAAAATCTGCGTTCACACAGAAAGAATATTCAATTGTCACAGTAATTTTTTCAACTTAACCTAGTTGAAAAACAAAAAAACTAGCTTGACAAAGCAACTAAAACTGCATGATTTGGTAAGTAAATTATCGTGCAAACAAATATTCCCCTGACGTGAACATATGTCAGACTCTAAAGTTGCAGTTATCGCTAATATTGTCTTTACTGTACATTTGTCTGCAATGTCAAGTACATAAAGTAAGTCTGCGGGCAAGTCTACGGGATCTCTTGGTTTGGCTACATAAAAATAATCTCTTTTTATGTCTTCTTTTGCCTCCCAGAATGGATTAAAAGCTATGTTTGCACAAAAGAGGAGAGAGGGTTCTCCTATGGTGGTCCACAAAAGTCCTCATCCTAGAAAATTACCACCTGAAAACCCCCTACTTTTGTGTGTTATCCCTTCTTGTAAGAAAGATTATCCAATACACTATTCCATTCCCCACTACTGTCAGACCAGTTATCACCTTTATAGGAATCGTTGCAAAATTGTACTCGTTCTGTATTAAAGACGCAAGCAAATTCCCATGGAACTTCAACCCCTGCCCCCTCCCCCCCCCCAAAAAAAAAGCCAAAAAACAGAAAACACAACAACAACAACATCAAAAGTGGAGATTGTACTCACGCATTACGGGTACATTGGTTTACCAATTGGATAGGATCTAAAAACTACCTGCTCCCTTCTTATTGATCATCTCCGTAAACGCATGGCTTTTGCTTACAGTAGAGTAGTTTCATCTAAAATCCGTTTAATTCTGGCTCGACTTTATAACGCAGTATCCCTTCCCCATTTCCTTTTTCTAAGCCCGTTTTGGAGAATTTTTCCCGAGCCAGAGAAAAGAAAGCTCATATCCGCGTTTTTTAAGTATGTGAATTTCTTGTTACGGCTCCCGCCGTGGACAAGAAATTCGCACCTTGTTACAAATTTTAAAATTGCGGACCCGACGGCAGCTATAATTGAACAAATTAAACGGTACAACGAGAAAGTTTCTTTCCATCTTTGGTACCGTTTGCTAAGGCAGTAAATTGCTGTCTATTTAATTTTATTTGCACATCTCTTGTCGTATTTAGTCTTTTTACCGTCTCTTGTCATCTTTAGTCTAGTTGATTGAGTCCGTTGATTTTGAATTCAAGTTGTCAAGCAATTTGCTGTAGGTTAGGTTAGTTGAAGTGGAGTTATCAATCATATTGCTTATGTTTCTTCAGTACTTGGGAGTTTAAAAAGTAAAATTTCTTACGTACCTGCAGTGCAGTGTATAATTAAGTTTTTGTTTCTCGTCTCTGTAATTTGTTCGAATATGTGTAATGTGTTGGAATTTGTTTTTTGTGTGTCTTTTTTCTTTTATAGTGATACTCCGTCTTTTGTACCTTTTTTGACGGGTAATAAATAAATAAATAAAATAAAATTAATATATAATAAAGCGCTATAGACTGTACAAGGAAATACAAATGGAAACTCGTCAAACGGGTATTTGCAAGACATATATGGATTGCAAAGCGCGATTGCTTATTGCTTTTACAATATTTAAACTGTTGTTTTTTTGGGGTTTAGAGGGAAAAAAGGTACCTAGATTAGGTTACGTATTTAATATATGCTATGTTTTACCCCCCCCCACCCTAATTTGTAAATATATAGCCCAAATTTGTTTCTAAACTATTATATTCATCCTATTTTATTTTATTTCTTTAGCAATACCCAAACTTGACTTCTTTCGTGTACAGCGCAGTGTTATATATAATGCATAAGTACCGATTTTCATAATAATTTCTAATATTTTCCCTACAATTCCAAAACTTTCGGTACTTTTTTTTAAATTTTTAAACCCCCCCCCCCCCCCGTTTGAGGTAATGGGCCATTAAGGTCAGGAATAAAATCCCACCAACATGATTGTTTTCGCAACCTCGTTTCCTTTTAGCTTATTCCTGGAAAATGGGAAGTAAAAAGACAGAGCAGAACAAATAATGAAAAAAAGATGAAAAATAAAAGATGAAAGAGGAACAAATAATGAAAATAATGAAAAAAAGATTACAGGAATAATGAAAAAGCCAAGACAGGGAAAAACTAACCAGAACAATATTATCGCCAGATGACTGTGGAACCGCCAAAAGAAATTCTAGATGTTTGCTGGCCTTCCCAATCAGCTTATAACAAACTTCCTCCCTAGCTTTGCATGCAGCAAGTCTCCTTGACCTGTAGGAAGCTAGCATAGCGTTTTGAAGGGAGAGGAGGTTTGAAGTTCCAGGACCAGCCTCAATCCGAGAGTGCAACGAGGTTACCTTGTCGTTCTCTCCCAGAAGCCAATGATTCGCAGCTAGAAGAACAGAGCCCCACCAACTGCAAACGCTGTCATACTCTAGAGATATAAGGAAAAAATGTCATTATAACTCTGTGGTAGGTCATACGTGAAAAATAATAATAATAAGAAATGATTTTCGCTTATTTTTGTTATGTCAAGTAATTCTTGATGAATTTTTATCACAACTAGCTTGCTTTTGGGCACTTTTTCTACAAAAGTTCTATTGACATGAGTATTATTTTTTGCTTTTTTATTTCTTTTGTTAGCTTAAAATCAAGCTTTTTAGAAGTTTTATTTTTTTCTCTACCCTTTCTATTCTATATTTTTTATCTCTATGAAAAATCCCTGAACGAGAAATCGAAAAAATAGAATACTATTTACGAGTATGTATCTTTCCACGAGATTTATTGAAAGTCTTGCTCATTTCTTTTGCTTACTTTTTGTGGAAAGACGATGAGCTCTAATAAACTACTTATGCCGAGAAACTGCAAAAATTAAATAAATTCATTTGCCGCTAAGGCAAATTTTTTCTCCTTCTGCATACACCCCATACACCCCACATTTAAGGAAAAATTTGGAGGTAGAGTATTTAATAGGCAATAAGTCAGCAGGTTCCCTGAAAAGTTAGTTTTAGAGGGATTAAAAAATATCTTAGGCCACTGACTTACTGCTGATGAATTTCTATTGAAATGGCCAATTATAACCATCTTAAAATTTCAAAGGAGGTGACTAATCCCTTTCATCCCTAAAATGATCTCAACACTTATTGTCTTTGAAATCAGCATCTGGAGAAAATGCTACGAATTTGGCTACAACTCTGCATGGTCGAAGTTAGCGGACTGCATAGAGGTATTGGAAGTTATTTTTATGTAGACAGATATTCTGCTCAGATTTTATCTTTCAAAGACATAGTCGCCGCGTCAGGTCAGGTCAGGTTGACTCAATGATAATAAATGTAAATTGTAAACACATTTAAAAAAAATAATGATTACTTAATCACTTTATTAAGGGCTATTCATCAAGGAATTAACCTGTCAACACCTTTAGGCCTCCGTAGTGAGATTAAAGTCAATAGGGGCTGAAGAGACTTTTTCCAAATTTTAATTTTGCGACAAATCTTTATAATCTTATAATTTCGATTTTTTCGTCTCCTATTTTTTTTTTTTTTAAGCACCCTGCATACCTGGCACACCGAACGGCTTTACCCAAGCACAGCTCAAGTCCAAATAAACAAATCACCGGAAAAATCATCCCTGTATAACAGATTATTCTTTATTTTTCGAACATACTGAAAACAAATCACGGTGAATATTGTGCTTTACTGGAAGGGACAGAAAAGATTTTTCCTGAGGGCGCAGGGGTTTGTCAAAACAGAAAGGGAAAACTGAACTGCATATAAATTATTAGAAATCATCCCTGTATAACAGATTATTTTTTATTTTTCGAATATATTGAAAAGAAATCACGGTGAATATAGTGCTTTACAGGAAGGGACGGAAAAGATTTTTCCTGAGGGCGCAGGGGTTTGTCAAAACAGAAAGGGAAAACTGAACTGCATATAAATTATTAGAAATCATCCCTGTATAACAGATTATTTTTTATTTTTCGAATATATTGAAAAGAAATCACGGTGAATATAGTGCTTCACAGGAAGGGACGGAAAAGATTTTTCCTGAGGGCGCAGGGGTTTGTCAAAACAGAAAGGGAAAACTGAACTGCATATAAATTATTAGAAATCATCCCTGTATAACAGATTTTTTTTTATTTTTCGAATATATTGAAAAGAAATCACGGTGAATATAGTGCTTCACAGGAAGGGACGGAAAAGATTTTTCCTGAGGGCTCAGGGGTTTGTCAAAACAGAAAGGGAAAACTGAACTGCATATAAATTATTAGAAATCATCCCTGTATAACAGATTATTTTTTATTTTTCGAATATATTGAAAAGAAATCACGGTGAATATAGTGCTTCACAGGAAGGGACGGAAAAGATTTTTCCTGAGGGCGCAGGGGTTTGTCAAAACAGAAAGGAGAACTGAACTGCATATAAATTATTAGAAATCATCCCTGTATAACAGATTATTTTTTATTTTTCGAATATATTGAAAAGAAATCACGGTGAATATAGTGCTTCACAGGAAGGGACGGAAAAGATTTTTCCTGAGGGCGCAGGGGTTTGTCAAAACAGAAAGGGAAAACTGAACTGCATATAAATTATTAGAAATCATCCCTGTATAACAGATTTTTTTTTATTTTTCGAATATATTGAAAAGAAATCACGGTGAATATAGTGCTTCACAGGAAGGGACGGAAAAGATTTTTCCTGAGGGCGCAGGGGTTTGTCAAAACAGAAAGGGAAAACTGAACTGCATATAAATTATTAGAAATCATCCCTGTATAACAGATTATTTTTTATTTTTCGAATATATTGAAAAGAAATCACGGTGAATATAGTGCTTTACAGGAAGGGACGGAAAAGATTTTTCCTGAGGGCGCAGGGGTTTGTCAAAACAGAAAGGGAAAACTGAACTGCATATAAATTATTAGAAATCATCCCTCTATAACAGATTATTTTTTATTTTTCGACTATATTGAAAAGAAATCACGGTGAATATAGTGCTTCACAGGAAGGGACGGAAAAGATTTTTCCTGAGGGCGCAGGGGTTTGTCAAAACAGAAAGGGAAAACTGAACTGCATATAAATTATTAGAAATCATCCCTGTATAACAGATTTTTTTTTATTTTTCGAATATATTGAAAAGAAATCACGGTGAATATAGTGCTTTACAGGAAGGGACGGAAAAGATTTTTCCTGAGGGCGCAGGGGTTTGTCAAAACAGAAAGGGAAAACTGAACTGCATATAAATTATTAGAAATCATCCCTGTATAACAGATTATTTTTTATTTTTCGAATATATTGAAAAGAAATCACGGTGAATATAGTGCTTCACAGGAAGGGACGGAAAAGATTTTTCCTGAGGGCGCAGGGGTTTGTCAAAACAGAAAGGGAAAACTGAACTGCATATAAATTATTAGAAATCATCCCTGTATAACAGATTATTTTTTATTTTTCGAATATATTGAAAAGAAATCACGGTGAATATAGTGCTTTACAGGAAGGGACGGAAAAGATTTTTCCTGAGGGCGCAGGGGTTTGTCAAAACAGAAAGGGAAAACTGAACTGCATATAAATTATTAGAAATCATCCCTGTATAACAGATTATTTTTTATTTTTCGAATATATTGAAAAGAAATCACGGTGAATATAGTGCTTTACAGGAAGGGACGGAAAAGATTTTTCCTGAGGGCGCAGGGGTTTGTCAAAACAGAAAGGGAAAACTGAACTGCATATAAATTATTAGAAATCATCCCTGTATAACAGATTATTTTTTATTTTTCGAATATATTGAAAAGAAATCACGGTGAATATAGTGCTTCACAGGAAGGGACGGAAAAGATTTTTCCTGAGGGAGCAGGGGTTTGTCAAAACAGAAAGGGAAAACTGAACTGCATATAAATTATTAGAAATCATCCCTGTATAACAGATTATTTTTTATTTTTCGAATATATTGAAAAGAAATCACGGTGAATATAGTGCTTTACAGGAAGGGACGGAAAAGATTTTTCCTGAGGGCGCAGGGGTTTGTCAAAACAGAAAGGGAAAACTGAACTGCATATAAATTATTAGAAATCATCCCTGTATAACAGATTATTTTTTATTTTTCGAATATATTGAAAAGAAATCACGGTGAATATAGTGCTTTACAGGAAGGGACGGAAAAGATTTTTCCTGAGGGTGCAGGGGTTTGTCAGAGCAGAAAGGGGCAACTGGACTGAATATAAATTATTAGAAATCATCCCCGTATAACAGATTATTTTTTATTTTTCGAACATATTGAAAACAAATCACGGTGAATATTGTGCTTTACTGGAAGGGACAGAAAAGATTTTTCCTGAGGGCGCAGGGGTTTGTCAAAACAGAAAGGGAAAACTGAACTGCATATAAATTATTAGAAATCATCCCTGTATAACAGATTATTTTTTATTTTTCGAATATATTGAAAAGAAATCACGGTGAATATAGTGCTTAACAGGAAGGGACGGAAAAGATTTTTCCTGAGGGCGCAGGGGTTTGTCAAAACAGAAAGGGAAAACTGAACTGCATATAAATTATTAGAAATCATCCCTGTATAACAGATTATTTTTTATTTTTCGAATATATTGAAAAGAAATCAGGGTGAATATAGTGCTTCACAGGAAGGGACGGAAAAGATTTTTCCTGAGGGCGCAGGGGTTTGTCAAAACAGAAAGGGAAAACTGAACTGCATATAAATTATTAGAAATCATCCCTGTATAACAGATTTTTTTTTATTTTTCGAATATATTGAAAAGAAATCACGGTGAATATAGTGCTTCACAGGAAGGGACGGAAAAGATTTTTCCTGAGGGAGCAGGGGTTTGTCAAAACAGAAAGGGAAAACTGAACTGCATATAAATTATTAGAAATCATCCCTGTATAACAGATTATTTTTTATTTTTCGAATATATTGAAAAGAAATCACGGTGAATATAGTGCTTTACAGGAAGGGACGGAAAAGATTTTTCCTGAGGGCGCAGGGGTTTGTCAAAACAGAAAGGGAAAACTGAACTGCATATAAATTATTAGAAATCATCCCTGTATAACAGATTATTTTTTATTTTTCGAATATATTGAAAAGAAATCACGGTGAATATAGTGCTTCACAGGAAGGGACGGAAAAGATTTTTCCTGAGGGCGCAGGGGTTTGTCAAAACAGAAAGGGAAAACTGAACTGCATATAAATTATTAGAAATCATCCCTGTATAACAGATTATTTTTTATTTTTCGAATATATTGAAAAGAAATCACGGTGAATATAGTGCTTTACAGGAAGGGACGGAAAAGATTTTTCCTGAGGGCGCAGGGGTTTGTCAAAACAGAAAGGGAAAACTGAACTGCATATAAATTATTAGAAATCATCCCTGTATAACAGATTATTTTTTATTTTTCGAATATATTGAAAAGAAATCACGGTGAATATAGTGCTTCACAGGAAGGGACGGAAAAGATTTTTCCTGAGGGCGCAGGGGTTTGTCAAAACAGAAAGGGAAAACTGAACTGCATATAAATTATTAGAAATCATCCCTGTATAACAGATTATTTTTTATTTTTCGAATATATTGAAAAGAAATCACGGTGAATATAGTGCTTTACAGGAAGGGACGGAAAAGATTTTTCCTGAGGGCGCAGGGGTTTGTCAAAACAGAAAGGGAAAACTGAACTGCATATAAATTATTAGAAATCATCCCTGTATAACAGATTATTTTTTATTTTTCGAATATATTGAAAAGAAATCACGGTGAATATAGTGCTTTACAGGAAGGGACGGAAAAGATTTTTCCTGAGGGCGCAGGGGTTTGTCAAAACAGAAAGGGAAAACTGAACTGCATATAAATTATTAGAAATCATCCCTGTATAACAGATTATTTTTTATTTTTCGAATATATTGAAAAGAAATCACGGTGAATATAGTGCTTCACAGGAAGGGACGGAAAAGATTTTTCCTGAGGGCGCAGGGGTTTGTCAAAACAGAAAGGGAAAACTGAACTGCATATAAATTATTAGAAATCATCCCTGTATAACAGATTATTTTTTATTTTTCGAATATATTGAAAAGAAATCACGGTGAATATAGTGCTTTACAGGAAGGGACGGAAAAGATTTTTCCTGAGGGCGCAGGGGTTTGTCAAAACAGAAAGGGAAAACTGAACTGCATATAAATTATTAGAAATCATCCCTGTATAACAGATTATTTTTTATTTTTCGAATATATTGAAAAGAAATCACGGTGAATATAGTGCTTTACAGGAAGGGACGGAAAAGATTTTTCCTGAGGGTGCAGGGGTTTGTCAGAGCAGAAAGGGGCAACTGGACTGAATATAAATTATTAGAAATCATCCCCGTATAACAGATTATTCTTTATTTTTCGAACATACTGAAAACAAATCACGGTGAATATTGTGCTTTACTGGAAGGGACAGAAAAGATTTTTCCTGAGGGCGCAGGGGTTTGTCAAAACAGAAAGGGAAAACTGAACTGCATATAAATTATTAGAAATCATCCCTGTATAACAGATTATTTTTTATTTTTCGAATATATTGAAAAGAAATCACGGTGAATATAGTGCTTTACAGGAAGGGACGGAAAAGATTTTTCCTGAGGGCGCAGGGGTTTGTCAAAACAGAAAGGGAAAACTGAACTGCATATAAATTATTAGAAATCATCCCTGTATAACAGATTATTTTTTATTTTTCGAATATATTGAAAAGAAATCACGGTGAATATAGTGCTTCACAGGAAGGGACGTAAAAGATTTTTCCTGAGGGCGCAGGGGTTTGTCAAAACAGAAAGGGAAAACTGAACTGCATATAAATTATTAGAAATCATCCCTGTATAACAGATTTTTTTTTATTTTTCGAATATATTGAAAAGAAATCACGGTGAATATAGTGCTTCACAGGAAGGGACGGAAAAGATTTTTCCTGAGGGCGCAGGGGTTTGTCAAAACAGAAAGGGACAACTGAACTGCATATAAATTATTAGAAATCATCCCTGTATAACAGATTATTTTTTATTTTTCAAATATATTGAAAAGAAATCACGGTGAATATAGTGCTTTACAGGAAGGGACGGAAAAGATTTTTCCTGAGGGTGCAGGGGTTTGTCAGAGCAGAAAGGGGCAACTGGACTGAATATAAATTATTAGAAATCATCCCCGTATAACAGCTTATTTTTTATTTTTCGAACATATTGAAAAGAAATCACGATGAATATAGTGCTTTACAGGAAGGGACGGAAAAGATTTTTTCTGAGGGTGCAGGGGTTTGTCAGAACAGAAAGGGAAAACTGAACTGCATATAAATTATTAGAAAATGTAAAAGCACACGATGCAGTTAAAAACAAGCCCCCTGGATTCCGCCTCTCCCCACACTGCCTCGTTTACACTCCTAAGACCTGAGAAACAAAAACACTCGAAACTATGTTGACTCTAGGTAGTTTCAAGTTATATATAAAAATTTCAAAAGAGTTGACAGGCATGGCCGTACCAAGAAAGGGGGTTAGGGGGGTTTGAACCCCCCCCCCCCCCGAAATGTTTGTTTGACTCGTAAAAACGTAACAAAAATGGATATAAACAAATTTTGTATGCGTTTTTTGAGGATTTTTTGTGTAACCCCCCCCCCACGAAAAAAATCTTTGAGTAAACCCCCTCCGAAAAAAATCCTTTGTACGGCCTTGTTGATAGGTCTAATGAAACCTCTGCTACCACCACTATTATTTCTCCTTTCAAGTAAAATATCTTCTCTTCTTGGCAGGGCCAAGATCTCTCCAGTCATTTAGGATCCCTGCTTCTCCAAGAGTACCCATGGATAAAAGACTTAAAAATGGACTTTTAAGAGTAGTCAATAGTAAAGTTCTGACAGAAAATTTCATCTCCCCTAATGCTTAAAACCATATTATTTATCAAAGTTATCAAAATGTAATTTTGCACAATTCAATTTTGCTGAGCTAACTATTTACAACATTCAAATTTTGCTGGCTTAGAATTTACGACGCTTCTTTGTAACAAAACCTTTTGGAAGGAGGCTTCAGCCAACCAGCCCCCTCCCCTGATAGAAATATACTTCAATTCCAAGGCTTGGTTACAATCTTCTTAACAAATTTTTAACTAAATATGTTGGCGATGAGAAGAGCTTTCAAGCTTACATTGTTGGAGGAGGCATATTATATTATGGCATTGTATTATAATAAAGAAGGTGTTTGAATATAGAATGTTTACACACAGCTTAAATATAGAAGGTGCCAAGAGATGAACATCATTATAAAGAACATAATATGCCTAATAATACAGTGCCTCCACATGGGTCTGCATTTACCTAATGGACAGCAACATCTGAATAATAAATGAGAACATCACTACAAAACAAGTCCATTTTATAAATTCTGACCCACCTTCAATCCTGATTCCTTTCAAATCCTCTCCAGAGGCAGACGGGGCATAGCAAATACCATCCAAGAGGTTAATATAAGTCAAGGCATCTCCTTCTGGCACAATGCCAACTGCGTCATTTTTCTTTGATGGCCGATTCGAAGAAAGTATAGCGTCAAAAGCACAGTGTAAGACGTACTGTCTGTACATCTATAAAAAAAAAAAAATTAAGAAAAACGTTTAAAGTAGGAGCCCAAAACAGAAGGAAACAGGAAGGGATGTTCGATAACCCTCCCTTCCCTTAAATAACTTACGTCTTTATGGGTAATTTTCAAGAATTCCTGAAGGACGGGGGGGGGGTCATTAGGTCCAGTCTTACAAGGAGCTCCCATCTCTTTGCCATATATGCAGTTTTATCTCATGAAAGGAATGTTCGCCTCAGGAATTGCTGTGACTTCTGGGTAGAGCGACCCCAACTTATAACCATATCGTTAATGGCAAAAGACAGATTAGTATATTAAAAATAAAAGGTCTGTCAGGAAAAAACAGTCAATATGCTGAGACGATTTTTCAAACAGTTCGTGGTAACAGACTCTAAGTAAGGAGCGACTCGGCTCAATAGTAACCTAAACCCTAACAAAAAAATTGGTTTTGATATCAAAAGATAAATCAAAAGAGTCAGCTTCCAGATATTGCTGCTTCCAGATATATAAGATTGATCAAGCTTAGTGTTACCCATTGAAAGTTACAAGCCTGAGAAAATTGGCCTTGTTTATGAAAAAGGGGAGGACCACTCCTTAAGAGTCAAAGAATCTTAATGAAAATCACACCCTCAGCTTTATCGTACCAGAGAACCATGCTGTAGAGGTTTCAAGCTCCTATACACAAAAATGTGGAATTTTACACTTTTGGCCAGAAGAATGATCACGGGTGCTTGTTTATTTTATTTTTTTTCCCAGGGTGATCGTACCGAGAAAGTGGTCCAATAAAATCGAAATAGGGTACATTCGAACGGAAATTAAAAGTCATAGAGGCCTTTTTAAGTGACCAAAAAACTGGAGGGCAACTAGCCCCCCTCCCACACCTCCTTTTCCCCCAAAGTCGTCCGATCAAAGTTTTGAGATAGTCATTTTGTTCAGCGTAGCTAAAAGATTCAATAACTGGGCCTTTAGGTGTAATATAACACCCCACAACCAGTGGCGAGAGGCCTGTCAGTTATGAAATTTGCCAATTGTTTACGTATAGTGTTATTGGGAAGTATACATACATTTCTAGGGGGGAGAGGATTTTGTGCTTGGGGTGAGTTTCTATGGAGAGAATTTTCCGTGGCAAGGGAAATTTCCGGAGGTGAACTTACCAGGGGAAATTTTACACTGGGAAATTGACAGAATTCTTATGCGAAATTCTTTTTATTTGTCTTACTTCCTCTTTGTCAACTCTGTTTTGCATGTGGAGATGTTTCAGAGGAATTGTCCGGGGGATATTTTCAGCGTGTTTGGATTTTGGGGAAAAAAATACACGGAAGGGGGGATTTCGGGAGTTATCGAAAAAATGATTAGAAATTAAATTATTTTTCAAATGAAAGTGTTCTAAGGAAAATTTTTCAGGCTCAATCATCCGAAAGAAATTTTACGGGGGGGGGAATTTTCAACCAAGATGGTTCTGATAGGAGTGAATTTTATAGGAGGGTGTGCATTTTACGAGGGAGGAAATTTCCAAAGAGGAGTCTCCTGGAGGGGGAGTCTCCTGGATGGTGAGTTTTTCAACAGAAAATAAGGAGCACCATTAAAACTCAGACGAATACAAATTATTCCGCATATGAAGGGGTTGGCCCTCTTTTCAATACCTTGTTGTTTACGCTAAAGTTTGACTGCTTGTTCCATTTTTTTAGAGGGACAATCCCTTAATATACGGAATAATTTCTGTTCGTTTTGAGTTTTAATATTGCTTCATATTTTCAGTTGAAAAGACTTGCTTTTCTTTATTCAATCAACATTCATAAATGAATATGAGATGCAACGATTGTCATAAAAATATTGGGATACTGAACTCTCATAATTTTTTTTACAAAAAAGTGCATAGTTTTAGAATAAAAGGGGAAAAATCTCCAAAAGAGGATGCAATCCTTCTAAAAATTATAGCATCGAATTCTACAGTTTTTTTTAGAATTCTACACGTCCCAGAACCCATAAAGGAGATTCATCCTTATTCCTTGTCCTTGAAATGAGACAGGTTATTTTTATCCTATTTATATAATTTATTTTATGCAGGTTAAGAAAGAAAACTTTAATTCCTGGAATGTAAGGCCTTATCTAGATGTGGAGGTAAGGGGTTTGACCCCTCCCCCAAAATGTTTGCCCGGCTCGTAAAAACGTACCAATAATGTATTTAAACAAATTTTTTAAGTGTTTTTAAAGTATTTTAGTATATCCCCCACCATCCGAAAAAAAACTCCTCGAACAAAAACCCTGGCAAGACCGTTTCCCAGCTGAACCCAAATCCATTCAAGTCTCAACTGTTATTATTAAATAGATTGCATGACATTATAAAGAATTCACTGCATCGCCAATTTGAATTTAGCCAGTGATGTTGACAGTCAGCTATTGACCATGAATTGAGGGAGTTAACCAATCTTTAATGGGCTTTTGTGCTGAATGGGTTGAGAAAATGGGAAAACCTTTGATTCTGAGTAGACAGTTTCATTGTCCAACACGATATATAGCGTGATTATCTTTACAAAGCTGGCTACGCTTAACGCATGCAATATTTTCTTTTGATTTGGGAGACAAGATTTTATAGAAAAAAAAAAATGGTTAGCAGTTGAGCTCTAGCGAGCATGTGCGACTAAAATAAACACAAAAATCCTTCTTAAAAAAAAAAAAAATATATGAAAGATTAACATGAACAAACACAACAGGTATCAAAAGGTCGTATCTCCATAACTGAAAATTTTAAGAAGAGCAAAAAAACCTGACAACATTTTTATTTCTTCTCCGATAGCCTTAAAACAAAAACAGATTGATATGTAAAACCAATACATATCAATCTCTTTTTGTTTTACGGTTATTAGAGGGGAAATAAAAAAGTTGTGAGGTTTTTTTTCTCTCCTGAGAATTTATAATTATGGAAATACGTCCTTTTAATACCCGACTGACGAAATGACTATTTTCAATTTTCATATATATTTTTCACTAAAAATAAATAGTTTTTCACAAGAAAACGATAAATATAAATTCAGGGCTTATAAATATTGAACTGCTACTAAACCTAGTAAATAAATAAACTACATTCAGATGGGAACATGAAAAAACAACCAATTACAACATGTACGTATATTTATCGAAAACCATCCAAAAAGGGAAAAAAGATAAGAAAAAGTGACTGGTTAAAGGTTTCAAATTTCAATGCGACTTAAACATTCATGTAGCCAAATTATTGAACGTAACGTTTAACACAATAACTGAATTTGCCAAATTAGCCACTTTATGAGAATGGACTTCAATTATAGCCCCCATGCTCTTTGCCTGACACTTCAACTCTGCCCCTACTGAACCAAACTAGATTGGGTTTTTATACATTACCAGTACAAGGACTCCTAAGCATACATGAAATAGCCCAAAAAGAGACATAAATTGTTTCTTTATTCTTTAAAGGACTTGTTTTTTTTTCGACAGAAGGTTATCAAAATTTCCTCCCAAATTACATAAAAGTAGTTATTCTAATGTGTAAAATACCAATATCTCCAAATTATACATTTCATGAATATACTAAATAAAAGACTATGAGCAATATGGTTTGATTTTCAAGTTGGTCCCTGAGACTAACTAACAAGTATCGTGCAATCTTTGGATTGCATTTGGAGCAAAATCTCCAAATGATTTGGATTGCATTTGGAGCAACATTTGGAGCAAAATCTCCAAATGAAACACTATAGCTCTATAATGTTTTGTTCTTTACTGCTATGTAACGTATTGTTCTTTACTACTTGTTCTTTATTGTTCTTTAACGTATTGTAACGTTTATTGTTCTTTACTGCTATGTAACGCTAGCGTTCTAGGAACTTTTTTCTTTAGTTCAACACTATACAACTTGCGGCGGTAGTAATTTCTAATTCCCATAAAAGCCATACTGAAGCAGCAAACAATCAATCTGTTTCACATTCCAAAAATATTTGGACTAAATTCTCTTGCAGACACGTAATCAAAGTGGGGCTATTCAAGCTTGTGCCCTCTTAATCCAAAAAATCTTAGGATCTATGAGAAAAACAACGCTTAAATTTTAAATATAATTTGCCTATTATTACGTTTTCTTTAATCTTTGCCGTTCTTTCCAGAAATGTCGGGCTCCCTCCGAAATTGAGCCTCCATATGTCTCTGACCAAAGTACGATCTCCGGTATTTAAAACAGGTCTCACGAAATCCACCCCCCCCCCCCCATTTCATTGCTGACTAGCATTAATTATCACACAAAATATAATCGTTGCAAATGATGTCTGCATCCTAGGAAAGTTTTCTGTTCACGTTAAGGTGAATTGGATAGCGGAACCGACGAGCCAAATACAGTCATTATTTTTGAAAACTTCGTTTCCATTCAAAAACCAATATAAAAGAAACTCACATTAAAATTCAATCATTAAAACTGAAAAAAAGTTTTGTAATTTTTTAAAACAGCCCTAGCATCATTACTTCAAGGAAGTTCAACCAGGACTGGTACACCAAGCGAAGTGAAAAAGACAGTTCATTCAAATGGAATAAAAAACACTTACTGACAAGCTCTTAAAGCTAATCTTGCCTTTTTGGCAGCCAGCTTAGAAGGTCTATCCGTAACAGGTTGAGTGGAATTCCTTGAAGTAATGATGCTAGGGCTGTTTTGAAAAAAAAAATCTTTTAATGATTGAATTTTGATGTGAGTTTCTTTTATATTGGTTTTCTCTTCGTTTGTTTTGCTGAGGACAGCCCTTGGATATAGGGTCGAAATATTCATTTAAAGTTGCGTTCCACTATCTTATATATATATATATATATATATATATATATATATATATATATATATATATATATATATATATATATATATATATATATATATATATATATATATATATATATATATATATATATATATATATATATATATATATATATATATATATATATATATATATATATATATATAAAACCCTATTGTTCTACTTGTTGTTTAGAATTAGATATGTTATATCTAAAAAAAAAAAAAATTAGTTTTGTTGGTTTTCCTCGTTAATTATTAGAAGAATAATAAAAAAAAATAATAACAAAGATAGGTATAAAGGTAATAAAATTGCAAACTAACCTGCATTAGAAGACACAAAGGATCACCTTTCCTTTCTGATTTAGTGAAAAAAGGTGACACACACTTCATAAAACACCAGTCATACCTCAAGAAGAATCTGTGCCCATGAGGACTGCACAACCACTGCAAATGAGGTGGAATTGATGAGCCTAACTTTGTGCAGACATCTCTCGCTTTACGAAGCCAAAACCGAGCAAGTATCTTCCTTTTGCTATTGAATACAAGCTTCATCCTGACAGCAGTGGTCATATAAACTTCTGCCAATTGCTCTGTGCTTAATGCTGAGCCTGCTCCTTCAGCCATATTCAGAGCAGCAAGACAAAGGCTAAGGCCATAGAGGCACTGGAAGCGAGAGTCCGGCAGTGATTCTTCATATAGACGAAGATGATTAGTTAATTGAAGCTGATTGAGACGATGATAGCAGAAGGCAATCTCAGCAAGTATAGAACGACATCCAATGCGCCTGGCTCTGCAAAAGAAAGAAAAGAAAACCCAAGGGTTAGTTTTTTTTTAATTAAAATATACAAGGAGAGAAATTCACGAGGGGAGCTCCTGGATCTCTAGGAGCGGTGAGACAACCGTAAACACCGTCGATTTATCATAGATACACACAATGGGAGGCTTTGGGTGAAGGGATCATTTTCATTTGGTAGTAGTGGGGGGGGGGGGTGAAGGGTGAATGACTTTGCTATCTGGCAAGATACGTTCCTGAGATTCCTAAGAAATTTAGTAATATTCTGAAAAGCTCATAAGAGGTCCAATTAGGAATAATTCTTCTTTCATTATCCCCCTCTATATGAGAAGTTCATAAGTTTATTAATCCACATTCATAAACAAATAAATAAATTAAACAACACTTTCACGCTGGAGAAAACCTATGAAGGCTTGCGATGGCGCGAAAGTCCATGTAACTACTTACCTATTAACTCAACTATTTACATAAACCTCAACTATTTAATTAAAACAATTATAAATAAACCAAAAATAGATAAACTATAACCTATATATAAAAAAAATAAAAAAAATCGATAAATAAATAAATAACTGAATTAAAAATAATAATAGATATTTAAAATATAAAAGAAAAAATAATAATAAGATCTCCATCACTCATAGGAAGGCATACAATTACATTTGTTTTTTCAAAACGAATTTAAAGCACGAGATAGAAAACAATGGTTTACAATCCAATATAGTAATTAAAGAAAACTTAAATTGAAATTTAACGGCATATAACTAAAATCAGGTTGAGGAAAAAACAAAATATATTAAAATATCAAAAGATATTAAAATATTAATTTTAAATAATAGAATATTATAAATATTTATTTATAATAAAATGTAAAATATTATTATTATTATAAATTTATAAAATATATTATATTTATAAAATATTATTATAATAATGTTTATTTATTTATTAAATATATTATAAATATTTATAAAATAGAACATTAAAAGATACTCGGCATGACGCTCAACTAACTTTCTCTCGTATTTGACTAATAGCAAGTTATTGTAGGTATACTTTAAAAGTCTGTGCAAAGAAAAATAGGACAACCCCGACTGGGACTATAGGTTTTACGAATAACCCAATGATTTACTCATTTTAGATATAACTCGCCTGTGCTGCTTTACTTTTTGTATTTTCAAACCTCCACTTTCCCTCCCGAAATGAAGTATTGTATGCATACCTGAAGCTCTCAGCCAAAATATTTGTATTTATTAGTTATTTTAATGTTGATATCAAACTGTAAATAAAATCAGCTACTGCGCACAGGAGGGAGGGGGGGGGGTAAGGATATGTAAAAAAGCACCTGAGTATAAACTATAGAAAATCCCTAAAAAATATTTTTTTTACATCGAGATATTTACCTTCAAAACATACTTTTGCCCACATAAGAGTTTCGATAAATTTCAAATTCAGAATACAACCCATAACTGCAAGAAAGAGACGGGTGGGGAGGGGGGGGGCTCAAAGAAGACCTCTGAGCTAACTCTAAAAAACAGCCATAAAAATTGCTTTTTAAAGACCGGATATTGAGCTTCAAAACATTAATTTTTGCTTACCAAAAGTTTTAAAGAGTGTGGCTGAAAGCTATAGTCAGTAAGGAAGGGGGTCGGATCCCCGGCTTCCTTTTTCTAGGAAGTACACATTTATTTTCAGTCCAGTTCAAGCTAAGTCTGGGCAGCTCAAGCGTCTTGGCCCCCTGCGATACGTCGTTTTTGTCATACTCTTCCAGAGACCCTCCTCTACACTCAACTTTTAGGAGCTGAGCTCCCTAAGGGGTTTTGACGGATTTCGAGGGATCTCGACGGATATCCCTAAAGGCTTCGAGGTTTCGACGGATATCTTATAACTTCGTAAATTTTCCATATGATAGATCTATTTTGAACTATTCAAATTACCTCCACCCTGTCTTCCAGATACATGCTTACCAACCCTGATTAATTCAGTATTATTTAAAGACTTGGTAATACACAATAATAAAATAATGACAACTTGCTAGAGTAATTAACAATAACTAACTTGGGCTGTATAAGACCACCGGCCCTTGCTCCAAGCCACTTTCCGAGACCACAAAGGTGCAATAGCTGTCGAATTCCTTGCCAAACCACAGAGGCGAATGCGTCAAAGCGAGAGGTCGGTAAGCATCTTCCAAGAGTTGATAAAGCTAATGTATACTGTTTGGCTGATGACTGGTAATTTCCCTAAAACACAACAAGTAATAATAGGTTTGCAGTTGTTCTCCCAATTCGGGGTATGATTTATACCCTATAAAAGAAATTGTAGCTTATGCCATATGAAGAAAATTTTATCATTTTAATGGTCCCAAAGGCTGATGGAAAAAGGATGGGGGAGAGGGTAAATGTATAGCGAACTAAAGACTGGAGGAGGTTCAAACAAAGCCAAAACTTGTTGCTGTAAAAAAAAATATATGTTAAAAAATTTTAACAGATAATTTTCATATTCATAATTAGCTGGACCATTGTTGCAGCCTTTTTGGCAGAGGACCATTATAGCAGTTCGACCCTCCAAATAAGTCAATCGTATGGTTAACTAATAATAGTTCGAACATCAATCTTATGATGGCAAATCAATTATTACGATAAAATTTAAACTAAAAAATTAATTATACCACATATTTTTCTACATGTTACGTTTGTTTTAAAGGTAATAATTATTTATTTTTAACCCTCTTTTAGGCAAAGCAAGCGGGTGGGTTATATTTTTTTCTTTTCTTTTTTTGCAAAACACCTTATACACCCCCTCCCCCCAGGGACTCGTAATTATTATTTTGTTAGAAGGTATAACGTCATTGATCCCATTATCTCTAGAATTCCACAAGTATCTGTTCAAACTGCCCCGGTATTGAAGCTAAACCATCGTTGGGCTCCAATATTGACGGTAGAGCTCAATATTTTTCTTCTTCCGTCTTTGAAGTGATCGTGCTATCTTCACTAGTGTATTTATCTTCATCACTCTTTATTTCGTCACTTTTTTTATGTGTTACTTTTTTCTTTTCTTCTTATTTCTTGCTCTGTCTTTTTGTTTTCTATGACGGAGTTTCAAATAAATAATAAAAATTAAAAGAACGTTATGAATATTAAACAACTATTCCATCTTACCAAATTGATTTAACAAAATATAATTTTGATAGATTATAGAAAAGTACCCATAGTTTAGAGTTTTTCCTTATCTGCGAAAATCTAACAAAAACAAGTATTTGACCAATAGATCAGGCTAGAAGGCTGAATTTTATTTTGTTGCACAATGAATGCGGGGGGGGGGGACATTATAACGGATGCCACCAGGGTAGGGCAGGCAGTCGGTAGAAGATAAAGAAAAAAAAATTGATACCTCAACTCTGCGTATTACCCCCGATAAATTTCCTGGTTGCACCCTTGAACATTAAGTCTAATAAATTACGGTTGCATATGACAGAAGCCTAGATTTGTCTTGTTTATAGAACTAAAAGGATTTAATCCTGGGGAAATTGTTCTGTGGTCATAAAATGCATTTCAAAGCTTTTATAGTTCTAACACTGTTTGTTGTAATGTTTAAAGAACTTAATTTGAATCCGTTTATTTTTTCGTTCTTTCGTTTAGATCCTATTCCTGTTTAGTTATTAATATATGACAGTAAACGCACTGTGGATTTGATGAAAGGAGAGAAATAGAAATCAACAAGACCTTTAGGATTTGAAAGGAGTATTTAAAAGGCTGTAAAAGATTTTCTCGGTATCTTTTAAATTTATAAGATGTTCTAAATTAATCATTTTGGTTGTTTATTTTTAGTGTTTAGCTCATCAATGTAGGTGCCTATTTTTCATTGAGAACCTTTATATTCATACGTAAAATCGAGCCTAGTTGGGTTTGGAGAGTGGAAGCAACCGAGTAAATAAGAAAAAAAACTTAATGGGGATAATCTGCAAATACCCTTTGATTGTAATGAAAGGAGGGAGAATTGCTTCCACTATACAAAAAACCATTAAAGGGTGGCAGTCCGGCCCCCTTTAGTTATGGGGCCATGAATAATTCCTCCACCAAGAGAAGTTGTTAATATGCAATGACCAAAACAAAATTTGGGCCTAGGGACAAGCAATAGTAGCTCCAATGAGAAAAGATGTTAACAAGCAGTAACAGTCAGGCCCACCTGTAATTTCGGAACCGTGTGGCTATCCGTGTGGCTATTCGTGTGGCTATCAATGCTACTTCCAATTAGTAAAATTATAAATGGTTAATAACAAACATACCGGCTCTTAATTTCGGGCCATGGGACAATTAATATTGTTTCCACTAAGAGAAGTCAGCAATGCAATGCATGTCACAGCCACTCGCGATTGGGGTATTGTGGCTACGAAAATTGCTTCTATTATGAGGTCATTGATAGGGAGTAATAGCCACCCAAAACTGTGTTCCCTTTGTTGAACCAAAACTCCTTTGAATGGGTATCTTTGTTGGACTCTTTCTGGGAAACATAAGAAGCCAAAGTAATCAGTTTTATCGCTTTTTTGCAGTGAATATGAGGGATAATGAATGTGTCAGGTTCAATGAATATAGAATATATATTGAATATAGAATAAGGGAGTAAAACATAAGGGAGTAAAACAAAGGGAAACATAATATAAAATGTGTCTATATTCAATGTGTGTGGTTTCATATTAGTATGTACTATCAGTTAATAGCATGCTCTATTAGTATTTACTATAATAGTATCCGTGTTTTTGTCTGAGATAAAGTTTTAAGTTATTTAAGTGTCTTTTTTTGTTCGTTTTTTTTTGTGTATGTGTATGTGTGTGTATTTTACTCCAATTGCTTTGCCTAAAAGGGGGTTAATATTTTTTATAATAGAAATAAAATAGATTTTGTTAACATTAATAACGTTCTATTCATTTTTACTATTTATTAGAAACTACGTCATACAAACCAAAAAGACGGAGCGAGAAAAAAGAAAAAATAAGAAAAGAAAAAATAAGAAAAGAAAAAATAAAAAAAGAAAAAATAAGAAAAGAAAAAAGAAAAAAAGAAAAAATAAGAAAAGAAAAAAGTAACACGTAAAAAAGTGACAAAATAAAGAGAGATGAAGATAAGTACACTAGTGAAGATAGCACAATCACATCAAAGAAAGAAGAAGAAAAATATGGAGCTATGCCGTCAATATTGGAGCCTAAAGATGGTTTAGCTTCGATAACCGGGCAGTTTGAACAGATACTTGTGGAATTATAGAGATAATCGGATCAATAACGTTATACCTTCTAACAACATAATAATTACGAATCCCTGGGGGGGGGGGAATGTAGAAGGTGTTTTGCACAAAAGAAAAAAAAACATAGCAAATTTTTGACTTTTCTAAATTGGGAAACATTCTCCAGAAGGGTAATTTTTAATCTTTGTCCATTCACACTCCTTAAAGGGGATCCATCTCGCTTCTTTTTCTTATTTTTTGTGAGCACCGGTTTTTGGACACAAAAACAAATGCTAAAACTGATGAATTATATTGCAAACATAAGAAATTATTAGAAAACCGTAAAAAGCCGAGATGACAAGAGGGCACATAACCGAAGGGGCATCGTACAGAACTAAAGCTTATTGAAGATTGAGAATGGACATTTGTATAATTTTACAGGGGGGGGGGGGGGGTTGAGACCAAGTTCTCTAAATCTTTGGGAACAGGTTTATACTGTTCGTTACTCTTAGAAATGAAGTAACTCCATCCTTTGGCACCATCAATACATGTGCATTCATATCCATGAACAAAGCCTAAATCATTAGGTGGGTGGCGGAGGAGGGGGGTTGTGGTCTTTAACCACAACCCCCTCCTACAAAGGACTTTCCGCACGTACTCAACATCCAAGGGAAGTCAATTCCTTGATCGGCCCGGTTGTCAGCACATTTAAAGACAGTATTCGTTAAAATAACCAAAAGAAAAAACTTGATTTTTGCTTACGGAATCGTAGTCTGAATCTGCCTGTTTACGATGACGCCAATAGGTAGTCATGGCCTCAGATTTCTGGTTAGGTATTGGCTCTCCGTAGACAAAAAGCCGAAGAAATACAAGAGTAAGCAGCATTATGTTTATCACCGATGTTAACAATAAAGAAAGTCCAGAAGTTGTTTCCAGAAAGGAGGGTGGCTCATCTGTAAATACAGGCAAATAATAAAAAAAAAACACATTACGTACTACGAATCCAAAAACTTCGACTCTATTTAAACCAAACGTAATTTTTTACTATAGACTTAACATCACCTCAAATCTAGGAAGTCACTTTTTTTACATAAAAATCAACACAGTACAAATTTGAAACCGAAATCCCCCAAAAGTCTTTTGAACTAAGATTTTACTTTTTAGATTTATCATTAAATGGAAAATGAAGTTTTCTTTCCCACACATATAATATAATATACACGTATATATATATATATATATATATATATATATATATATATATATATATATATATATATATATAATATATATATATACGTATATATATATTATATATAATATATATACACGTGTCCCATGTGTTTTTTTCTATAATTTGTTAATTACTCGCAAAAAAACTATTTTGTTTTATGTAGCCACTATTATTTGAATTTAGATCTCCTGAAATTAGACGTTTAATTTTGAAGGTTATTTTTTAAGAAAGATTAAAAAAAATTCTTTCCATAATAAGTACAGCTTTTTCAGCAAAAGATAAGAAAGCTAAAGTTTTCAACACATTCGGATATAATTTTACATACAAAAATTCAACTCAAAATAAATAACTGTAAGTGACATACGTGTTATTCGACAATGAAAGTTATTAATTTTTTTATTATTATTTATACTCAAAAAATCTTACCGATGCTTCTAAGATTTCTTCCAGATGAATGTTTGTTAAATTGCATTTCATCTTCTGCATACATTACTTCAAAAACACGCCCAAATGGATTAAATACCAGAACTGCCAAAGTAAACATACACAGTGTAATCCGGGATCGATCAATCATTGCCCGAGCAACGCCACCACCATTTTTCTTCTATAAAGTATATTATAATGTAATACAAAAAATAACATGAATACTAATATAATAATATTGTAACACAGATGCCAATCTAAACATACAAAGCTTTATCTTCGCTTAATAAATTTTCTCCAAAACAGTATCGTCAGATTTCTTCTATAAAGAGCATTATGTAATAAAATATTAAAAATATAATAAATAAATTTATCATAAAATTTTAGTGCTTCCTGTGTACAGAGATCCTGTGTGACAGAGATGCTCGGCCATCATTGGTACTGCCATGTTGTTCGGCCATCATTGGCATTGCCATGTTGCTCGGCCATCATTGGTACTGCCATGTTGCTCGGCCATCGTTGGTACTGCCATGTTGTTCGGCCATCATTGTTACTGCCATGTTGTTCGGCCATCATTGGTACTGCCATGTTGCTTGGCCATCATTGGCCGAGCAACATTGAAATTTACTTCAATAAAGAGCATCCTAATTTAATATAATAAATCCTAATTTAATATAATTCTTTTATGTGAGTTTTCTTTGACATAATCCTAATTTTTCTTTTGATAAACTTTTGGACCCTTCGTAAAGAATTTAATAATTGCAAGTAATTATACCAACAAGGCTAACAAAGCTAACCAGACTCGCCTCAAAAAACCTCAATCAACGGAGAAAAAGAAAACTAGACTCAAATCCTAATGTCACACTATTATTTATGGTTGAGATTATAAAACACCGAATGTACACCCATTAAATGGTTCCGCAGGAAACCATTTTAAAGTTAAAATGGCAAACCCTATAAATCTTTAAATATAATTATTATTTTACAAGGCGAATGAAAGTACATTTCGTCATTTTTTTTTAGGAAACCCCTCGGAGAAAATCTAAAACCACTTGAACCTTATAAAGGAACAATGTCTCTCTTCCCCTTAAATATCTCCCACATTTCAATTCCATTTAAAACATCAGGATAGCCCCCTCTCTCTAAAAAAAATAACTAATAAAATAAACTAATAAAATTAAACTAATAAATAATAAGTTCACCTTTTAAATGGTTTACTACTGATATTACAATCATCATTAGCTCTTGGCTTTAGCTTTATTGCCGCCCTTTTCAGAAGCTATATTAGTTTATCAACTTACTTCCCTTAGTGATTTTACAAAATAATTTGGAGTGTCTTAATTTCTCAGAAAATACGGCGTTTCCGTTTATAATTAAAATGACATTATAGAATATTCACATCAGCAAACCTTTATCAGCGGAAAAAAGTAAAACTAGACTCAAATCCATTGCAATATTATAATTCACAGGGGAAATTACAAAGCAACAATAAAATTTTTTCATGGACGAACTTTTTTCTTTCTCTCTTTTTTCTTTAAATATAAAGTTTTTCGTTTACTTGTGTCATTTTCTTGCATAACATAGCTCTTTTATCTTCTTTCTCTCTTTCCCTCTTGTTTCATCTTCTTTTTCTCTCTTTTTTCTGTAATAAGATTTTTCATTCATTTGTGTTCTTTTCTTGCGTAACAGAGCTGTTTTATCTTCTTTTTGTTTTGTTAATTGTTTTTGGATGTGAAATTAAAATACTCGGACATATTTTTAGTTTACTTTTAGTAAATGTCTTCATTAAGAATCAATCCGTTACTCACATGTTTCTCTATTTTTTTTATTTGCAATTTCGAAGGTCATATGAACACCATATTGTACTTACATTCTATCATTATAATACCAGGATTGGACGGGGTAAACTAGCAGAAAAAGGTAAAAGTAGTAGTAAAGGGTAAATATTGGTTTTCTTCTTTTTCATCATCTCCCCAATGACCCTTCATGGCCAATTTACTATTGCCGCGAGATAGGGGAGTTGTCGGCTAAACAAATTCCCATGCAACGTCTGGATTTCAGATATCGGATGAGGCAAAAAAAAAGCCTGGAGCACAAGCACAAACAAGTAAGTAATTTTCAATTATTATTTTCCCATATTTTGTTTTCAGCTAGGACAGCTTTTCGCTTATTAAAAAAAAAATTAATCATAGCTGAAAAACACGACGTATAACGGAATCAAAACAGTTGTTTGGCTTTTTGGAAAAACAATCAATTAAAGTCTGTTTCCGTTTTTCGACCTGATTGCTGACGCAGTGAAGTTTTCCGACTCTCTTAGTCTTCTTCTCTATTATTTATACACGATTTCAACAGTGTTTTAGTCAATTCCAAGCCAGGAGAGTAGATGCTATCAAGACCCTACTTAAAATTCTCAAATTTAGCTTCAAGTAACTTATCTGATCGGTTTGTTTTGGAGAAAAAGCAGCTTTCTGCTCCTTGAGTACTTTATACAAATTATAAATTTTCCATTTCTTATTTTGAATTCTTCTGTGTCTGATAATAGCTTCCACTTTCTCTCTCATTTCTTGTTGCGCCTATTGCCTTCCCTTCTCCGCTTCTTCCTCGAGGAGGCCGGGTAGCTAGCCCTAGCTCACCTCAAGTAAACTAAGTGGCCAAGTGAAGTAAACATTTTTAATGTGGACATTCCAATACTCCAAAGACCTTTACTTCATTGAAAACAGCAAGTTTGGCAACCACTGACTTCTCGTTCTCTATATTTTTTTCATCAGTTAAAATCTGAATTTGAAGCGACTTTGAAAAATTTCCCACAGTGGCAGCACTTCCGCTTTCACAAGAGCAGAATTCTCGCTCAGAATGAATTCGGGTAAACAATCCATGATGGATGACCACTGCTATAGAAGTCAATTTGCTACCGGACCAACTGTAAACCAGTGCATTGGAACAAGCCTTGCCAGTACATGTATTGGAAACTTGTTTTCTTCGTGGGTTTTGAGCCGGTTCTCTAGTTTTCTAGGCCATCCGTAGAAAAAATAATGCAACGAAAAGACTAGCTGAGACAAATTATTCCCTCAGCTCCTCCTTAGCCTCTTGGACCACATTGTGTGTGGAGTAGATTCCGCATGTCCCTATTTTCATCAGGCCACTTTCGCCACAAGTGATCTTTTTCTTTTCATCAAGAATTTTGAACACTTTCTTACTTACAGTAGGTCCGTCAGAAATAAGGCCTTACCTTAGACCTTAGTTCCTCCAGGGCTAGGTATGGCACAAAGAGCAACAAAGCCTCGCCAGACGTCCCGGAGCGGAGCAGCAGCCGTGACGTTCTCCCACTGTGGTTGCAACGACATGCTGAGCCGTGCACTTAATGAACCGGCTTCCACGATCCCAAGCTGAATCGCGGCCAATGAAAACAGCCTTCAAATATCTTTTTAACAACCTTTCCATCCGTCTCAGACCAAAACCGCATATGCAGTTGCTTCTGGCTTTTTTTTGTTGTTGTCTCATTGAATGCAAGAACAAAACAAGATTCTCCCAGTTCGGTTCAAAAGAGCTCTCTGAAGTAGAAGTAAAGTGCGTCATTCGGTAAACTATTGGAACAATGGGTCCCATACATTGTCGAAAAAACTTTGTTGACATGAAGTTGCAGAGAAATTTGAGTCAAACAACTTTTAATGCCCATATCAGCTAGGCTCCCTGTCAGTTTTTGAGGCAGGAGAAACTAAAAAATGTTACTACTTTTCAGAGTCTTCATCTGCAGTCCAACTAACAGATAATCACAATTGATTCGGGTTCAGTTTTACCGTGACTTTATTTTTGTGAGTGTCACATGCTGATCTAGATCCTGAAAACCTTTTGTGCAGTTTAACATTTTGCTGCAAACCGTATACATAAAGCCACTTCCATCAGCAAGACCGTTGCCCCCCCAGAGATAGAGGCGACTGGTACGTACTTGCTTCTTCAACCAAGGCCATTCAAATTTGCTTTTGCTCGTCCTAAGACAAAAACAGACTACGACTATAACCTGTAACATTGAAAATTATATTTTGGCCTGTTTGAACAAGTGTCTGAAACAGGTCAAGAGCCAGGGTCCAGCTTGAATGCAATGAATTCAAGATAGGGCACAATGAAACAAAAATTACACAAAAGACTCCAGAGACAAGAAGCGTCAATTTCTTTTGCTTCTTTCTATTCAAATTTTTATTCTTATCAGTAGTTACTCAGCTTTCAATAGTAACACTGTAGTAGCCATGCCTTGGTTTAAGAGTTTGTAAAAAGTGACTTTTTCATCCAAAAGTGACCAAAAAAAAAAACATCTCTTGGAATGAAAAAGGTGACAAAAAAAGTGAATCCGCCAGATGGCTAACAATACGATCAACCACATTGTTTTCCATGACGATTTTACAGGCTGAGAAACTATCTAACCAGAAAGTATGAACTTACTATAAGGAAATGCCTTACCTTGGGTTCAGCTAGTTTAAGCCTCTTCTTTTCCTTGTAATTCGTTGGTGAAACAGGCTCGACATCAGAGCCAGAACTGAATGGAGAAGGAACATCCGAAATATCCGAGTGAGGTGGAGTCACTTGGCCACATGATGCTGAGGTATAACGTGGCTGTGAGCTAAGCAAGTCTTCAATTCTTGGACTTTTGCCAGAGGCAGCACGAAGTCGATAGTTTTCATCTCTCAGTCTTTCATTTACATTTTGAAGATATCGGATTGTATCAATCGCTTTTTTGAGAATTTGAGATTTACTTAGCTGAAAAAAGAGGGACATTTTGAATGCAGATTTTGGCACATTTGGAAAACAAGCGTTAAGTTAAGTAGAGACAATTTAAGCGTAGATCTAGAATGAATATTTGGTTAGTTCTTACTCGTATGTTTACAGTCTATCAAGTCCTAAAGTGAAATACTACATGTTTTTTTTTGGTTTGGGAGAGGGCCTTCGTGGTCATACTAGAGACGGGCCATTCGCTTCTATACGCAGCTAGATCCTTACTACAGATTTGACCTAAAAACAAGTTCAAAACAACTCAGACTAGGACCAACAGATAGAGGCTGAATAATTATGTATCTATGGCGAATGTTTAAAACCCCGTTTGGAAGAAGTCGCTCCCATTAGCACCACTCTCCTTATATATCGACCTCCCCTCCTCTCTGTTCTTCCCACTCCCTCTCTAAACTCATAGCAATTCAAATTCTTCACTCTGAATTGTTCTACCAATAAATTTGACTGAAAAAACGTGTCTTTTATATTGAAAAACAAACAATTCAATTCCGCCATTTCAAATTTTGTCTTCCGCCCCCCCCCCTCCACGGAAATGTTTGTCTTTATTTGTATAATTAGAGTACTACGTACTCTTTTCCCACGATTTGCTGATAAATGCTTATTTTTCGTCATATATTCATTTTCTTGATTCGGAAATGAATAGTTTAGATCATCGAAACTTGTAATATAAACTGTTTTTTTACGGACTTTGTTTCCACTTTATTATTGTGTTCCACATGTTGAAACCACGGGCACAAATAGGTTCTTTAGATAGTATGGGTGTTTAAAGATTGATTCCTAGGGGAGGGGGTTCGAATGTATCAAAAATTCCATTCATGGCTCAAAATTTTACCACTGCCCTGCGATAGGTTTTTGGATTGATACTCAAGGGGGTAGGGGGCATTCCCTGCAGTCCTTCTTGTGTCAGGTTTTCGGAATAATCGTAGTGACCCCCCTCTATATTGTCAAGTCAACTCTTAACGCAGATTCAAACTCAGAAATTAAACAGAAAAACACGCAGAAACAGGCTAAAGAATAGGCTAAGTCTGATCTGTAGCTTCTAATGTATACTTCAAAATACCTAGACGCAAAAAAAAAGACTTGTAACACATGGGCCACATCATAGTCACATCTGTCGATAAAGTCGAAATTGCGCGCGACTACAGCGCCAATTATGTTCGCCGTTCATAATTTCTCGAAATGAACATAGTTCAATTTTCAAGCACAAATTCCTTGACTGACCAATCAGTGTCAAGGTTTAAGGCATGTCTTTTAAAACTAGAAAAGATGGAAACTTAGAACAGTGGGTCTACTATCTGTGAGAGGAATGTGACTAAGTTAACAAGGCGTAGTATTAGTAGAGAAAAGTGAGGCACAAATCCGTTTTGGTGTAAACTCTTTAAACTAATTTCTTGCAATTTTAATTTTCCACTTTTTAAATGCAAGTTTGACGCTAAAATCAAGAAAAATGCCATGTTATTCATGAAAATTGTTTTTTCGACAGATGTGACTATGATGTCACTCGGGCATCGGTCTTGTCTAGGAGGGTGGGGGTTCTTCACGCACCATTTAGCAGGTGTTTGAAGACAGCGCGTGTGTAAGCATTCGAATAGCTTCTGTACAAAAGGTGTACGGATAAGCCTCATATCTGGTGAACACTAGTGAAGTTATTCTTGCATCTCAACATCAGACTGGGATAAAAATAATACAAAAATTCTTAACATTAGGAGCGAAAAGAATCATATTTTGTCGTCCGTGTAAAATCTAATTACTAAAACCAAAAACGAAGAGAAAGGTTCAGCCAAAGACACGAACACATGAAAGTGCAAAAAAATCTTTTTAAATATGACAGATTGTTTCCTACGCTACCGCGTTACCGCATCATATAATCATATGATATATGAAAAGGGGCTAGTTAGAAGAAGCGTCATATGGAAAAGCACCAACAGTTATCCTAAGGAAAAAGTGTAATTACTAAACAAGAATCATATCATCAAAATGCTAATGAAATGGTGCTAGTTGGACAATTATTCAAACAGTAATATTGTCAAAGTAAGGTGTTAAACGGTAATACTATTACAGTAACTGTGACACTGCAGTGAACACCACGCCTAAAGACTCTGTAGATAATGATTAAACCTGACAAAGCCCTCTCCTCCTCCTCCGAGGAATGTTCCTCCCTGATTTAAATCGAGCCAAGAAACTAAAATTGATTTTCGCTGTTGTGTTGACCTTAGGCAGCTATACATTTTACTAGCAGAAGTAGTGGTTACGCTACAAATTTACGGGGAAAAAACAACACATTTCAATGAACGACAGTGCAATGAAAACGTAACTAATTAAACATATAATGACAAAACTCAGGAAATTAAGGCAAGAGTTACCTTTGAATTCCCATCTGATACCATATTTTTCAGCTCTACCATCTTATCATTAATATTTGATCGATACCGTCGCTCAATAACATTGTGCGATGACTTTCTACATTCACCATTTTTGTCGCGTGGACTGTCACTGTACCCATCAGATATACTACTATCATTTGAGTTTTTCGTGTTTGGTGTTGCTTGGATTGTATACAGCTGATCACCGTTCAAAATAAGTGGTAAACCTAGAAGAAAACAAATGAGAGCCCAGGACTGGCTTGGTCAGAACAAGGGTTGCCAACTGCTGACGTCCAAAAAGAGTGCAAATTAAGGCCAAATAATAGTGTTTTAACAACAAAAAAAGAGTGCAGGTCAAAAAAGTGTGCAGGTTGGCAACCCTGGTATGAACTATATTCAGGTTACTTCAGTCTTACAGTTAAATGTCTTAGGTCTTTCAAGTCAAGTTTCATGGTTTCAGTCTTGTTTGCACGCATTAAGGCTGTTACCGTGGAGATCACCTGAGGTCCTACACCAAACTCAGTCTTTGTGAAGTTGAAAGCGTTTACTTGAAAAGAAAAGTTTCCTTCGCATCAACCATAAGTAAACTCAGCTGGGCAATATTTAAGTCCGATTTGAACTATAACGTTTTTAATGAAATATTGTTTGGTACCATTGTAAGGTACCAACCATACTTTATGTGCGTCTTTTTTCCAAAGCTATAAATGAACAAATATATAAAACGATAAAAGATTTACCTTCTTTTTTTTTTTATTATAACAATTTCCGCAAGCAAAATCGGATTACATGAAACTTTCAAAGGTCATATTTGGAAGTGGTATAGGACACAAAATATGTGCCAAATTTCTGAAAAAAAAGTTTCGTTAATATGGTAAGTAACACATGTGTGGAAAGTTTGGTAAGGTAAAAAAGTAAACAATGTGGCGGATCGGCAACCCTGGAGGTAACCCTGGGTACGTGCTAGAGGGAGGTACAACTAAAGAAAGGACCTGCACATGGCAAATATGTGCTATAGAGCATACTTTCACCAACAATTTCCCGGATATCCGGTGGTCTGGAAATCCCCTCCAGTTACTAAGATTTGTTTTCAGGGTTGTGTCTGTGTTGGAAGTTTTAACTAAAACTTAGAGTTATGACCTTATTACATCATTTTTATCCATTTTTCCATTATTTTTTTTACTTAAATATACCATGTTTGGGTCATGTCTATGAAATTTGTATCTTGTTCTCAATAAATATTTTGATTTGAAGACATAATAAGATAAAGAGCGAAAGTACAAGGTGTTCGCGCCCAACTTAGAAAGTACATGGGTCAGAAAACAGAAGCAGAAGGACCCAAAACAAAAACTAGTACCCAAATCAATGATTTCCGATACGCCGCAAAATTATTAAATGTAAGAACAATTACTCCGATATTCTTCTTCTCTTGTGTGCAAACCTCTTAGGGTGGTTTACACAGAAGAGGTTTGCGTACATTCTGCCTATATTTGGAATATATTAGTAGTTTATTCCAAAACTCTTGTTTTTTCTTCGTCATTTTATAGAGTGACATCGTGGGACCACTTCTACTCTTGTTAATTAATAAGAACCATGAAAAAAAATTTTCTCCATCCGTGGAAGCGTAAAAATAACTTTTTTATCATTAAGTATAAAAATAATATATTATAAATAATATCAAAAGTAATCCCCTTATATCACTCAAAGCTGTGGCACTAGAAGCCAGTACCTTAAATATGAAAGTAAATTCTATTAATCCTAGTTCTACTAGCGTTAATTTTCTTCAATTGGGCAATTTTTCAAAACCAAATTATACATTAACATGTAAAGCTGAAAACAACTAGAAGTTGAATGAATAAGTTTATTTACAAAAATCGACGGTACTTGTATGATAAACGCCCTACCGCTCAAGTTGTTCGTTCATTGACGCATTATAGAACCATTTTTTTCGTTAATTTTTTTTCAGCTTACCGTGAGACAAGACAAAGAGAAGTGACAGAATGGATGGAAATTATGTAATTTGGACTATATATTTGCACATTAGGGGGGGGGGGGTAAAGTATTTGGACAATGTGAAGTTAGAAAACAATTCTTACTACATAATATGCATAATAATTATACCTAACACATATGGCATGTAGCCCAGGTACACTTTACCCCCCTAAGGTGCAAATATGTAGCCCAAAGTTGTTTCTAAAGTACTATATTTTTATCTTACTTTGGTATATTTCATTAGGGTTGAGCGTCGGAGAAACAAAAGAAGAACATTAGGTAGGGCGTAAGCTATATCATAAAATTAACAAATCAACATGTAAGAAACAAAATTTAAACAAAGAGTTAAACCTTAATATAAAAAGAAGTAATAATATATTTTAAGTTCTAAATAATATTGAAAAAAAAACTCGGGCAAGTTAATTCCACCTACTGCTGCATGGCGTTTGAAAAATTAGAGTAAATATCTATTTCAGCCATTTTTTGAATTTCAGTTTGTTATAATTCGTTTTCAATTTTTCATAGGTTCAGAAAATAAACTGTGAATTTGATAACAGTCTGTCTATTCTCGAGCAAAGTGATAGTGTTTGACTATTGCATTGTATTTGAAAATTTGAAAGAAATATCAAGTTAAGCTATTTTCAAATTTTCAAAAGAATAAAATGCTGCTTCCGCGCAGACACGCAATCAACCACACTCACCAAATTCCGAAAAAAACGCATCGCAATCAACAAATCCCGAACAATCTGACAAGGTAATCATTACTGCTGTCACACAAAGCATGACCTTGATTGATTTCATCTCTTGTCGTTACAGACTGATTGCATGCAACGGTTGGTAGCTCAGGCCTTCGGCCCACGTATTATGTCGTCCCAAATAGTTTCCGAGCGGCTGAACAACACCAAACCCCCTTCCTCCTAAAAATCTTATCCCCTTTCAATCACTCATGTAAAATCACATTTATTTAAAACTTAAACCAAACAGAATGACTTTTGGGATTTGTTTAGCAAGATCTTATATAGGAGGAAGACACCGAGTACAAGACCTTCCACGTTCCTTCAAAAGTTAGGTAGTCATTATATGAGCCAAAGACATACTAAACAAATAAAAATCTTAAGAAAAAGGGACCGGTAAACACAGCCCATTATTCTACAATACGACCTTATTTCCGTTTTAGAAATCTTTCCAAAACAACGTTACTGTACTAAACTAGATCAGTATGATAAGTTTTCTTATCTAATTAATTTTAGGCAATAAGTACTTTCTAAGACATTTGACTGAATGACCAGCGGCAAAAAAACAACTATCGAGTACCTCATGATAAAAGAAAACTCCAAAGACCCTGGCAAACAAATAGCATAAATGAGAACATCTCTGTTGTGTTCTAATGCCTGTGTTGTCTGGTCAACATCAGAAAACACACTAGCCATTAAGCGTCAGATATGCACTATATAGTTACAAAATTTCTTACCGGTAGTCACGATGGTAGTAGTTGGCAGGCTTACTGAAGTAGTTGACGCGGATGTGTACGCCACCACTCTTGGGATGTTGATGGGCTGAACTCCACCTCCTACAGAGACGGGTTGAGGAGACGGTATTGCCTAAGAAAGTAATTCCAATTAGGGAATGAATTAAAATAAAAGCAGACTTAATTTTCGCAAAAAAAAACCGTGTTTTTTTCTACCTCTTGCCAGAACGAAGAAAAATTCGAACGAGGTCAACACTGCCCTAAAAGACCAATATCAAGGATTTTTATTAAACACATTTTTAGGCACTGGAAATTTTTTCACAAGAAAACAAAATGGATAGGATAGGTTTTCCATGAAAACGAGAAAATTTATTTGGGGCGACTATAATATTTTTCCATCCTCACTAATGGTAAGTCCAAACACTGCAAAAACCTTTCTTCGCCTGAAAGAGCGTTGACAGGTCTGCAAAACGTTACTGCTAATCCTTTTCCCAAAGAAGTTAGAACAAAAAGAAGGCGCTGAAGCTATTTAACACTCAAGAGAATTAGAAAGTATGGTACAGGTCATCCGGATTCCAAATATTCTATCAATAAACCAAGTTCCAGCAAAAGATCGTAAATTACGTCAAGCGAAAATGACCGGGCAATGTCGCTAGATGAACTCCGGCTGGCATGTCTGATTGAACGCAAAATATTCTGAAATCCTCCGAGATTACTTCTGGAAAAAAAAAACTCCGTTGAACACCTATCAAAAACAGAATACATAGTACATTTTGACGAGTGCATAAGAAACAAGATTTTATTCATCTTAAAAACGGTTTTAAATTAGTAGGGTTATCCCCTTATCCATACGGATCTGAAGGATCTTTCACGAACAGTCTGAAAAATTTGGCAAACAAATGTAGTTTTTGAGCCTTGTCCCTTGTTGGGGCTTTCAGGCTGCTAATTAAGCAGGCTGGAGACCTGAATTTTATGGTCTACTTCAAAACAGAAACAGACCAAATGTTCGCCCACGCGGAGACGCCTTTTTCTTTCAGCGGGCATATGGAGATATGACTGCCGAATAGAAACTCAACTCATAGCAAAGCGGAATCGGGATGTGGAACATTATAACGTCTTTTTGGTTCATCACGTTTCCATTTGGCATTTTACAGAAAAACTGAAGAGTAATTCTACTAGTGAAACTGCGAGAAAACCATTTTTCCCAGTTTCATTGGCTCGTTTACTTTCTACTTTGCCTAACCTGAAACTCCAAATGGAAACGCGGCTTTACCTTACCAGATGTGTCTGGACTACTTAAGCCTGGACCCATTCAATACTATCCTGATGACACCAAATGTGGACAAAACAGCCGACTGCCATTTTATTTACATATTTTTGTTAATAGTAGGCTGGCAATTGCCGAAGATTTTCCTTCTCGGCCAACCGTCAAGGACTAAACGGAAAGCAGGTCGCCCACGGTTGGGGTGGAAGGTTGACGTAAAGATTGATTTAAGGGAAACGAGATCTTCCTGGAAGGGTATAAAGAGAGAGGTTTTGAATAGATTGGGGTGGAGGAGGAGCATGCGTAGCTGTGTTGGCCTCAGGCGGCTTGGTGCTGCGGTGAGTTGTTAGTAGTAGTAGGCTGGAAGAAAAATTCAAGTCGAATGAACCGTTTTCGAAAGAACTTCGAACATCTTATTATAATACATTTTAAGCCAACTGGGTAGTGGCTTTTGAAAGAATAATAAACTTACAATATTGATTCGTTCTTAAAATAGAACGACAATGCCTGTTTCCTTTTATTTAATTTGAATCTACTGGTAATATCTAGATCTGTTGAATAGTTATTTTTTATATTTTCATCACATTTGAAAAAATTATTCTTCAGTTTCGAAGCCAATAAAATATTCCAGTAGCGATGACAAAAATAAAATTGGGAAGTTTTCATTGAAAATTTAAAATTTTTCCCCAAAAAGTAACGTTTCTATGCGAATAGAAAAGACGGCAGACGATTTTGTTTGTCGTCATATTGCCAGTAGAAAAACCCGAACCCCTTTACACCAGCATTGCTTCAAAGCAACCAGAAAATTCTCAGTTGTAGTGACAGGGCTCTCATGCATTCAACCGAAGTTTTGACACAACAGACTGACCGTAAAGCGGTGTTCAAGAACATGTTAATCTAGACTTCTATTGCAATCAAACAGGCACTATCGCATTTTTATGGGGAGGGGGTAGTCAAAAAGATCTTGGTACTTGTCTGTTAAACGGAACACACTCAAAGAATTACGCTGTGTAAGATTTGACAGAAACTGGTTTCCCTTCCTTGATGGGTTATGATTTGCTTATTTTGAGTGAGAAAACTACGATGTACGTATATTTTTACTAAATATTAATATATAGAGGTGGTTAAGGGTTAAATTAGGTATTTAATATAATGCATTCTGCGTGGACTGCTTTCCACAATTCTTTTTCGTAGTTTTCACAATTTTGTTTCTTAAGTATCATATTATCATCATGTTTATGTATATTTCATTAGAATTAACCTAACTTCACTTATTTGGTGTGTTCGGTTTAACAGACAAGTGCCAATATCTTATTTGATAATTTTAACAAAGGATCCCCAGAAATCCAAAAAAATGGGGATTTCAAGGGGAAATCGGGTACGAAGCCATCCTTATGCGCGCGTGCCTGCAACCTAGCACTCTGTTTTACAGTTTAGAAATTGTGTCTAGAAATTCTGTGAATCAGGAAGTTTCATTTGTCACAATCTTTACCATAGATACTTACAACAGATGTTCACAACCATGTCTAACCAGACCTGAATCAGGAAGTTTCATTTGTCACAAGCTTTACCATAGATACTTATCAAGAGATGTTCACAACCATGTCTAACCAGACCTGAATCCGGAAGATTCATTTGTCACAATCTTTACCATAGATACTTACAACAGATGTTCACAACCATGTCTAACCAGACCTGAATCAGGAAGTTTCATTTGTCACAAGCTTTACCATAGATACTTATCAAGAGATGTTCACAACCATGTCTAACCAGGCCAACATGACTTAGTATTTACCTGCCAACATCTATCCTTTGATTTGGAAGTTTGGCTAGTGCTGCTTGGAAAACTGGATAGATTTTGTTAAGAAAAATAATTAATTCTGCTAGTGGTGGCAAGTCCAGGCACACTGGTAAAACATTTTCTCAGACTGTTAAAGCAGTCATAAAACGGTGTGTTTTCCAGATCATCAAGTTCAATCAAGGCCTAAAATGTAACTGTTATGCATACCCCCCTCCTGAAGGAACATCATGTTCTACCGAAGGACATCGGCTCTCTGTATCTATGAACATACGGTAAAACAGATCATGGCTTCAGCAATAGCTGCAACCTAGTAAAGTGTAAAACACATGCCATAGAAACCAAAGTTTGCAACGCGCTTTGAAAAAAAAATCAGTGATTTAAGGCTGATTAAGACAGGGTAAGTACTATTTAGGTCTATCTTAAAACTTAGAAAATTTTTATAGAGGAATTTTGAAAAAGATCTAGAGAACTCTCAAAGATCACAGGAAAATGAATTTAAAAATACATTAGTGAAAAATACATTAGTGTATAATTGAGTTTTTGTTTCTCGTCTTTGTAATTTGTTCGATTATGTGTAATGTGTTGTAATTTGTTTTTGTGTGTGTTTTTTCTTTTTTAGTGATACTCCGTCTTTTGTACCTTTTTTGACGGGTAATAAATAAATCAAATAAATAAATTAGGAGAAACATCATGATCGAAAACCCTGTCCCCCGTCAATCTGAGAAAATCCTATTTTAAGCCAGTATGTAACTAAGGTGTCTTTTTTTCGGCTTGTGCAAGACACCTTACCTCTGTAGAGAGCTTTTAAAAGGTTCACTTGTAAGATACTACTCACATCTTATGCTTTTTATAAACTTCTTTCGATAAGACAAGTAAAATCCCATTTTTACAGAAATAAATGCATTTTTTGTTTCTTTTCCGTATTATACCTAATGAAGTTATGGTAGATGAAGTTTAAACGGGATTATTATACGGGACATGCTACGTGAAGTCAAGAAATTCTGCTAAAATGTCTTAATATATAGTGAATAATTTTAACTACACTTATAAAGACGATAGCTTCAAAAATTACATAGTTATCATTGGCTCTTTATTAAGTTTCAGCACGTGTTTACATTCAGAGACTAGGGCAACTCTTGCCCTAGGAAGTCACCCACTTATAGAAATCGATTAGGCCTACATCAGGTGACACGCGCTATGTGTGGCGCGAGTGTACCAGGCGTAGCGATGGAAATGAAAATCCAGGGTGTACGCTAGATGGCGGCGAATGGGAAACTCCTCGTCACATTTCCAAAAGTATTGATTGTAGGGAAGTAAATACCTCTAAAACTATCAGTAATTCAATAAAAAGTTAAAGAAGAATTGCTAATTGGTCTGACAGAAAATACGCTTACGTTTACAAAAGCAGACCAACTTTTCAATTAAAGCTTATTCAGGTGAATTTCCTTCTAACTGGTTTTTTAGTTAATATATGTGGTTGAAGTTGAATGATGTTTGAGTGACAGGTTCTCATCTGACAGACACTGACATGCTCAAATATACCATGCACTTATACAAGCATATAATCACAATTCGTAGATAGCATGATTCGCAGATCCCGCCTATAACGAAAAACCAAGCATTATTTTTGGGTTGAACTGACTGACACGCACATTTGATAACATTTGGCAAAAAGAATCTTCATTTGCAACGAAGATAATGGCCAATACTAATTCAGAGTGTCAAAGAACAAAATTTGTCACACGCAAATTTAATACTACTAGAAAACATAAGACGCACATACGCACAAAACATAAGATGCACAGAACATAAGACGCAAAAAACAAAACACGCACACACGTACAAAACATAAGACGCACAAAACTTAAGACGCACAGATTAGACCCTTTGGCATAAATACCAAGGTTATATACCCCTCGAGCCCGTCATTCAAACCGAGAGGAAAATCCATCAGAATCTTTTTCTAAGTGAGGACAGGGTTATCAGGCACCCTCCTGTTGGAACACATGTCCTCCTTTTTAACTCCTGTCATCCCTCCATTTAAAAAAAAAAAAAAATCAGGTATGACCTCTTTACCGCATAAAAAACAATCACACAATCACGATTCCCCGACAGAACACTATAAGTAGTAAAAATGTCCATTTATAAAAAAAAGTATAAAATTTTGCTAAATAGAACAGGTTTTTGCTGTGGGATATTCAGAAATTTTAATTGAGTTACCTAACTTCCGTTTTTATTAGTATGTATTACTATGCATTATGAAACAATAACACATTACCATGATGCTCATTCACATCATACATAAATAGTATCTATATCGTTATCAACTAAGTACCACTTGTACCTGTTAGTTTTTTATGAAATTTAATTTGTTGGTAATATTCTGTTTATTTTTAAAACTTGACCTCTTAGACATACCAAAAATAACAAATATCCTCCTTTTTTCAGATGCCTTTCCAAGAGGTATTTTCAGACAGTGAGGGGGACCGATACTTCAAATAGGGGTATATTTCAAGCCCAAATGTCAACTTATCATCCATTTAGCATAGTCCTTCAGTTTAGTATTACTCTTTTGACCCCGTGCGTGTAGATATGTATATCCACCCAAGATATTTTCTGTGGGCTTTCTGTTAATAAAGGTCATTGACAACTATTCAAATAGATTTTGGGGAATGATACCGAGATTTATTTTTTTCCTGGCAATAATATTAAACCATTGATGGTAACGAACGGTAAGTAAATACAGACCCTTACGAATGGAAACCAAAACCGATTTCCTTGCGTTTCACAAACAATGCCTTCCATGAAGAAATTCCTTTTTCCTTAGGCAATTTTTCCCTCTGACCTTGCCTCCCTTGTTTCGTCTAAACAGAAACCTCATCTTTACACCAATAAAGTTTTCCATTGAAAAATACACAAGAACTTTCGTCCCATATTTAGTTGACATGTTAAATAAGTGAATCTCCTGCCCTCTACCCTCAATTTACCTTCCAGTTTTTTAATGTTACTTCGTAAATTTTGAGCCTTCTTTCTTTCTCTCTCTCTCTCTCTCTCTCTCTCTCTCTCTCTCTCTCTCTCTCTCTCTCTCTCTCTCTCTCTCTCTCTCTCTCTCTCTCTCTCTCTCGCCTTTAATTTTATCCTGTATTTTTTAGTCAAGAGACAAAACTAAATTTTGTACTCGTATTTCTAATCCTCTTCTAATCCTGCGAGTATTAATGGTTTTTGACACTTCGGTCAGTTTTTACGATCTCCTTGACATTTTGAAAGTTTTTTTTTCCTAAACAGCCCTATTTTACTGGCTAGTTTTTTCTTGTTTGTTTAATGACTCGATAATGCGAATTCAGCCCATTCGATCTCGTGACAACACACAAATGAGAAAATAATATAATTATCGAAACAATTTTTTCTTATGCTGATTCCAAATAATCAAAAATTTACTAAATCTAAATTAACCCACTAAAAGTTATTAGCATAAAAATATTTGCAGAACCAAACAGTTCGTGGTAACGAACTGTAAGTAAGGAGCGACTCGGCTCAATAGTAACCACAAGTCTAAAAACCAGAATTTGGATATCAATAGATACATCAAAAGAATCAGCGTATTAAGCTCATTCCGAATATACAAGATACATAAAGTTTAGTTTTACTCATCAAAAGTTACGAACCTGAGAAAATTTGCATGATTATTGAAAGAGGGGGTGGGGGGGGGGGGAAACACCACCTAAAGGTCAAGGAATCTTAATGAAAATCACACCACCAGATTCAGCGTAACCCCTCTCCGATGCTCCCCTTTCCCCAAAGTTTTATGATCACAATTTTGATAGTCATTTTGTTCAGCATAGTTAAAAGATCCGATAAATATGTCTTTAAAGGGAATTTTGTGCTTGGGAAGGGAAATTTCCGGGGCGAGAGGTCAATTTTCCAGGGAAAATTTTACACTGCGGGGATTTGACGAAATTCCTATAGGAAATTCTTTTTATTTGTCTTTCTTTCTCTTTGCCAACTCGAATTTGCATCCTTGAGGTTTTTTTTTTAGAATGTTCGCATTTCCGGGAAAAAATTTCCATGGACGTGGGAATTTCCGGAGTGATCGATAACATGATTAGAAACTTCACCTGTTTCAAATGAAAGTATGCCAAGGAGAATTTTTCAGGCTGAATCGTCTGCAATACATTTTACGGGGAAGGGGAATTTTCAGCGAGGATGAAAACTCTCCAGAAATTTTTACGGAGGGGTGTGTTCAACGAGGGAGGAAATATCCAAGGAGAAGTTTCCCGTGAGGGGAGGGGGATTTTTCATGGAGAGTGGGCCAGATCTACCGGCATTATTTGAAAAACGATCAGAAATTAAATGTAATGAAGAACATTTTTTGTTTTAACTGAAAGTAAGGAGCAGCATTCAAACTCAAAATGAACCGTATATGAAGGGGTTGCCCCCTCTTCAATACCTTGATGTGTACGCTAAAATTTGACTGATTGTCTGAATATTTTAAGAAAGACTCCTGAAACACAAGGGCCGTTTAATTAGAATAGGAAGGTGTTTTAATAGTGCTAAAAGCTTTAGCGCAAAGAATAGGAGGGGGACAAGGAGGGGGCAACCCCTTCAAATACAAAATAATTTTTGTTGGTTTGAGTTTTAATGTTGCTTCTTAATTTCAGTTAGAAAAAACTTGCTTTTTAACTTAATCAAACAGTTCGTGGTAACGAACTGTAAGTAAGGAGCGACCCGGCTCAATGGTAACCGAAACTCTAAAATACGGAATTTTGATACCAATAGATACATCAAAAGAATCAGATTTTAGTGCTGATTTTAAATATCACAAGTTTCATGAAGTTTAGTCTTACCCATCAAAAGTTACTTGTCTGAGAAAATTTGGCTGATTTTAGAAAAAAAAGGAAAGACCCCCTAAAAGTTATAAAACCTTAATGAAGATAACACCGTCATGTTCAGCGTATAAGAGGACCCTACTGTAGAGGTTTCAAGCACCTATCTACAAAAATGTGGAATTTTGCATTTTTTGCCAGAAGAAAGATCACGGATGCGTGTTTATTTGTTGTTTTTTTTCCAGGGGTGATCGTATTGACCCAATGGTCCTAGGATATCGCGGGAGGGCTCATTGGAACAGCAATTAAAAGTTCTAGTGCCCTTTTTAGTCCAGGACTTTTAGGGTTTGACCCGGACAAAATTGCAATATAAACGAAAATGGTACCAAAATGATCAGAAAAAATTTTGTACAACATACTAAAAGTCCCCATAAATCCGAGTGGGGCGAGTACCCGAAAAACATGGGAAAAGGGGGAAATGCGGGGGAAATTGGGAAAAATGCCGAACAAGCCCAGAAAATAGTTCAAAGTGAGTTTTCTGGGGCTTTCACATACGCTGATCACGAAACTGACATCTAAAATTCAGAATACAAGAAAACTACTCCGGAAACCGGGGGGACCCGGGGGGCGAGGGGAAAAAATTTAAAAATACAGGGTAGGGGTAGAAAGCACTTTGAAATATGTTTCCTGGGGTCTTTCTATCTGCTGATCCCGAAACTGACATCTAAAATGAAATAAAGAACATGAGCTTCACCATAACGGGGGAAAAGGGGGAAAGGGGGGAAGAAAAGGGACAATTGAAGTCAGGGGTAGAAATCAGTTTGAAATGTGCTTTCTGGGGTTTTCCTATCTGCTGATCACGAAACTGACACCTAAAATGAAGGAAATAAAACGAGAACCATGAAAACCGAACAAAACTGGAGGAAATAACGGAAAAGGGGAAGGGAAGCCTGACTCCTGAGCCAGCTGCTAATGGCTAATAAGTTGACCTATGGACAAAATAACTCACTTAAGTATCAAACTTTTACTTTCTTGAATCACAGACATTTCTTACAACCATTTGAATTACTGAACATAAAGAAAACAACCGCTTGGCAGTGATCACAGTATAAAACTTCAGCTATTATAGGTAAAATTTGTACTTTCGAAGGCAATATCGTTGAATAAAAAACTAAAAAAAGAACTTCAGTAACTATGGGTAAAATCTGCACTTTTTAAGGCAGTAGAGTTGACTTGAAAAACACAGCATTGATGTCACTAGTCGAGCTCCTCGTCTTCGACAATCTCGTTGTCCCTGTTCAAACAGTTGATACCCTGACATTCTCCGCACGCGAACGTACACACTAATCCATTTTTCTTGCAGCTGCATCGCGAGTTATCGCAGCCTGTCTTACAGTTGCACATCACGACACTCAAAAGAGTCTGAGGTGCGGGCAACAAATCGGTCATCACAGTTGAGTATTTATGGTCTCTGAGGACCCAACCCCAGTCAGCCGGGTCGAGGTCAGTTGGTTCCCCTTTCCAACGGGATACCTGGAGGCGCACTCGCTGGGAGTGGAATGAAGCTGCAGCTTCGGTTGGCGGAAGCCTTTCAGGCTTAACAAACGCCGTAGTATTTGACGAAGAAACTTTTTCCAAGAAAATTCGATGTCGCAGCTTAGCGAGATCTTCGTTTGGTCGTGCTTTATACAAGCTGAGGAGAAGATATTCACCCGCTTTCACAATTTCATCTTTAGACGGTGATTCATCCAGAAACACTTCGCATTTTTTTCTGAACATTTCGCTCTTCTTCAAAAGAGGTAGCACAACTTGCTTTCCAAGTCCGAAAACTCGTGAGGTCGTGTCACATCCCAAGAGTGCGTGCCCTACCAGAAGTAGCCTGGATACTTCTCCCATTTTTTTTTTAACTTCGTTGAGGCACCAGAACCGTGTTATCGCTTCTTTTGCGTTCGTTGACGATTCGAAGTAAAGTGTTTTTGTATTAGGCGGGAGGTGATACAAGAGTAGAATCAGAAGGTCAGTGTCGTTGCCAAGAACTATTGTTTCAGAGTTTTCTGCTTTCGTTACGGCAGTCTTCACGATTAGATAGTCAGCATCGTCTTTCGCATGGACGACTTCAAATCCTTTGGCTCTAAGTTTTCCCACGATATAGCTTGTAATTCACTGTTTGTTCTCAGAGTTGTTAAAAAACTATTTCTTCTTTTTCTGGAGCTTCATCCCTAAACTGAAATCGATCACTTGATGCTGGCTTCCCTTATACCGTCGGTTGTAAGTAGCATCTTTCGTGGTTGGACCAGCGCTGTATCCATCGAAGACAACAATAGGGGAGGTACAGCGTCGAGTAACGAAACTAACATAGCTGTCACAGATTGAATCATAAGTATCACCAATCTTCCAAGGTACTTGCCGAAGCAGCCAACCTCCGTCAACTACAGTGACACGATCTGACACTGGCAGGTGGTGAATCGAGTTCGTTTTCGCTTCTTTCCATATTGTTTTCGCTAGTGCAAGTTTGTCTGGCTGACGCATTATGCCAGAATTCTCAAACAAAGCGGGCGGATAACTGCACAGTTCGTAACATAGAGTTTCTGCCATGTCATTTTCAGATGTATGGGCAGCAGTCGAAAGACGTTGAAAAAGCAGTGCAGGGTCGATATGCAAAATCTCGCCATCTATCCTTATGTTCCCATCGGATGCCAGTTTAACAACTTTGTCTTTCTTCCTGAATGAAAAAATTTCGACAGATTGGCCATCCATGCGCTGGAGGATCAGCTCACCTACAGCTTTAGCATCCTCTGCATTGACGCCTTTTTGGACAATCAGCCCGGAACCTATACTTCTAAGCTCTGTGGAACTAGTGAAAGGACAGTTCTCTAGAAGGAATTCAAGAAACGTCAGTAGATCCTTAGTATCTCTCTTTATTCGTGCTGCGGTTGCAGTAACGTGCTGTTCACTAGAACTGTACTCTAGGCCCGTCAGTTTCTGCATTAGATCATTCACTGAAGCGAGTACTGGCGCAAAATTATGCTTGACTTAACAAAAAAATCTCGTCGTACCTTGATTTATCCTGCTACCATGTCACATGTGTAAGCATCCACGCAGACTGGGGACTATTGGATCAGCTAGATGTCATTCCGTCAGGATAGGTTTTGTCGTCGGCACTGGAACTCCGCGGTGACTAGTCTACCTTGCTTCTCTTACTGAATGTCGAATTAGAACAGGATTATGTTGACGAACCCACGCGCTTGTTGATAACGGCGAGGAATACGGAATAAAGTAATTTCAGTTTCTTTCCGTATTTCTTTCTCGAGTTTTTTTTTTGCCTTTTCCGGACCTATGGGGTAGCCGAAACTCTATAGATCTCCTGTATTAACATTTGTAAACATTTCCACATGCTTTCTACCCCTACCCTGTATATTTCCCTTTTTCCCCTCCCTCCCCAACCATTTCCCCGTTTTATGTTAATCAATTATTTTATATCATTTTAGTTCTCAATTTCGTAATCAGCAGATAGGAATACCCCAGAAAATATCTTTCAAACCGCTTTCTACCCCTACCCTGTATTCTTCTCTTTTCTCCCCTCTTTCCCCTGTTCCCCCGTTTTCCGTAGTAATCTTTTTCTATACTGCATTTTAGATGTCAATTTCGTAATCAGCGTATGTGAAAACCTCAGAAAATTCACTTTAAACTATTTTCTGGGCATGTTTGGCATTTTTCCCATTTCCCCCCGCATTTCCCCCTTTTCCCCTGTTTTTCGGCTACTCGCCCCACGCGGATTTATGGGGACTTTTAGTATGTTTTACAGAATTTTTTTCTGATTATGTTGGTACCATTTTCGTTTATATTGCAATTTTATCCGGGTTCGACACTTTTTTGAGCTAAAAGTCCTGGACTATTTCAAGTGACCAAAAAAATGGAGGACAACAAGGCCCCCTCCCACGCTCATCTTTATCCAAAAGTCACCCGATCAAAATTTTGAGATAGCCATTTTGTTCAGCATGGTCGAAAATATGATAACAATGTCTTTAAGGATGACTTAATCCCCTGAAGTCCTCGGGGGGAGGGCTGAAAGTTATGAACTTTACCCAATGTTAACATATATTATTGGTTATTGGGAAGTATACAGACGTTTTCAGGGGGGATTTTTTATGGTATGGGGGGGGGGGTCGGAGGTTATATGGGAGGATCTTTCTATGAAGGAAGTTTTTATGGGGGAAGGGACATTGCTATGAAGGGGGCACTGGATTTCCCAGCATTATTAAAAAAAAAACGATCAGAAATTAAATAAAAAAAACAACAAGTTTTTCAACTGATTGTGATTAAGGGTCATTTTTAAAGAATTGGAAAAAAAATTCAAACTTTAGCTTAAACAGCAAGGTATTGACTAGGAGGCGAACCCCCTAATATACGTATTAAAAATCTATGAATATAGAAAAGTTCGTTATGTAAGTTAATTCATAAATTACGTATATTTATTACTAATAAAAACGTTCGTAAATAAAATCAAACAAGTTTCGAGAAGGCCATTTAACCATATAAAAATAAATTAAATGCAAATTTTTTTTAATTATTCATGTACGGTGAGCCAAAATTAGCCCTTTCATATACGTAATAATCAAACAGTCCCCTTTTCGCTAAAGTTTTTTTTTAGTAGTTTCAAAAGAGCTATCTATTCTAATTAACCGGCCTTTGTGATTCAGGGGTTTGTGATTCGAACAAAATTCGAACTTTAGCGTAAATAGCAAGGTATCGACTAGGGGGCAATCTCCCTGATATACGTAATAAAATATACGAATATTGAAGTTCGTTACGTAAGTTAATTCGTAAGTTACGTCAGAACAAAATTTCGAGAAAGCCATTTAGCCAAAACAAAAGTGGAGTTAATATGCAAATATCGATTTAATTATTCATTTACGTTCAGCAAAAATCAAAGCTGCATTAATTCAAGAGCGCTTAGAAATAAAATAAAAAAACATGTTTTTTTGTAACTGAAAGTAAGGAGCGCCATTAAAACTTGAAACGAACAGAAATTATTCCGTATTTGAAAGGGGCTGTCCCCTCCTCAATACCTCGCTCTTTACGCTAAAGTTTGAATCCGTCACACAACTTTTTTTTTTAAAACAATAAAAAAATTATAGTGTAAAGAGCGAGGTATTGAGGAGGGGAAAGCCCCTTTCATATACGGAATAATTTCTGTTCGTTTTAAGTTTTAATGTCGCTCCTTACTTTCAGTTAAAAAAATCTTTTTTTATTTAATTTTATAAAGAGGGGAAACACCCTTGAGCGGGATATAATCTTGGAAAAAGCTTCACTATAAAATTTCACAAGTTCGGGGACCGTGGAGCGGAAATTTGAAGCCTCAAAAAAAAAAAGTTAAATACCAAGAGCGAAATACGAATTACTTACTGTTTTTTACTACCCCTGGGTCATCTTATTAGATTGGGGTTCACAGAATGTTGAGAGAGGGTGAATTTGACCATAAATTGAAAGTTCTCGAGGCATTTAAAGTAATAAAATAACCCCAACACAGCAACGTGCCGATCGTTATGATTTTGTGCCAACAAACGACAATTTTGGCCTGATTAGGTCCAAATTGCAGCGGAGTGAAAACAATATATATTGAAATATAAATTGTTTTCAGTAAAGCGCAAATGACACTCGAGCTTTTAGAAGGTCCAAATGGGTAGTCCAACTTACATTCGTAGGAGTTTCTGTTTATTTTCTGATTGATTATACATTTCAATAAATTGTTCGTTTTGGGTTTCATCTATTAAATCCATAATTTTGTATCTTTGTCTTAAGCTTGACTTAGTATTATGGCTTTTGTTTCTGTCCGTTTAAAGTTGTAATTTGTTCCTTAGATTTTTTTTTCTTCGGGTAAGTTTTTCAAATTAATTACTCAAGGAAGTAACCCGCTGGCAGAGGAGTAGATTAAAGTTCTGCTTGGCAACACGGAGCCCTGGGATCGACGCCCTCTGCAGCCAGGTTTGGGCGACAAGGTTTCTATTTGTCTTAGTAAAAAAAAGCCCCAAGAACTGCAACGTCTAGTCGACCCCCTTTGCGCTAGTAACGGCTCCAGAGGAACTTTATCCTATATTTTTACTCAAGGAAGTGCAGTTGCAACTTTGACATTCAGCATTAAGTATATTGTTAACCGACGCGGAAAAAGTAGGGTAGCTTAGTAGCAGTGCTACTTGGCTCCTAACCCCCCATTGCACTTCCTGGCTGAAGGGCCATGAAACAGAGATTAGTACCACCGGTAAGGAATGTAATAGTCCAATGCTGTATTACTTTATTAATGGTATTTGACAGTTTTCATGGCCTAGTAAATTGGCAGCTTTTGAAACTCTGTCAAATTCTGCTACAGACAGCTTTGGAACTTTTTCCATGCCTGATTATTAATTTGAGCTGGATGAGTTATTTTGAATTAATTATATTGAGTGCTATAACATTTATTTTAAGTCCTCTACTTAGTTAAGAAGGCTCTCTTTACTCTAAATGAGGTTAGAGTAATATCTTTTTAAATTTTGCCATAATGTATTTTTTGCTAAATGGACTTTCTGTTGTATCTGACCACACTTTGGAGCTGTTTTTGGCATACGGTAGGTAGAAATTTCTGTAACTGTGACTAGGCAAGTACACGGGGTTTCATCTTAAGGTGAACAATACAGAAAATATAAGATACTGACGGAAAAACTACAGAAACTCCAGCATGCCGGGGCTCATAGACCTGGACATTTCTTTCCTCTTCCTAAGTCCCTGATTATCCTTACTACATTTTGAGGGACTGTCCTTTCGTGAACTTTAAGAAGAAAACTCACCTCTACTCAATTGAAAAAAAAACTTTCTAATGATTTAAGTTTCAATAAAACAGAATGTTTCTATCTCCTGCACAAAACGCAAGAAGTTAAATGGATTTTCAAAGATTTTCGGGAAAGTAGATAATTAATTCAGATCTCTAGTAATTAATTCAGATGATAATTAATTCATAAGTAACTAATAATTCAGTAATAATTAATTAATAATTCAGATAAGTAATTAATTCAGTAGAGAATGAACGAGACATGGAGATTCTTTGAGGTACCCCGTCCTCGCAAGAAGACCGTAAAATTTGTTATATTGACAACCGAGCTGTACAAGAGAGTAATCAACAAATACAAAATATCTTATTTTTGTATAAAAAAGGCTATGATACAACAGGATATTGGAATCTTCCTTTTTTATTTTTGCGCTTTTAAAAACTCGTAAATGGTTATTTTAAGGCTGGTTTTACAAAAGAAAAAACTGTTAATAATAATAATAAAAATAAAGCCCTAGAGGAGTCAGTCCTTTTTATTAGCTTTTATTATAAACCTACTTGTTTTCTGATGATGTTAGAGATTTTCGTACTTGGAGTGTCAAGATATTAGAGAATTTTGCTGCACTTCCAGTATTTGAGGATGCTGATATTTGCATTTGAGATTGAGATGCTCAAACCTCGAAAAATGAGAATCAAATAAAAACTTTCACGTATTTTAATAAGAAATTATAATATAAAAATGTCGCTTAAAAAACAAAAGAAATTAGCAGTCTATTAAAAGCAATAGATAGGCACATGCATTTATGGGCGATGGTGCCATATGTTTATATTTAAGTTTGAGATTAATATTTTCAATTTCGTAAAATCACAATAACATACATATTTTTATTTGTTTTAATAAGGAACTATAACTTTACAATTTCATTAAAAAAATAACAAGATATTGCAGGCTAAGTCAATTAATACGTATAAGTATCCCCACGTGCTAATCAGTTCAAGTTGTGGCAACTCAAGAAAAACGAAGGCCAACTGCAAGGGACAAGTACCCCAGCCTCTACCCGAGTAGGGCAAGGCCTGCTACACATATATGAAGATTGATACACAGATAAATTACCCCAGAGTTGGAGAACTCAGTAGAGACCACCCATTGAAATTATAGAATGAAATGGCCAATGGAAGCTAATGGTAGGCCTAAATCCCCACCAACGAATTCACACATAAACATGCTGTACGCCTTAAGACTCACGACCATTACGGGATTATTTAGGGAACTATTCTAAAAGATTAGATGGTGATATTAAAAGTCATTAGGACCAAAGTGTCACTGTCCAAAACCAAGAGACATTGAGGACACGTCTCATAAATATTGTTTGATTTGCATGATATGATAGCCCATAGTCAGGCAACAGGGACCTCCTCCCCCCCCCCCCCGTAACCAACTTTGCATGGACACAGGTTGTACATATTTCAACTCATGAAGATTGATATTTATTTAGGAATTATCCTAAATGCTACAACTACTACTACTAACAACTCACCGCAGCACCAAGCCACCTGAAGCAAGCCACGCATGCTCCTCCTTCATCCCAATCTATTGAAAGGCTCCCTATTCACGCCCTCCCAGGAAGTCCTCGATCCCCTTAAAACATTCTTTATGACATCCTCCCATCCCAACCGTGGATGAGCTGCTTTTCGTTTAGCCCTAGACGGTTGGCCAAAAAGGACAATCTTGGGCAATCTGTCTAGAAGTTCATTCATTTTGCTGACACTTTCATCTAAGATGCTTAAATCATCAGCATAATCTAAGTCCATAGGAGTTGTTCCTCCCCATTCGATTTTGTGGTCTCTCATTGTCTTTCCTGTGCTTCTTAAGACAAAATCCATCAAAATAGTCCATATAAAGGGGGATAGAACACAACCCTCCTTAACCCCTGATTTAATACGAGACCAGCTGCTAGTCTCATTTCCCACCTGAACTGGCAGCAGTGTTATCCTTGTATATAGCACTAATCACTTTAATCTATTTGTCTGGTATACCATACAAGGATAATACATTTGCTAAAGCTTCTTTCCTAAAATTGTACTAAATGACTAAACATTATTCATTAAAAATCAGTAAGATCATAGTATAGTAAGTATATAATAATCATAACATAGATCGTAATATAGTAAGAAATTATAGTAATCAGTAAGACATAGTAAGATCATAGTATGATTGTACTATTTCAAATATGCTAGATACATATTTCCCATGTATTATTGTGAACACATATATCCCATGTTGTTCCTAGATACATATTTCCCATGTATTATTGTGAACACATATATCGTGTTCGATATGTGGCGACACATATATTGTGGGGCCGTTTAACAGCTAGTTTTTGTTGTATAGACCTGTTCTTCATCCTAATCTACACTCGTATCTATACTCAATCTATAGGCCTAGTTGTACCTTTTGGTAGTATGTATGGGCGGCTTCCTTAGGCTGAAATTACCTTTGCCTAATGGAACGTTTATTTCACAATATCTTTTACATTAGTGGTGAAGTACTTTTTACATCATTTATGGTTGTGACCTACGATTATTACGTGAAGTTTGATTTCCACTAGAAATGGTAAACAAGATCTTCTGAACCCACTACTTACAAGAAAGAGGCTTAAATCATAATTTCAGCCACTTATCTACCTCTATCCCCCTCACACCAACTTGAGAAGCCCCCCCCAAACTATGTAAATAGATTATTTTTAAGCAAATGTTAAATACATAAATTTTAGCAGAACAGTTGGTGTGCTATGACCTGCACATAGGCTGGCTGATTACTGCTTGACAACCAAACATTTTCTTATATATTCTTAGCTATGTGAAAAAAAAACGTCTCTCTAATCATGTACAACAATGCGCGCGGCTTTAGAAAGTAAATTATTTAATCATTTGAGCATAACCATAGAAGTTTGGCAAACAAGGGATATGATTTGGTTATTTTCAAGACCTGTATAATCACCTTACCTTAATCACAGTAATTCATTTAAGAGCTTAAGGGTCCCCCAGACCTGTACTGCTATTTTGAATTTTGCAAAGTTTTCTCCCCCCCCCCACCGAAACCTCACACTTGGGCCGTAAAATTCACCTAAAGGAAAATCAACAGTATAACAGTTGCTTGGATACTTTTTTCTTCAATAAAGGAAAACAGTTGCTTGGATACTTTTTTCTTCAATATTTGTAGATTTTACAACCTTTGAGGGGGAAACATTTAGGGCTTCCTTTCGCGAAAATTAAAGGTTAAGGCTCCATTCCCTTATTGGGTTATTTAAGCTCTACCAAATCCAATCTCTAAAACCAAGACTAAGGTAGCGCCCAAACCTTATCTACAATACTCTCACTAATCTTCCATTGTTGATCAAATCGTAAGAATACAGTTCGGATGTTTAGAAAAGCAAAACAAAAAACACTGACTTGTTTCCTTTCAGTTCTTGGAGTAATATCTTGCAACTGTTTTGTATTGTTTGAGGTAATCTGTGTCAATTTTCTTTCTGTCTTGGGTTGTAGACCTTCTCCAACAGGTTGGTGCACAACAGCTTGCACATTCCGCGGTTTTAACAGTTCATTAGATTTGATTACACTAATATATCCAGCTGAAGTACTTCTTTGATGTCCCCTTACGAACACACCTGTCTGCTTTGTTACTTTCACATAGGGATCTTTTGTATAGGGCTCATCACATTCATTATGATAGCTCACAGCTGAGCTACAAACATTGTCACAAAAATTTATTGTTGGTTTATCAAAGGCCTCAAGTTGTTTCTCATTATCATCAGTGATATCTGTTGACAATGAATTGTTTAAACAATCGTCAAAATCAATTGCACCCAAATCTAGGAGTTCGGGAAATTCTCCTGCATCACACAGCAGCTTAGAGTCAGAGAACAGCAAGTCATTGGGGTTGCAGGTTTGTAGCAACTCTAGAAGATAAAAAACGAAAATCAATGAGCATCCAAGGTATAAATTAGATATTTCTACTATTCAATCAAACCTAAATAGCGATGAAGTCCACACTGCCTTTCCATCATAAACTACAATCTAAGTGGAATAGTAGGGACACATTTTCTTAAAGACCGTGGAATGCGAACTTTGAATGAATATTTTGAACCTATATCCAAGGGCAGTCCTCGGCAAAGCAAATGACAAAAATAGAAAAGAAACTCACATTCAAATATGATCATTAAAACTAAAATCTTTGTGAAACATTCCTAGCATCCTTACTTTAGAGAAGTTCAACCAGGACTGGCTGATGCTAGGACTTTTTGATACCAATAGATACGTCAAAAGAATCGGATTTTATGCTGACTTCAAATAGATAAGTTTCATCAAGTTTAGTATAACCCATCAAAAGTATAAAAAAGAGAAAAACACCCCTTGAAAGTCATAGAATCTTAACGAAAATCACACCATCAGATTCAGCGCATCAGAGAACCCTACTGTAAAGGTTTCTAGCCCCTATCTGCAAAAATGTGGAATTTTGTATTTTTTTTGCCAGAAGAAAGATCAGATATGCGTCTTTATTTGTTTTTTTTTCCAGGAGTGATCGTATCGACCCAGTGGTCCTATAATATCACGAGAGGGCTCATTCAAATGGAAATCAAAATTTCTAGTGCCCTTTTTAAGTTACAAAAAAATGGAGGAGTCGACATAGTCGAAAAATCTCATAACTATGTCTTTGACGATGACTTGATCCAGACAGTCCTCGGGGGAAGGGCTGCAAGTTATGAACTTTTCCCATTGTTTACATACAGTATTGTTTATTGGGAAGTATACAGACGTTCTCAGGAGGGATTTTTTTGGTGGTGGGGGGGGGGTCGGGGGAGGACCTTCCCATGCAGGAATTATTCGTGGGGGAAGAGAATTTTTCCATGAAGGTGGATTTCCAGGCATTATTTACAAAAAGGTCAGAAATTGAATTAAAAAAGCATGTTTTTTCAACTGAAACTAAGGAGCAACATTGAAACTTAAAACGAACAGAAATTGCTACGTATATGAGGGGCTCGTCCTCTTGTCAATAGCTCGCTCTTTACGCTACAGTTATCTTAGTACTTTCGAAAGAGCTATTTATCCTAATTAAACGACCTTTGTGATTCAGGGGTCATTCTTAAATAATTGGAACAAAATTCGAGCTTTAGCGCAAAGAGCGAGGTATTGACGAGGGGGCGAACCCTCTCATATACATAATAATTTCTGTTGGTGTTCAGTTTTAATGCTGCTCCTCACTTTAAGCTGAAAAAACCTGTTTTTTTTAATCATTTAATACAGCTTTAAGATATTTTGATTTAAAACATAGGCAGTATGACAACATTCACAGCACAATCCATCCAGGACCAAACAAAAAGAAGAAGCTCCTCATTTGGCATCCAAAGGGGTCATTAAGAAGGGACTTCAAGGAAATAGGAATTAGGAATCCTATTGGGGTGAAGGAATGTCCACACCCCTATTCTTAGGCGGCTTGGTGTTGTGATTAGTTTTCAGCAGTAGTAGTAGCAAACAGGCCGGTTCTTTCAATGCTTAGATCTGATCTGTTTCTTGCTTTAGTATTAAGTAACCAGAAGGAGCTTTCCTGACTCAGTTGTGGGTGGGTAAGCAGTCAAGAATGTGGCTAAAACACAAATTTAAGATCTTATAAACCCTTAAATACCAACTTTAATGGAAATCAAACATCCTGTGTCAAACATGTACTTACTATGTTTCAATTTGGGACATTTCCTGGATCACTTAAAATGCTCGGATCTCGTAAATTCCATAGCAGCCTATTAAATAATTTTACTAAATATTTTAGTATTTAATTAGACGAACCATTTAATCGTTAATTAAATAAACCACATTAGTCATTTTTGTCCTGTTATCACTTAGCATAGGCTATAGGCACCATCAATGAATAGTTTTATTCTATATTTGTCTCTTCCTTTCATTATCAACTAGCCAATGAGATGGCTTTCCTGCCTCTTCTTAGGCCCACTTTCCAGGCATTTTGCCTCCTTCCTCTTTCCACTTTGCATCTCCCTCTTTGCTCTTCCCACTTTGCAGGCATTTTGCCCCCTCTATCTTCTCTAGCATCATTGTTTTTGTTTATTTTTTTGTAGTGATAGTTTTCATAATTTCTGTAATCTACTACTATTTCCATGGCTTAAGCTTATTTTACAGAAATAATTCAAATTTCTATGATACAAGGTTTTAATGCTAGCAAGTTTGCTATAAGGTAATGACAAATTATGGTAAAGATATGGCTACTAATCTCGTGAAACATTAAATGGAAAAACAAAGTAAAATAACCTTACCGTCTAAACTTTCATCAGCTTCCATTATTTTTTTCTAAACAGTAGATATTCAGCTCAAGAAAAATACCTAAAATAAAAGGATGAAAAAGCATGAAAACCATATGCAGGCTATAGATAACATACAGATTAAATTTAGAAAGGAGGTAGTAAATACAGTGATTGAAATTTGATTTTAATTCTTTCTCTACTTTGAATTTTCTAAACCTGAAACACTAAATTACTGCAAACAAAGTAATTCATATGATTTCCCTATATATCTATATATCACCCTACATATCATATCAAAAATACAATCGAAAGTAACCCTTGTAGCCTGATACTCTGTTCCATCATCTCTACATCTTGATGGAATTTCACTCCTAGTTTTCCTCGAAGTCCCCACTTCTAATAACCAAGTAGTTGCTGGCAGGGCTGTATCCATTTTTTTCAGGGGGAAGGGTTAAGAGTTTGTTTTTACATACACTTTAAAGGTCAATTTCAGACACAAAGACACATTTTTTAGGCTTTACTGAGGATAAATAATTTTTGTACCTGCATTTTATGGCCAACTCACAAGTTCAAAAAATATTCCAGGGTGGGGGGGTCTTAAATGTTTTAACCCTCTGGATACAACCTTGATTGCTGGCACTTAATTGATAGTAATACTTTTTTTTTCTACTTCCATTGAGAAAAAAAATACTTCATTTTTTCTTACCTAATAAAATGCTTTTAGGTATTAATTATACCTATACCTCAATATTACAAAAGAAAAATACGACACAATTATATCAATTATTAATTGTATTAATACAATTATTAATAAAATAGAGGTTATAATTATACCTCAGCTGTATTACTTGTTTTACTTTTACCTAATCTCTTTTTGTTTGGATTTTCATGTGAATAAGTTCTTGTTTCTTCCACAAAAGGGGTTTACCCTCATTTACAAAGCGACCCTTTCACTTTCAAAGCTGAATTATCATCTTTGCTTTACTAGAAACATAAAAAATATTAAGAAGTTATATTTTACTGAGTATTTTAATATCAGAAAATGCTATGTAGGCTACTTCAAATACATTTACAAGCTTATGCTACAAAATGATGGTCAACATTCTGCAACAATGATGATATTTGCAACAACATCCTTTCAAAACCAACAGATTGACAGAACTGATAAGTAATCACCAAGATTATGTGAACAACCTGAATAATATTATTTGGCTTAAAGCATTAACAGGAATTATAATAATTAAATGTAACGTCAAGGCTTTAAAAATCTTTTGTCTTTTGCTCCCATCTAGTGGCAGACCTAGAATTTCTAGACTCTGGGATGGTGGAAAGAGGCAGCTGAAATTGACAAAACAAATGATATCATAGAAGGCTTACTTGACTGCAGGTGTATTCAATAGGAAAGCAGGAAGCTCAGTTTCAGAGGTGCATTCCCAGCATGCAGTGGGAGATAATATAAAAAAAATATATTAAATATAGGCCACTATCTTTACAACAATTTTGAACTGATGGGCCATCCCAGAACTTTCACCTAATAGCATTTTGACCCTTACTGTGCTAAAATTTTCGTTTTTCTAAAACAACATCTAAAATACTAAAATTGTTGTGTAATTTGCAACATTTACAGTGTAAACAATTTCATCTACAGTACTAAAATTGTTGTTTTGTAGCACAAACCAGCCAAACGGACATTCAGACAGAGCACTGTCACTGCCAATTTCTAATAGCCAGCTGGAAAACAGCTACACAAGTAGCATGCCATTATAGTCTGTTACAGCTGAAAAAAAGCAGAGACATATCAGTTCTACTCATGCAAAAATGTATTTTCTTTGGTTTTGAAGTGGGGGTGGGCCTACTGTGAGCCACCGATAAAAGATCTATGACAACAACAATTTCAATAGTGTACTCTTTAATTAGATTTAACATCAGCTTTGGGTTTCAGGGTTGCTTTTGAAATTCCAGCGAATACGTTTTATAATTACTAATTATTGTTCACTTGAATTAGGATCAAAGTTGTCATTTTCAAAAACCTGTCAATTGGGAAACTTCTCTTAAAGTATAATTGCTTTGAAAACCATGATTTTATTTTCCATAACATAGAAGAAGACACACAGCTTTCTTCATTTGTTTCTGAGAGGGATCTATGTGAGATTTGAAAGTTTTAAGTTATGAAAGCAAGGGGACACACAATGGAAATGAATAAATGCATGGTAAAGGAAGACCATTGCTTCAAATGGAAAGCCAGACCTAAGCTTACACCTGATTGCAACATTCCTCCCTAATTCCATAAGTAAATTCAAAATATGTGGTTCCAGCAGCAATTATGATCAAGAGTTACACCAAAGTATCTGATAGATGACAATTGTGAGAACTTGAATTCAAATTCCCTTGAAAAAAAATCATTTGAAGCTCCATAAGAGCAGCAATAGAGCAAGGAAAATAATAAATTATGTGTTTCAGGATGGCAATAGCAAGATCAAGCCAATCAAGCAACATAGAGGTAAAAACCTTTTTGTCATTACTGATTTCAAAATATACAAATCTTTTCCTAAAACAGCATAGTACAGGCAGTGTTATCTGTAAATTGCAAGTTTAGCTGAAATCTTGCTAACTAATGTGGTAGACTGGAGAGCTATTTCTAACAAGATGATGCCTTCATCAACACATTGGCAACAATGTTTTATTAAGGCCTAAAATGTTTGATAATAAAGTTTATCACTTAATCCTGTAAAAATAATTTATTAAAACAATTATATAATTAAAAATTACATCTCTCAAAATACTCTCCCTGAGCTGTAATCTACTTCTTCATGTATCTTTTCCAGCCTTCAAAACACTCAACAACAAAAAATACCCCCCCCCCCTGGAAAATAAGGCTTTCCAAATTTGAGAATTTAATTTTTTTATTTCTGCAGGGGGAAAAATTTGGTACTTGTGTATTATGCGCCACTCACTCAAGTTTACGCTGTTTAAAATTCGAGAACTCGTTGATTTTTTCGTTACTTTCTTCGCTACTTAAGAAATAAACTTGGGCTATAGACTTGCACGTTGGGGGGGGGGGGGGTTAAGTAGAGCGGGTCTGCATGCAAAATGTGTTATGTACAATTATTCTGCATATTAGATACATAGATAAATAGATGTATTTTAAAGCCAAATATACAGGCCATGAACACAGTAAAATAACATAAATGAAAGGCACAAATAACAAACTTTTATCAGTGATCATAGGCAGCGCAATCGCGCTGCCTAAGTAAAGAACGATGTTGGCACAATGTATTGTTTATTTTATGTTTTCTTCCATACCAGGGAACTTCGTATTAAAGGAGTTGTCATAGAAACTTGGAAAAGGGCTTATTCGATTGGAAATTGGAACGGCTAGTGGCCTTTTTATAGTCGAAAGTGATTGGAAGGCAACTATTACCCCTTCCATACCTACCATTTCCCCAAACACATCAAATCAAAGTTTTGAGATAGCCATTTTGTTCAGCATAGTTGATTTCCAGACAGAAATTATATTTTTGAGGAGGACACTCCCCAGAACCCACAGGGCAAGGGTTTTAAGTTATGCCCTGGGGGGATATAAGAACAATGTTGGCACAATGTATTATTTATTAATTTTTTACTTTAGACCAGGGCACTTCGTATCAAAGAAGTTGTCGTAGAAACATCGAAAAGGGCTCATTCAATTGGAAATTGGAGTGGCTTGTGCCCTTTTTAACAGTCGAAAGTGACTGGAAGGCAACTAAAACCCCTTCCACGCCGATCATTTCCCGAAACACATCCAATCAAGATTTTGAGATAACCATTTTGTTCAGCATAGTTGATTTCCAGATGGAAATTATGTTTTTAAGGAGGATACTCCCCCACAGCCCTAAGGGCAAGGGTTGTAAGTTATGCCCTGAGGGCATATAAGTTTTTATAGAAAGCGTTGTCATTGAAACTTCAAAAAAGGCTTGTTCGATTGGAAATTCAAAGGGCTAGTGCCCTTTTTAATAGTCAAAAGTGATTGGAGGGCAAATGACCCCCTCTCAAACCCACTTTTTCCCAAAACACATCCAATCAAAATTTTGAGAAAGCCGTTTTGTTCAACGTAGTTGAAAGTTCTGACAATTAGTTCTTTGAGGATGACAACCCCCTACAGCCCTCAGGGCAAGGGTTGAAAGTTATGCCTGGGGGCATATAAGGTTTTTATAGAAAGCGTTGTCATAGAAACTTCAAAAAGGGCTCATTTGATTGGAAATTGAAATGGCTAGTGCCCTTTTTAATAGTCGTAAGTGATTGGAAGACAACTAACACACCTTCCACGCCCAACATTTCCCCAAACACATCCAATCAAAATTTTGAGATAGCCATTTTGTTCCATGCAGTTCAAAGTTCAGGAAATTATAACCTTTTAGCAGGATACTCCCCCTGCAATCTTCAGGGCAAGAGTTATAAGTTATGCCCTAGAGGCATATAAGTTTTTATTGAAATCTTTGTCATAGAAACTTGAAAAAGGGCTCCTTTGATTGTAAATTCGAAGGGCTAGTGCCCTTTTTAATAGTCGAAAGTGATTTGAGGGCAACAAACTCCTGTCTCATGCCCACCTTTTCCCCAAACACATCCAATCAAAATTTTTAGATAGCCATTTTATTTAACGTAGTTGACAGTTATAAAAATTAGGTCTTTAAGGATGACAACCCCCCCCCCCCAGAGGCCTCAGGGCAAGGATTGTAAGTTATGACCTGGGGGCGAATAAGGTTTTTATAGAAAGCAATGTAGTAGAAACTTCAAAAAAGGCTCATTCAATTGGAAATTGAAAGGGCTAGTGCCCTTTTAATAGTTGAAAGTGATTGGAGGGCAACTAGACCCCCTCTTACGCCCACCATTTCCCAAAATACATCCAATCAAAATTTTGAGATATCCATTTTGTTCAGCGTAGTTGAAAGTTCTGGAAATTAGGTCTTTTATGATGATAACCTCTCAGAGCTATCAGTGCAAGGGTTGTAAGTTATGCCCTGGGGGCATATAAGGTTTATATAGAAAGTGTTGTCGTAGAAACTTCAAAAAGGGCTCATTTGATTAGAAATTGAAATTGCCCTTTGTAATAGTAGTGAGTGGAGAGTAATTAACCCCCTCCCACGCTCCCACCATTTCCCCAAACACATTCAATCGAAGTTTATAGATACCCATTTTGTTCAACATAGTTGTAAGTTCTGGAAATTATGTATTTAAGGATGACAAACCCCCCTAATACCCCAGGGCAAAGGTTGTAAGTTATGCCCTGGGGCATATAAGTCTTTTATAGATAGTGTTGTTGTAAAAACTTCAAAAGGGGCTCATTCAATCTGGAAATTGAGAGGGCTAGTGCCCATTTTAATAGTTGAAAGTGATTGGAGGGTAACCAACCCCCCTCTCACTCCCACCATTCCCCCAAACACATCTAATCCAAATTTTCAGATAGCCATTTTGTTCAACATAGTAGAAAGTTCTTTGAGGATGACAACCCCCCCAGCCCTCAGGGCAAAGGTTGTAAGTTATGCCCTGGGGGCATATAAGGTTTTTTTAAAAGTGTTGTTGTATATACTTCAAAAGGGCTCATTTGATTCGAAATTGAAAGAGCTAGTGCCTTTTTTAATAGTTCAAAGTGATTGGAGAGGGACTAACACCCCTCTCACACCCACCATTTTCCCAAATACATCCAATCAAAATTTTGAGATAGCCATATTGTTTAACATAGTTGAAAGTTCTGGAAATTAGGTCTTAAAGGATGACAACCACCTTCACAGCCCTTAGCGTAAGGGCTGTAATTTATGCCCTGGGGCATATAAGGTGTTTATAGAAAGCATTGTTGTAGAAATAAGCTTTTACTTCCTACCAGGTTTGGTCATGCTTTTCACCATAAGTGCCTTCTGCTACAGAAGTTTCACTAAAAAAAAAGCTTACTGGAAATCTATTTATTTCAATGTTCGTTTGACATAGATATGGGAACAAGCTGGCACAAAATTTACATATAAAAATTTACATTAATTTTTACATAAATTACAAAATTTACATTAAAACGTGGTGCATCATATGTAGCAAAAGCATCACAAAGTGGGAATCCCCATCACCCCATCTAAACAAAACATTCACTGATCAGGCATGACCTGTTCTCAGTCTGAAAACCGCAACTGCTATACCATGTGTTGGCAGGGGCATGCCTCCAGAATTTTTGATGGGGAGGGGAAGAGAAGTCTCTATCTGCAGAGTCAATGGGCATGGGCTATATAATAATTTTTTCTTATAATTATTGGGGGGGGGGAGAGATCACCCAAAAATTGAGTTAAATCACCTTTCAAGAACAACAAAAGCAGCAATGGTTTAATTTGTTTTAAATGTGCCATTTCAGATTATTAAAAAAGCTACAGTAATGAGATGTATGCTGAAACTTTTTGTGATTTCTCTTCTTTGGCTGGCTATATGATATTGAGTAATATATTAAATAAGCAATATCCAAAAGCATTGATTTGTGGTAATTCACCAGTTACTAGCATGGTATCTTTTCACCAGTTTTACCTTGCTTGAATTAATGAATGACTAGTTTATTTCAAAATGACTAATTACAAGCTCAAATGGCCAAATTTGTATTCTCATGAAATTGGAAAAATTTGTCTTGCCCTTTAACAACTTATAAATTAGAATTAACAATTCTATTGGCTTGATGCATGCTGTACCATACATTTATTTATGAAAATTTCATGTTAATAGTATTGTCAGGAATACAGTGCAGTATTACCGTATGGTCAGTTTAATATACATATAATGATATTTACTGATATATACTGATATTTACATATGCTGATATTTCATAATTTGCACTTTACTGAAAAAATACAAGTGAATGTGCATTGTCAGTTTAATATACATATACTGATATTTAGTAATCAAAACGTTAATATTCTTTGATTTATTAAAGTTATAAAAGTAAAACATTGATATTTCTTTCAGCAAAGTGTAAATTATGTTCTGGGGGGTGGCATTTTCAAGGTTGGGGTATTTTCCTAGGGGTTAACCACCCCCTATTCACTATATTCATTTATTTTATGATCTAATACGCAGAATAACTGTACCAAACAGATTTTGCATGCAGACCCGCAATACTTTACCCCCCCCCCCCTAATGTTCAAATCTATAGCCAAAATTTATTTCTAAAGTAACAAAGAAACAAACAAAAAAAACAGCGTGTTCTTGAATTTTACACAGCTTAAACTTGAGTTAGTGGCGCATAATACACAAGTACCACAATTGCTTCTCCCTATGAAAGTTAAAAAGATAAATCTCAAATAAAATTCTCAAGTTTGAAAGGCCTTATTTTTGTACAGGGGGCATTTTCCGGGGGGGGGGGGGGGTAAACGCTTAGAACCTGGAAAAAACATTCCTGGAGCATAGATTCATTTGCACTGAATAAATAAGCTTGATTTTGGCTTTGAAATCCTGGCTTTTTGCAGATCATCTGGTACGGTAATTTCCATCAATGCTCTGAGGCCAATTATAGCAAGATTTTACTAATGTACAAGATTTAGCTACTGCTAATTTAAGCCAATCAGATTTTTTATAGAATTTATGGCTTGGTCTATGAAATAATGTGCCAATTAGAGAATTCTATGAAAAAATTTGATTGGCTCCAATTACTGATAACTGAATTGCAAAATTAGAAAATCTCAGTGTGGATGAATGATCTGGATGATGTATTTACAGCCCCTCATAAGAAAAAAAAAAACTAAAAACAGAGTAGAGCACAAACAAATGTACAAAAGAAAAAAAAACTTCAAAGACAATGGGTATAGGAAAAAATATTTTCTTCCTATTGTGGCCATTAACTTACTGCTGCAAGATATGGCTCCATTTGTGTGGCAGATTTTGTTGAAATCCACAATACTTGTTGCAATGGTAGTGCATGGGTTAGTTATATTACAACAACTAGTCACAAATAAGTCTTGGGTCCAGTGTGAGAGGTGAAGGAGATATTTTGAAAATTAGGCACAGCATGATCTGATTTGCTTAATTTCAGTGCAAATGAATATTCTCCAAAACTGCATAACTTACAATATGTGATGCAAGGGTTTGAGTCACTAGTTGTTTTTTTATGGCATAGAAAATCATTATGAACCATAAAAAGCACTCTGAAAGCCCACTTTTCTTTGTTGAGATTTTGCCTTTTTTGAACCTTGCCTGTCACTTGAAGAACAAAGCTCAATTCAGAAGACAGTAACCATAAACTGATCTCACTATTTCAAGAACTTTTGAATTTGTTTTACATGCTTTGAAAAGGAATTTCATCATAACTTTATGCTCTTCTAAAGGATATTCAATTTCCCCCATTGCAATAGCAGAATCACCACAATAGCAAAATGTCCATCACAATAGCTAACTGCATGTGTCCATAAATAGAGAAACACTCAAAACAATAGGCTATGCTCAAAAGAACTGGAAAAAATTCTGTAGCTCTGTGATGAAAAACTGATGATCCATTAATACCCTCTGAATAATTAATAAAATCATTTTTAAATAAAATAATCATATTTATTTCAGAGACCAGTTTAAAAATTATGATTTGTCAACTGACAAAGGAAGGAGTTTTCTCAAACCATTTCTATTTTGACTGCATAACAAAGTTGGCACAATAGACACCAGTTTTGCATCCGACTTATTGCTCAGTATGGATGCCTACTGTATGCTGGTGCTCTAAAAATGCTGTTGGCATCACTTCATCAGATCCAGAATAGAGATAGTAGAGCAGTTTCAGTTATTATCCAGGACTCTCTCCAGTCTCTTAGTGAAAAATCTGTTGTAGCATTGATGGCTGTTTTCTAATAGAATATGCATTCACCTCCCTGTGTACAGCATTATTGTATTATGCCCTCCCCCTTCTCATTGTCCAACTGACAAAACAGACACAGAGGCACATAGCCCAATTCAATTATCTTAAAGTTGATACTACAAAAATTGAGTACTTTGAGAACACCTTCATTCATTGCTGTACTTGAATTTTTAATGATCTTCCTGGGGATGTTTTCCCTAAGGGCTTTTCTGTCAAGCTTCAACCAAGAGACCAGATTTTGTTTGGCCAAACTAGGAAACCAACTTTTAATTTCTACAAAGAATTAACTGATATTCAACAAAATCTTTAGCTAGCTATCCTTATAACTAGAATTGAGACACTCCCTCCCATTCAGATGAGTGTGATCTGACATAAACTCCCATAAGGTACAACTAGGGTACTTTCTCTTAATTCCCATTTATCTTAGTTAACACCTAACAATTTTATCTCTTGTATGTCCTGTTGTCAACATTTTAGGGACCACATGTATCCTTCTTTTCTATGGCCCAAAGAGATTAGGCATGATTTTTGTCTCCAAATGGTACAGCTTGAACAGTGGCTCTTAGTTTTTTTTCAAAATAGGTTGAAACCCCATCTAAATAAAACATTCACTGATCAGGCATGACCTGTTCTCAGTCTGAAAACTGCAACTGCTATACCACATGTTGGCAGGGGCATAGCTTCAGAATTTTTGACGGGAGGGGAAGAGCTCTATCCACAGAGTCAAGGGGCATGGGCTATATAATCATTTTTTCTCATAATTATTGGAGGGGGGATCACCCAAAATTTGTGTTAAATCACCTTTCAAGAACAACAAAAGCAGCAATGGTTTAATTTGTTTTAAATGTGCCATTTCAGATTATTAAAAGGCTACAGTAATGAGATGTATGCTGAAACTTTTTGTGATTTCTCTTCTTTGGCTGGCTATATGATATTGATTAATATATTAAATAAGCAATATCCAAAAGCATTGATTTGTGGTAATTCACCAGTTACTAGCATGGTATCTTTTCACCAGGTTTACCTTGTTTGAATTAATGAATGACTAGTTTATTTCAAAATGACTAATCACAGGCTCAAATGGCTAAATTTGTATTCTCATGAAATTGGAAAAATTTTTGTCTTCCCCTTTAACAACTTATAAATTGGAATTAACAATTCTATTGGCTTGATGTGTGCTGTACTATAGATTTATTTATGAAAAGTTCATGTTAATAATACAATTTTTATCCAAGTTCACCAAAGGTAAGAGGAGGATAAAAAAGAGGCAAACAACTTGAAAGACTTTCCTGAGAAGGTGTGTAACTTAGACTCCAGATCAACTTCTGGAAATTTCAACCACTTTCCAAGAGAGCATACAGCCTATCATCTACAGAATTAAACTCTTGTTGAACTCCTCAAGTGTTAAAGGTGAGAATTGGGTAAACAAGTAATTGATATAAATTGCCTACAAATAAAACACACATACCACTTGATACCTTTTTTATACAACTGATACCTGGATACAAATAAGATTTCTTGATACCAGTTGATACCTAACTTTAACCTAGCCTTACCCAAAAATGCATCTCATATATTTATTTCCCATGTATTTATTGATTCTCAAATTTGTCACTGTTTATTCAATTTATGGGTTAACTGGTTTTATCAAGAGTGATGCTAACATAGCTAATATATATAGCTATATATACATATATAAACATAGTATATTTATACATACTATACATACATACATATACGTATATATATATATATATATATATATATATATATATATATATATATATATATATATATATATATATATATATATATATATATATATATATATATATATATATATATATATATATATATATATGTATTCATACTATATATAGCTATGTATCTAAAATAAGAGAAAATTAGGGCTTAAAATTGAATTGGTGCCAAAAACAATTATTATATTCAGACAGAGCATAAAAAAGGCATCAAGCAGTATTTTTGCTTTCTTTATAGGTCATTTATGTGAATTATTTAATATTTACCAGGAATTGTGCCAAATTAGTATATATGCCTATGAGGAGTTCTAATTTGATGAGTATGTAAAACTCATAAACAATAAGTAGAACAACAGGGAAATTTTTATACAAGACAGTGGAACACAACTTTAAATGAATATTTCAACCCTTTATCCAAGGGCTGTCCTCAGCAAAACAAACAAAGAGAATAAAAAACAATATAAGGGAAAAATGTCTTTTTTTAAAAAAACATTTCAGTTTTAATCATTGGATTTTAATGTAAGTTTCTTTTATATTGTTTTTTATTCTCTTTTTTTGTTTTGTTGAGGACCGCCCTTGAATATAGGGTCAAAATATTCATTAGAAGTTGCATTCCACTGTCTTATATAAAAATTTCCCTATTGTTATACTTATTGTTTATGATGGAAAGGCAGTGTGGTCTTTGTTGCTATTTGTATGTAAAACTTTTGGTAGCAGTTTTTGCCTTTCCATAATCTCTTCTGAACTTGCACTATAGAAACAAACCAGCTCCTGTCCCTTATGCCAGATACAGGCTACATGCAAAAACTTGTTGTTTTTTAAAATTCATATTATTTTACATAATGGATCCATTGGCAATGAGAAGAAAGGTGTAAGAATGAAGACAAAACAGCTGACTTTAAAACAGTTTACCTGGATGCTAGAAGTATCCTTAGAGGAATAGTTAGACACAGTTAAGTTTTATTCTACACAGTAGCAACAAATTGAACACACTTTTCAACTCCTGCATTAAAAGAAGGAGTGTACCCTTCACATTTAACTAATTTTAAAAACACTCTTAGGCTAATCTGCATTTGGCATGGGATAGTCTTTGTCTAACCATTTCAGATACAAAGAGGTTAACAAATTCAGGATGTGATTCTGACTGTAGAGGTAAGTTTGAACTTTAACTCCATACCCCTAATGTGCAAATATATACCACAAGTTGGTATATATAGGGGTAGGAGTAAAGTTTATTTCTAATACAAATGCATGTTGTAATTCTGATCAAAATCTTGAATTTGGATTCAGGAGGCAATTCTGACTATAAAGGTAAGTTTATTTCATCAGGTTAAGGTTTATATTAACAGACTATTCAGGTAACTAAGAAATAAACTTACCTCTATAGTCAGAATTGCATCCTGAATCAAAATTTAACATGCATTTGTGTTGGAAATGAACTGTCCCTAGTCCTATATTTACAAATTCAGAGTATATATTTCAACATTATGGGGGTGGGGTTAAAGTTTAAACTTGCCTCTATAGTCAGAATGGTAATTTTTTTGTTTAATATTATTGACTTACAATTAAAGTAAACATAGGCCTACCACTTGATGCCTTTTTTATGCTCTTTCTAAATATAATAATCATTTTTGTTGTAAATGAATTTTAACATAACCCCCCCACCCCTATATATACCAATTCAGGGTATAGGCCTATATTTGCACACTAGGGGGTAAACTTTACCTCTACCCCCCCCCCCCTAGTGTACAAATATATACCCTGAATTGGTATATATAGGGTGGGGGTTAAATTCATTTGCAACAAAAATGATGGTAAAATAGTACTTTAGCTACTTTTGGCTATCCTGGAAAGGAGTTTGGTTAGGAAAATGAAACTTTCAGGGATAGATCTACAGGCTAAAGTATGTCCTAGGAAGGTATTTTGAAGTACCTACATCCACTCCTTCCCCCTCTAGAGGGTCCTGACCTTTGATGACCTTTAAAAATCTGTGTGTTATAAAAGTGAAACCTTGTAATATAGATCTTCTGCTTAAAATGAAGTCTAACAAAATTGTTTTCAGCTTCACAACTTTGCTCAATCCTGATTTATAGAGTTTTAAAGATATGCAAATACATTTCCTAGATTTTGAAAATTAACATTGATATGGCTTAAAATACTACTCATATAACAGAATTGCATTTTCAGAACTAAAGCCAGAGAAAAAGAATCTTATAACTAAAAATTAAGGTAAAATGTTGTTTTGTCAAAATTTCAATAGGTAGCCTATAGACCTGTCATGTAGGCAAATTTTAGGACCCTCTAGAGGGAGAAGGAGTGGAGGTAGATACTTCAAAATACCTTCCCAAGACATACTTTAGCCTGTAGAGCCATCCCTGAAAGTTTCATTTTCCTAACCTCACCCCTTTCCAAGATGGGTAAAAGTAACTAAAGTAGAATTTTACCAAAATGATTTTTGTATTTATAAAGAGCATAAAAAAGGCATCAAGTGGTGTGTTCACTTTATTCATAAGTCAATAACATGAACTACAAAATATTTACATACTTTCTATACTATCAAAACAGCTACTAAACTTCAACCTTCCAGAAATAGATTAGCACACCTTTCAGATAGTGAGAATATCAGCCTAGTCTACTGAATCTTGTCATGATAAATTAACACACTGAATTACAGGGCTAGCCTAGAATGTGAAACCCTAGGCTATAATGATTGCCCTTGGGGCAATCATTATATTATTGACAAATATCCTGCGTTAAAATTATTCCCTTCTACCTTTCAAAAGAATTATGTTTATTTTTAATATTATTTTACATCAGATTATTTTTTCTATATGAATAAAGCAGTTTTGGCCAATGAGATTTGTGTTTACACTGATCACGCCATCATACGTCATCAAATTAGGCTTTCAGCTTCAAGTGATTTCTTAAAAAAAAAAAAAAGTATCATCATACCAGTTTTCTTTACTAGTTATGTTACCTCAATTCATAGGTTTGTATAGTTGAGCAGGTTTCTACTTATTATGCATTGCTCAAGTCCATGGGTGTTCCTTTTTGACGTTAATGTGGTTTTTCGCCTTTTCAGCGGCGTTTTGAAGTTCCACAAAGGGGCTTGTCATTTGTTTTCTTTAAAATAAATTGAATTTTTCACTCTCCTTGTCAAGAGGAGTTTTGTTATGGCAGATTTGTGCTCTGTAATGTGTTTGTATCCAGAGTTGTTCCTGGGGTAGGTAGTGCTTGGGGCAAAATGAATTCTAGTGCCCCCTCCCACCTCAAATATAAACCAAAAAGCCAAATTAAAGTTAAAATTTTTATCAAAGTGGGCAACCCCCAAGTTGCAAAGCTTGCGGCAGCTAAACCGGTTGATTCCCCTCTCCCCCCTTTGAACGTCTCTGTTTCCTCTACTCAAATAATTAAACAATTTTTTGCGGACCTTACAGGATCTTTCTCATTACTAAACAAAAAAAAAGTTTTTTTAACTGAACGTAAGGCACGACGTTAAAACTTAAAACGAACAGAAATTATTCCGTACATGAAAGGGGCTGTCCCCTCCTCAAAGCCTCGCTCTTTACGCTAAAGTTTTTATTGTTAAAAAAAAAATAGAGTTGTGAGAAAGTCAAACTCTAGCGTAAAGAGCGTGGCGTTGAGGAAAGGACAGCTCCTTTCATATACGTAATAATTTCTGTTCGTTTTAAGTTTTAACGTCGCTCCTAACTTTCAGTTAAAAAAAATTGTTTTTTTTGTTTAATTTTTGAACGTTTTTGAATTAATGCAGGTTTTGATTTTGGCTCACCGTACACGAATAATTAAAACAAAATTTGCATATTAACTTTGCTTTTATTTGGTTAAATGGCTTTCTCAAAACTTGTTTAATTTTACTTACGAACGTTTTTATTAGCAGTAAATACACGTAATTTACAAATTAACTTACGTAACGAACTTCTATGTTTATATATTTTTAATACGTATATTAGGGGGTTTGCCCCCTAGTCAATACCTCGCTCTTCAAGATAAAGTTTGAATTTTGTTCCAATTCTTTAAAAATGACCCCTTAATCACAAAGGTCGTTATTTAGAATAAATAGCTCGCATGAAAGCACTAAAAAATTTTTGGCTTAAAGAGCGAGGTATTGACTAGGGAGTGAACCCAATCATATATGTAATATTTTCTGTTCGTTTTAAGTTTTGGTGTTGCTCCTTACTTCAGTTGAAAACTTGTTTTTTTTATATTTAATTTCTGATCTATTTTTTAAATAATACTGGGAAATCCGGCGCCCCCTTCATAGCAATGTCCCATCACCCATGAAAACTTCCTTCATGGAAAGATCCTCCCACATCTCCCCCGAACCCCCCCCCCCACTACCAGAAAAGATACCCCCCTGAAAACGTCTGAGTACTTCCCAGTAACCAATACTATATGTTAACATTGGGTAAAATTAATAAATTTCAGCCTTCCCCCCGGGGACTTTGGGAGATTAAGACATCCTAAAAGACATAGTTATTATATTTTCGACCATGCTGAACAAAATAACTATCTCAAAATTTTGATCCGGTGACTTTGGGGAAAAAATGAGCGTGGGAGAGGGCCTAGTTGGCCTCCATTTTTTTGGTCACTTAAAAAGGGCACTAGAACTTTTAATTTCCGTTCCAAAGAGCCCTCCTACGATATTCTAGGACCACTGGGTCGATACGATCACCTCTGGGGGAAAAATCAAACAAATAAACACGCATCCGTGATCTTTCTTTTGGCAAAAAATGCAAAATTCCATATTTTTGTAGATAGGAGCTTGAAAGCTCGATAGTAGGGTTCTCTAATATGCTGAATATGATTTTGTGACTTTCCTTAAGGTTCTATAAATTTTAGGGGGTCTTTCCCCCTTTTTTTCGAAAATCAGCCAAATTTTCTCAGGCGCGTAACTTTTGATGGGTTGGACTAAACTTGAAGGAACTTATATATTTGAAATCAGCATTAAAATCTGATTCTTTGGATGTATCTATCGGTATCAAAATCCCGTTTTCTAGAGTTTCGGTTACCATTGAGCCGGGTCGCTTCTTACTTACAGTTCGTTTTCACGAACTGTTTGATACAATGCCAATATTTAAAATGCATTTTTTAATCCTTTACTCGTGGACTATGTAAAAAAAAATGTCCAGATCGGCTCTTATTATCGTGAAGCGACAATGACTCGCACACTGATCAAGCCAATGGCAGTTCTGTGCTTGTTGGAGTCTGTTTGCATTGCATTATGAGCTTTCCTCCTCTAGCAGATTGCTGCAGAAGTGAAGAAGACGCTATTAATTATTTCCAGGGAGAGGTGTATTTTGCATGCCCCTCCCCCCGAAATGCATTCATGGCCGCAAGAAAATTTAAATATAAATTCGTTGAAATAGGTTTTTTAAAAACATGACTGCCGTGAACGTTAATCGGATTTTCTGTAGTTGCATACGTAAAACGCGATAGATTTTGCTTGAATCTTAAGGACGATCTGAAATTTTTAGAAAGGTATTAAAACAAAACGCTTTAATCAAATCATTTGGAGGCATAAAGTATAGAATAAAGCAGAAATCATAAAGGAACAAATAAATATACCATCAGAATCCGCATTCAATGCTCTTTAGAATTATAGTAAAATTATTGCAATAATTATAGTAACTTTTTTAGAAAGGTATTAAAATAAAACGAAAAATCAAATCATTTGGATGTATAAAGTATAGCATAAAGCAGAAATCATAAAGGAACAAATAAATATACCGTCAGAACATCCATTCAATACTCTTTAAAATTATAGTAATAGTTATGGCAAAAATTTTCAGAAATATTAAAATAAAACGGAATGTCTAATCAAATCCTTTGGAGGTATAAAGTATAGCATAAAGCAGAATTCATAAAGAAACAATCAAATATACCATCAGAATCTCCATTCAATGCTCTTTAGAATTATATTAAAATCATAGTAAGAATTATAGTAAAAAGTTCATATATTTATCATTTATCATATTAAGCTCCAGATCGAACTTCACTGTTGCAAGCCACGTCCTCTTTTGGCCTCGTGTTCTCTTCTTCCATACCGGTAGGGGTAGACCATCTAATTTCCCCCCACGTGTTCCACCACCAACTTTCAAGTAGAAAGGTAAGCATTTTGGTTGCTTCCTGAGCTTGAATCTTGTACGGACTCTCAATTTGTATGGCTGAGAGCATATTGTTACCAAGATATAACTATTCCCCCCCCCCCTCACTCTACTGACAACTTCATAGTCAGAAAGCATTTGCTACCTTGTTTGCTCCAGAATCAAGCGCGGATTTTCAATTAGTATTACTGGAGTCTTAATGTGGGCCCGTAGCTTTTTAATACCCCATCTTCTTCTTGATTTCCTTTTTTAAAGAAAATACATACATGTAAAACCTTCTTTCGAGCGGAATCATGCAAGGATTGCCACTTTTGGCACAAATAATTTGGATTCGACAGGAAAAAGTGGATGGATTTTACGAGAAGTCCGCCATTTTGGAGCCTACATACCATTCAAAATCAAGCACCCGTATTTGTTTGAAATTTTGCAGGTGGGTGCGTACAGTGAATGAGACTTCATTTAAAAAAATTAAAGTATTCAAATTTAAAATTTAAAAATATAGGTTAAATTTTCATTTTAAAATGTAAAGTGTCTTCATCATCAGGCGCAAGGGGTTACGAACTTGTGTTTTTTGGTCTACCAATGTGTGTTCATGCCAGTAGTTATGCAACGGTTGCAAATTATAACGTCATCCAATGACGATATTTCAGCATCGTTTTTTTTCACCACGAAATTGGACCTTCATCCCATTGCTTTTTCTCTTCTTCCTGTCGTCTGCAAAAGTTGCTGAAAAATTAGTGTATCGTAGACCCTCTTCATTTGGATGAAAGAATGGAGTTAACTTGCTTACCAGGAAATATTGAGCATGTTGTAGTCTTAGAAATAATAATATAGGTTAGGTTAGGTTTTAAGTTGCGAGTTATAGTAGTGTTAGCTTGCATACACGGTGCCTCTTTTGACTAAGAAAACGACATTGACTAAGTATCAGGAAATTAAAAATGAATTTTTTTTCTAAGGAGACAAATATATTTTGAGATCGCTCATCTGAAAAGTGTTATCACTTTTTCTTCTTAAGTAAAAATAGAACACTGAAATAGTTCACATTGCCTTAAGTGTCGAAATAATCGTGTTGTTAGTTTTAGGCTTGATTTGTTCATTTAAAATAATTTAGATGCAATATAAGTTTAATTTTTCTACTTTGTTGACTTGGGCTCTTTCAAGGTCAAATATAGCTATTTATATTTGTTAAAGTATTTTTTCTATCTTGGCTAATATACAAAAAGATAGTCATCTCGTGACGGAAAGACTTTCGACCTTCAGAGTCCGAAACTAAAAGCCATAAAATTTATGTTACTTTTTATCTAACCTGTTCTTTAGAATTCCTTTTTATACTTTCACTTTCATTTTGACACTTTTGACACACATAATAAATTATAATGAGACCCAATCCTTGATTCTTCTCATAAGAATGCTTTTGGGCTTGATTTCACCTTTTATGACAGGAAAGGGTTCTAGAATTTGTAATTCGTATTTATACGAGTTGATTTACAATATATGTTTATAATGTCAATATTTGAATACTAATATAACTCTATTTACGGAATTGAATTTGCATCTATTGTCAACTTCCCTTAAGGTTTGTGCCTTGTGAAACCTGGGATTTTGTTAAAGATGTAATAGATGGCGACATGTTTTCTTTTCCAATGACACATATTTTAGCTTCTAAGCAGTTTTCTCATTGAGTTTATGAAATCTATGTCTTGTGTAGAAATCGAACGTGGGATCCAGGATTTCCTATGGTAAAAGAACGACACATAAACCAACTGAGCCAACAAGTCATTGATAAATCATAAAATCGCGAAGAATGGAAGAAAACAAGGAGAATTAACAGCCAGTGAAAAAATGAAAAAACATGCAAATATTTCGGTCAAGACCTTTGCTTGACCGTCCTCAGTGCAGAATACAACTAATAAAAATATAAAAATCAAACCTTAAAATAAAAACACAAAACTAAAATTGGACGACCCTTTCTTAGTAACGGTGAAAGGGCAACTGAATAAAAAACACAAGTCTAAATGGCATTTCACAATTTCATTTTAAGTAAAGAACTCTTAAAGGCTAATCGCTTTCCAGTTTGATTATTATCGGAGATTCTATTTGATTGCACAATATAATTTTGTGGATGTATGAAAAACCATCAGAATTAATAATTTTGTCATAAATAGGACTTAGAATAGTTTCTCCAGTGTCTCTATTAAGAGCTACCTTTTGGTGAATGTGCTTTTTTGTTTCCACTGCCTCCCTGAAAACTTGCGTGAGACCTTTAACGCGGACAACAATGGAGGTTGCGTCAAACAAAATGAAATGGTGTGGACTCTAATACACATGTTGCGCCAAGGTGGAATCAAAATCCTCAGGCCTTTGGCGTAACCTCATGGCCTTGTCGATTGAGGACTTATGTTCAGATCTCCCCCAATTGCTGCTGGGCTCGACCAACATAAAAACAGCCACAAAAATAAGGAATCCTATAAACACCACTACCCAGAATGGGGCTGGTTTTATCTTTGCCGTTGTTGAAAAAGTTCTGTGTAATATTTGAATTCTTAAAGGCGACATTAAGTTTATGTTTTTTAAGGATTCTTTTCAATTTGTCACTCAATTTTGGAATGTAGGGTAGAACAGTGAAAAGTGTCTTATCATCCACCAATGGGACGGTATCTGTTGGGGTTTATGGATTTGATGCATTTTTTTCTGCCTTTTTTCGTCTTTTAATGGTCTCAAGTATTTTCATAGGGTAGCCATTGCAAAATAAAATATGCTTAATATAGTTCAATACTGAGTCTATTTGAGACTCTGAGCATATTCTTATTACTCGGTTAACCAAAGAAATGACAACTCCTCTTTTTATGCAGGGAGAGTGGTTGGAGGAAAAATGCAAATACCTATCGTTATGCGTAGGCTTTCTATAAATAGAAAATTCCAGGCCAGGAGACTTATTAAAAATCAAAACATCTAGAAAAGAAAGTTTGTGGTTATGTTCTAGTTCTAAAGTGAACTGAAGGTTAGAGTGGCCAAAGTGTTTAGATGAGTTAAGAAGGAGTTAAGTGACTCCCCTCCATGCTCCCACACAGAAATAACGTCATCCACAAACCTGCCCCAGAACCTGTGTTTCATAGGAACATTTTTCAGAGCAGAGGTTTCAATGAATTTCATATAATAAGTTTCCAAAAATGATGAAAGACTTGTACTCATGGGTAAACTCCTGATTTGGGTGAAAAATATTATTATATCGGAAATATGAGGAGGAACTATTGCAAAGACGGACAAGACGCATAATAGTTTCTATATCCAGTGTTTTGTAGTCTATTTGATCAATATTATCTTCTAATTTCCTTTGAAGAGCTAGTTAACATTTTTTAATGTCGCAAGACGTATACATAGAAACGGCATCGAAACTGGCCAAAATTGTATCTTTTTTTATTTCAATGTCTTAAAAAAAATTGAAAAGAATCCTTAAAAAACACAAGATTAATGTCGCCTTTAAGAATTCAAACATTACACAGAACTTTTTTAACAACGGCAAAAATAAAACTTGTTCTTGTGGCTGTTTTTATGTTTTTAGAACCCAACAGCAATTGGGGGAGAGGTTACCTGAACATAAGTCCTCAATCGACAAGGCCATGAGGTTACGCCAAAGACCTGAGATTTTTTATTCCGCCTTGGCGCAACATGTGCATGAGAGTCCACACCATTTCATTTTGTTTGATGAGACCTCCATTGTTGCCCCCGTTAAAGGTTTCACGCAAGTTTTCAGGGAGGCAGTTGAAATAAAAAAGCATATTCACCAAAAGGTAGCTCTCAATAGAGACACTGAAGAAACTTTTCTAAGTCCCATTTATGACAAAATTATTAATTCTGATCGTTTTTACATACATCCACAAAAGTATATTGTGCAATCAAACAGAATCTCCGATAGTAATCAAACTGGAAAGTAATTATCCTTTAAGAGCGCTTTACGTAAAATGAAATTGTGAAATGCCATTTAGACTTGTGTTTTTTATTCAGTTACCCTTTCACCGTTACTAAGAAAGGGTAGTCCAATTTTAGTTTTGTGTTTTTATTTTAAGGTTTGGTTTTTATATTTTTATCAGTTTTATTCTGCACTGAGGACGGTTAAGCGGATGTCGTGACCGAAATATGTCAATAATTTATTTATCATGATTAGCCAGTGTGGTCTCAGAAACAATTTTCAAGTCATTGATGATATTATGTGGTTAGAAATATGTTCTAGGCAATCAATGTATTGTTTTTGGGCACTAGCCAACTGGTGTTAAGCATCATTGTATCGTGGCAAGTCAATTGCGTAATCGATTTCTCAATAGGAGATAGATTTTCTGGTAAATGCTATCAGTGATTTGTTTCCATGTGCCTTTTTTGGCATCATTCTGAGAATATGCATACCACAGTGATTTGAGATGGTTGCTCGACAGACATATTCTTTTGATGGTCAATGAAACTTGTCTCGATCTCCAAAAATCGGAATAACTACAACCAGCAAGCATATCCTTTTTCTAACATAATGGCCTGAGCATGCCGGTTTTCCATTACCAGGGTTTGTGGATGAGTTTAGGCCCTCATGTTCTCCTAAAGGGCCCTATGTCAGTCACCAGGGCCCCCAATCCCTCCTCCAAATTTTTTTGGGGACTTTGAATTTCTTTTTGACACAAAGAATAGCAGTCATGTGTACCGCTTACGAATGCGTGCGCGCACGCTTACTAAGCCCAAAGTAACCTAACTCAAAATAAGTTAACAAAATGTAACCTAAGTGAAAAATCAGTTGTGGTGCCATCTATTACTTTAGTGAAGAAGATGGTAGCAGTAGGGTATGAAAATGAAAACGGCGCCATCTATTATTGTAAATTAAGTATATGACAGCAATAGGGGCGTGAGGGAATTATTTGATGTCGCGAACAAAAATAGCTATGTGTCTTTTTTGTTCATTTGTATGTGTGTCAGTGTGTCTTTTTTCTGTCTGTCTTTGCGTCTGTGTGTCTTTTTATATGTGTGTCTGTGTGCCTTTTTTGTCTGACTGTCTGTTTTTTTTAGTCTGTCTGTTTGTCTTTTTGCTCCCTTTGTCTGTGAGTCTATGTGTCATTTTTCTGTATTTGTGTCTATCATATGTTTTGTGTGGTCTATCCGTCTGCCTATGTGTCAATGTGTGTCTTTTTCTGTCTTGTCTACGTGTCTATATGCCTTCTTGTCCATCTATTTTTGTGTCTTTGTGTGTATTTTCGTACGTCGGTTTGTGTGTCTATGTCTCTTTTTTTGTCTGTCTGTGTGTTTGTGTCCGTATATGTGTCTTTTTTACGTCTGACCGTGTGTTTCTGTGTCTGTCTTTGTATCTTTTTGTCTGTCTGTCCGTGTGACTACAAGTCTTTTTGTCCCTCTGTCTCTGCGTGTCTGTATCTTTTCTCTGTCTGTCTTTGTGTGAGTGTCTTTTTATATGACTGTCTGTGTGTCTATGTGTTTTTTCTGTATGTCTCTGTGTCTATGTATCTTTTTGTGCGTCCGTGTGTGTTTCTATTTGCTCCCTCTGTCTGTGTCTCTATGTGTCATTTTTCTGTCTGTGTGTCTTTGTGTGTGTCTCTCCACCTGTCTTTTGTGTCAATACGTCTTTTTTGTGGTTGTCTAAGTGTCTGTGTGTTTTTCTAACGTCTGTCTGTGTGTCTATATGTCTGATTGCCCGTCTGTCTCTATGTCTTTTTTGTATGTCTGTCGGTGTGTCTATGTGTCTTTTTTCTCTCCCTGTGCCTGTTTGTTTTTATATATCTGTTTGTGTATCTTGGTATCTTTTTTCCGTCTGTCTGTGTGTCTTTTTTGTCCATCTGTCTTTGTTTCTGTGTATCTATGTGTTTCTTTCTTACTGTTTGTGTTTTTTGTTTGTGTGCCTGTGTGTCCGTGTTTTTGTCTGTATGCTTGTGTGTCTGTGTACTGGTGTATCTGTGTGTCTATGTTTTTTTTCTGTCTGTCTGTTGTCTGTTTTGTATGTCTGTGTGTGTATCTATGTGTCTGTCGGTGTCTCTATGTGTCATTTTTTGTCTGTTTTTGTGCTTATGTGTCGTTTTGTGTGCGTGTCTTTTCGTCCGTGTCTGTCTATCTGTGTGCCTATTTGTCTTTTTGTATGTCTGTCTGTGAGTCTTGTTATGTGAGTTTTGAAAAAAGTCTCATTACCATACAAAAGCCACTGACTTTTGCAAAATCTCAATTCATATGTCTCTAGTTCTAAGAAAAAGAATACGTTTGGCAAGTTTTTCAGTTTTAAGAAAATACCATTCACGTTTATCCAATTGCTGAAAAATCTTGTTGATACGTCTCTACCTTTTGAAAATTCCATTCTCATGTCTTTGACTTTTGAGTGTCCTGAAGAAATGATGTTTGTGTTGTTCAACTTTTTGAAAAAAAATCCGGATCGCATGTTTCTGTCTTTGGAAATATGTCGTTCACCTGTCCCTGACCTTGGAAAAAAACCCTGAAAATCCTATTCTCGTTGTTTTGAAAAATATATCCTAAAAATAAAAGAATTATAATAATAAGTGCAAAGGTACATTTTATTAAAATAATGTTACATACAATATAACACATTATTGAACAAATTTGGACATTTTGAATCTGTTCCATATAATAATTAATAATGTTCTTTATTTATTACCCACGTCCTTTCATTTTCATAGAAGTTTCGTGAATCTCTTTGGCTGTATTATCCGCTAATGCCAATTTTGTTCTACTTGCAATTTCATTGTCTGTTACCACATTTTTTCTACATATGTGACAGTTTCGACACGTAGACAAGACATGGTTTATGATATTGGTAGAGCAGTAGGCCTTTCTTCTTTTTACCTTCTGTTGAATGCCAATACCTAAAAGGTGGCGATATGATTTATCAATAGGTAAAGTATTAACCGTGCTTGGCAAGAAGTTGACCCTCGTGTCAACTATTATTGTTATGCTTGCTTTATCTTTGAGTTCTATCTTCTCTGGAAATTTTATTATTGTTCATTCACCTTCATTAATGTTGACATTTTTCGCTAGTCCAAGTAAATTTAATCTCTCACTATCATGACAATGCTCACATGTATTTCCAATGATGTCATCAATAATGCTTGTTTCGTAGTTCAAATATTTGTCTTTGTCAGCATTCAATGCTAAGAAAACTCTATCATGTCCACATTCTTTTTTGAAGTACTTCGTCTTCACTTTTTCATGATTTCCATTATTGTAGAAAAGGAAAACGATCAAAAATGGGTTTTTTACGGCCAAACGAAGATACTGAATAAACAAACAAAGCAAATATTTCGAGAGGACAACCACTTCTCTTCTTCAGCGCAAAACAAAATAATAAATTAAAGGGAAGTGCGAATAAAACCAACAAAACAATTGCGGAAAGTCAATGTGAAAAAAACAAAAATAACAAATAAACGAAAAGATAAATAAAACTCAATAAAAGCCAAAAAGTATAACCAAATTAAAACCAAATACCTAACAACCATTAGGCGAGTCATTCGTCAACAGCCACGATTTGCCCAAAATACAAAAAATTGTAAATTGCAATCGACGGATGCTAGCGAACAACTGAGAAATAAAAGAAAATATTCATTCACTCAAAATAAAACGAATCAGCAAATAAACGGCTTGGAGAACTATGTCATCTGCTTTCTTATTTTGATAATTGCGCTCCTTGCAGACACCCTTTGAAACTTAAGGGATTGTAACGCGTTTGATTATATGATTGGAAAAGTGGCTCAAGATTTATGTCAGATTTGGATTACTAAAGTATCGGCTTCTCTTTAGAGAGAACCGAAATTTGACTTATTTATTTTTAAATCAAAGTAATATCTCTTCAATGCTAGACATAAATGCTGGCATTTAAAAAATTTAACAGCTTCCATGTAGTACTGGAGAATACTTTTGTCATGTGAAATTAAGCTAGCTGGGTTAAATAAAATAGTATGTTCCGGGTGATCAAAGATGTGTTCTGCAAGGGCAGAGTCAAAATTTTCTGTCTTTTTCAACTTTTTGACGTTGTTATTAATTGAGGTAGAGTGGTAGGTTAATCTATACGTAAGACCGTTGGTCAGTTCTTCCGATGAACAAAAGACTAGACGAACATGGAATTCTGCAGACACCCGAATTTTCATCTTTCGGAATATGGTCTTTATCTTGATAAATTTGGGAACTGATAGTTTGACTGGATCTATAATAAGTGTAAATGTTATTTTGCTTTACATCTTTGGAACACTGTTCTGAAACTCCTTTTACGTACGGGGGACGAAGGTAAACAGAATTCTCCCTTTGATTTGTGTTAACTGTGTCACTATTTTATTACTTTTTAATTCGTTTTTCAATTACAGAATTTATTAAACTAATTAGATAACCATTCCCCAATAAAACATCCCTAAGGTGGATGAGCTCTAATTCCATGAAATTTGGTGAACAAACCTGCAATGCTGCAATTTTATTTTTTTTGTATTTATCTAGGTCTAGGTATATGTTTAGTAGATAATGTTTTTTTTCGCCACCGCCACCCTCTACCGTCACATACATTAACTTTTATTGATGATGGTTAGAGATATCGTTTTTCCTCCTGGGAACAGCAATGTCCTGCAACTTGAAAGTCGAAGGGTTGATTTTTCCAGCCAGTTTAATGAAAGGATAAATAGAAATTTAGATATTAATGCCACTGAGATTTTCACAAATGAACCATCAAGGTATATTTTTAAAGAGGAAGCACTACCCTTGTATTGTGATAGGGGCCATTTTGGCCTTAACATTTTTCATTTGAATTGTCAGGGATTGAATTCTGCGCATAATTTTTTATCGGAATTAATAAATACTAATGTCTTTCAGGTGATCGCTTTAACTGAAACGTGGTTAAATGATAACAACTCGCAATTACTACATATCCCTGGTTATAATTTATATGTAAGGAATCGCGAGTATTACCAACATGGAGGCCTAGCAGCTTACATTCAGGCTGATTATAAGGTTTCAATAAGAGAAGATCTTACAATATATAGAGAGAAAGTTTGCGAGTGTTTTGTTTTACATATAACTAGAGAGAATTTGAATTTTTGTATTGTTGTAGTATATAGACCTCGACAGAGCCTGCTCCAAGACTTTTTGGACCTATTTGAAGAACAATTAATGAAACTTGCGATTAACTCTATGCCATGTTTTATTATGGGGGATTTTAATATTGACCTTATTGATCAGTCATCTGCTAGCACTGAATTTATTAATAGAAGTTTATCTAATGGGTTTCATCCTTGTATAAATATCCCTACAAGAATTACGGGAACATCAGCTAAGCTTCTGGAAAACATCCTTTCTAATATACCCTTGAGTCTTCCCAGGGTTCTTATCAACGATGTATCTGACCACTTTGGAGTTTCAGCTAGCTTTAGAACTGTCACGAAGGTGGTTAAAGGCAAAAAATCAAGGATTCCAGTGATAAGTAAAAGTGCGATGGTAAAACTTAAAAATGATATAGAAAAGGTGGATTGGTACGATGTTCTAGGCGAAGTTCAGGACGCAAATTCAAAGTTTGTTTTATTTTATGAAAAGTTGGAGAGTTTGATAAGTCAAGTAGTCATATTGAAACTGTTTAATAGAAAGCACTCAAGTAAAAAATCTTGGATTAGTTCTGTGATTTTGAAGCAAATAAATGTAAGAGATAAATTGTTTAGAGCTCAAATAATTAACCCGACACAAGAAAATAAGCAATTATATAAAATTTATCGAAATAGGTTGAATACAATTTTAAGAAATGAAAAAACGAAATATTTTGAGAAAAAGTTTAAGAAGGTCGAAGGATGCCCTAAGAAAACCTGGGGACTAATAAAAGAAGTGATTGGATTAAAAATAAATAGTGTACCTGATGAATTAGTTAGTGTAATGGGAAAGACTTTGAATTCTGAAAAGGACATATGCAATGAATTTCAGAGTTATTTTTCGAATATTGGTCTGAATTTAGCTATGTCAGTTGTGCCTGATAGTGGTGACCCAACGTCCGAGTCCTTACTGAGGGACCCCATTGATGTGTCTCTTCATCTTAGACTTCTAACAGTTGATGAAATTAAAGAAAATATTTATGGGTTGCGTAGCAGTTCATCTGAAAGCGATCATATTACTTTAAAAACACTGCATTGTATTTTTCGTGTCATAGCTGATGTTTTATGTGGTTTAATTAGTGATTGCTTTTGTCCAAAAAAATTCACGATTTTGTTAAATCTGACAGAGTAACTCCATCTCAAAAGTGTGGCATTCAGAACGATCCAGTAAATTATAGACCGATATCTGTTTTACCCATTATTTCCCATGTTTTAGAGAAGTGTTTTAGTATTAGAATGATGAGTTTTTTGGAGGATCATAAGTTACTGGTAGAGCCACAATTTGGGTTCCGTAGAAAAAGGACAACGGAACAGGCGATGATTTATTTGACAACTATTATTAATGATGTATTAGATAAAGGTTTCAAATAGGTTTTTGCTATAGAATAAATGAACTAACGGTAAACCCGGCTAATGAAACAGTTTCACTTTTTGCTGATGACACAACAGCCATTAGCACAGCTAAGACAGCGGAGCTGCTGCAGATTTCCATGAAGGAATCACTTAATAGAATTACAGCATGGCTGAGGGTAAATAAATTAAGGATTAACATGGCTAAGTCTAACTTTATTATTTTCTCGCGATCATCAAACTTTTACCCATGGATTAAGGAATTAGATATGCCCAATGGCGTTATAAAACGGACTGCGTCTTTTAAATACCGTGGGATTGTAATAGATGAAACTCTATCTTTTAAGGAACATGTTACTTTAACTAGCAAAATTCTGGCAAGAAATCTCGGTATAATGAAGAAACTCCAACATTGTTTTCCCAAGTCTGTCCTTCGCCATCTTTATTTTTCTTTAATACACCCGTATATACTTTATTGTTCAAGTATTTGGCTCTCTACTTTTTCTTCTACCCTAAAACCAATAAGAGTTCTCTAAAATCATGCAGTAAGAATTTTAGCCGGTATATCTCCACGTATGTCTGTTAGAGAAATTTACCCAACTTTGAAAATTTTGCCGGCTGCAGGCCTTCGTGAGTTCTATATATTGTGGTTTATTTTTGGACTGCAGCAGGATGTTCAGCCTGGTTGTTTGGGTGATTTATTGTCCACTAGGTCTACTGTTTATTCTCATGATACAAGGGGTAGCGCGGACTTCTGTGTACCTAGAAGTATATCTTCCCGTTCATGTTTTTCTGTTTTTTAAAGAGGTACGCGGAAATGGAATAGTTTGAATAGTGATATTAAGACTTTTGGTGACCCCAATATTTTTAGAAAAATCATTAAGGAACTGCTTTTTGCTGAATATGAGTTTTGACTGTTTAATTGATTTATTTATTGTGGGGGTTTTGTTGATATGATTTTCCCAGAGGAAGTATAATATATGATATTGTTTTGTATTTATTGTTTAGTGTGATGGTATTAGTGGTGTCGGTGGCCAAGTATTCTTTGTTTTAAGGATTTTGTTTCCTCTACCTCCCCCACGGACAAGCTTTGCTTTTTAGGGGAGGCAGCAAGAATTTTTTGTTGATATGTTTTTTTTCAATAAATCCTTCTTCTTCTAAAATGCTCTATCGACTAGAGAAGTGACCCCTCCTCTTTTAAGGAGAATGATTAGAGGAACAATTTAATTGACGGTAACTTTGCGTAGGTTTTCTATAAACCCCAAACTCGAAACATGTATCACTTGGGTTCACCAGAACATCCAAGAAAGGAAGACGCCTATCTACCTCTGATTCTTGAGAACATTTGAGTTTTGTACTTAAGGAGTTAAACAAATGAAGGAAAGACCCCAAAGAATTTTCACCATGCTCCCATGAATAAAATATATCATCTCTAAAACGAACCCAAAATGCAGGTTTACAAAGACTTTTTGAAAAAAAGCCCTTTCTTCAAGGTCTTCCATGAAGATATCAGCCTATATTGGTGACAGGGGGAACCGATTGGACGCCCATATTTCTGTTTACAAGAAATTCCTCTATAATGAAAATATAAAGAAGTTCTGTTCCAAAGGGCTGTAAGTGAAAGAAGTGTCTGATTCAAAATTATAGATTTTTCTGATATAGAGTAAAGTTGGTTCTTAATAGGCTTTTCGAAGACTTTGGAAAACAATGAGAGAATTGAAATGTGTTGAAATTTGGACGGGTTATCTTGAGGGCCTCCTTTATGGAGTAGGACAATTCGTGCTTTCTTCAGGAGGGATGGAATTACCCCCGTCTGTAAAGAGAGGTTTATCATGTGTTAATGGTTTCAACTAGGATAGAGATACTGCTTTCAACACTTTCGTGTGAATACGGTCGAAACCAAATGCAGATTTACCTTTCAAAGTTTTAATTATCATTGAGACCTCCCTGGAAGTTATAGGAAGGATTGCCATTGACTTGACACACGCTGGATCCAGGAAATCCTTGTAGGATTTGGCTGGGATTGTTGCAGTGTTCGCTGTTTTCTCCCCAAAACTGCTGAAAAAGGTATAAAGTGCTATTGCAACATCCAGTGGTCCAGTTAGGGTTTTCCCATCAACAGTAATTTTTGTTTGTAGTTCAGGTTTATGGTCGTTGGGTCGCAGCACTGTATTGATGGTCTTCCACACTTTACTTCCATCCTTACCATTTTCAACTAGTTTTTAATTAAAGTAGTCTCTTTTGGCTTTTCTTAAAATTGACTTTAGGCACTTCTGGTAAGATTTATAGATTTCAAGGCTATCTATACTCGGCATCTTACGGTAATGGATCCATAGATTTTGCTTGTTGTTGATGCATCTCATTAAACTTTCAGTAACCCACGGGTTTATTGGTGCATTTTTTCTTCTACGCTTAGCTGGTTTTTCTTTAAAACAATGCCTCTTGTATAGAATTGTAGATATATTATGGAATTCTTTGAAACCTTCGTTCACATCTCCTTTTCCCATAGCACTATCCCATTTCGTTTTCTCCAGTTCATCATTTAGTGACTTAAGATTTTCGTCACCTAGGTTAAAAATCGGTACATTGTTTCTAATTCTTGAAAATGCCTTGCTGCCTTTGATTTCTGGAAAACGTTGAAGACTGCAGAGGGGAAAATTATCCGACATATAATTGACGATGACTGAAGCTGAGAGTGGAGATAAATTCGAGAAAATATTGTCTATTAAGGATTGAGTATGTTGAGTAACTCTTGTTGAAATCGTAACTGACGGATGGATAGTAGATCTAGACATGAGGGTGAGAAGGTTTTTGGCGTTATTAGTAAGAGGATGGCCGAGGTTGATATTAATGTCGCCCATAATGATCACACCGTGATTCTGCTTTTCTTGCTGCTGGAGTGCTATCGATAATACATCCACAAAAAAAGAAACAGAACCCGATGGGGTTCGGTAAATTTCTCCAATGATAACCTTTCTTAGCGAAGGGAGAGACATTTCGATTAAAACGGGTTCAAAAACACCATCTATGTACCTAGTCAGTTGGCTATTTACATAAACTGGATATTCGCTCTTTGTATAAATTGCCAATCCTCCTCGTCTAGTATCTTTTCTATGCATAAAATTCGAAGTGTATCCAGGGATATCCAAAAGGCTATTGGTTTTACTGGTCAGGAATGTTTCGCACAGTCCAGTAGCATCAGGTGAAATTTGTCGGCCCATCGTCGTTATATCTGTCAGTAACAAAAATAATCCTTGACATTTAACCTGAATTACATTGAGCTGAGACTTGGAGCATCTTTGGAACATATTGATATTTGAGTATATTTACTTCGAAGAATATTACTTTTACCAAACAAAGCTTCATTACTTATTACACGATCAAAAATTTCGTTAAGATTCAAAAAAGATTTTTCTAACTGTTCTAACCTATTTTGGGTTATCAGCAAAGTATTCTACCCTGGGGAAAAAGGAACTCAAAACTTATCTAAATCATTGTAGAGGAGTGCGGTGGCGTCCTGAAGCGAAGCGAAGAGCCGCAAGAAATGAGCTCACCCGAATTAACCTGTAATAGAAAACTAGAGCAAACAAACATGAATATATGCAAAACACAAGAAAAATAGGAAAATGAAATATCTTTGGAAAACGCAACGCTCAATTATGCAAGCGGGAATAACTTATTGACCAATGACACTCTTACCCATTTCCGCTGTTTTAGCTGTAAAATCTACCATAGTGGTTACATAATGATATCCGTCAATTTCCCATCAAACCCTAAGAATTCCTGTTCTTGCGTCACCTTTTACTTGTGGAGGTGGGGGGGGGGTATCTCTAAGAATAATGGAAACTTGTTAGTAGAAAAACAAATATATACCTAAAACATTTGTTACCTATCACCATTCATTATCCATTTGGTGTGGTCACAATTTATGCTAAGAGTTTCATTCTTCTTCCTAGAATGTCTTATACACATATTCCAAGAAGGAATGTGTCTTGGAATCCATGCACTGAAAAATCGTATCTGGCCCTAGGGGTTATGTATGCTATACAAATATTTCGGACAGACGAAGTCTTCCAAATTGAATAGTGGTATATTCGGCTCACGCTTTTCAAGTAAAAGACTGTCTGTAGCCATACTTTTCTTAACAAAACAACACTTCAACTAAAAAAACTCATATTTCTTTTTCTTCATCTTGAATATTATTTAGTTCTTTCCCACCTTCATGGAATAGAGGTATCAATTCCCTCGATTGTAAATTCCTATATGATTCTATTGTCCTAACGAACTGCTTCATAAGTCTTCATTGTTTAGACCTGCCTATTATAATTCACATGCCGGTGATAGCATGACAATTCACTAAAGTCCACAATGAGTATTGAGAACACATATTCAAGAATTACACCACGCGATGACTTCCTTATCAATATATTCACAATCGAAAACACCAAAATCTTTGAAACTTATTGAGTTAACTTCATCTAATGATAATAACTCAGACATGTTTTGATTAAAACAGGTGGCGTCAACGGATGATTTTACCTTGAGTGTATACAAAACCATTTTTAATGACTACGTATGAAATAGTTGCATAAGTTGCACCTTGTCCTTTTATTATTCAGACTTCTCATATATTCAAATCACATAAGAATAATAACCACTGTGACTTATAATTTTTGGTCATGAAATGACCAAAAATTAATGACAAAAAAATCTATTATTGACAGGCAAGCTATAAAATGTATCGTCATAAAAATTTTGGTCAGGAAAAATTCAGTGATCTTAAACGAGAGGGTTTTAGACTAAGGACATTTAATGGAAAGTGGGCAAATAATTTCATTGATACCAAAGAACATGCAAAAGCTGGATTTTATTTTGTTGGCCACAGTGACCTGGTTGGAAACGTGGACGAGGCGATGTGCCTATAGAGAAACATAGAAGACACTTTGAAACATGTCCTTATGTTCAAAGAGTTGACGTTGGAAGCATTCCAGTGAAACCTTCTGCTTTAACTGGAGGCTATGGCATCTGTGAGCGATACCTGGGATCAAGAAGCTATAGTCTAAACTAAATTAATTTTCGTCTGCAACCACCAAGGTATAACTCCCGACCTTTACTGTCACAAGAAGAACATAGTGCTCTTAAACGAGAGGATATCAGACTAAAGACGTTTAATGGAAGGTGGTCAAAGAATTTCATTGATACCAGAGAACTTACAGAAGCTGGATTCTTTGTTGTTGGCCACAGTGACCAGGTTCAGTGTTCTTTTTTGCAGGTGGGGTTGAAAAGTGGGAAGAGGGGGATGTGCCTATAGATGAACACATAAAACACTTCGAAAAATGTCCTTTTGTTCAAGGAGTTGATGTGTTAAACATTCCAGTGAAACCTCCTGCTTTAACTGGAGGTTATGATATTTGTGAACCATACTTGTGACTGGGTTCCTGTATGTCAAAAAATTTTCCCCTAAAAATTCCGGAAAAAAGTTGGGGGATCTGGGTTTCTGGTGGTGGACATACGGCCCTGGAGGGAAATGTGGGGGCTGAAACTCATGAGCAAGCTCCGGTAATGGAAAACCGATGTATTCAGAACCATTACATTACAAAAACATTCAGAACCATGCAGGTTGTAGTCATTTCAATTTTTGGAGATAAAACAAGTTTAATTGACCATCAAAAGAATATTTCTGTCCAGTAAGTATCTCAAATCACTGTGTTATGCATATTCTCGAAATGATACCAAAAGAGGCACCCAAAAACAAATCAATGATAGCACTTGCCAAAAAATCCAACTCCAATTGAGAAATCGATTACGCAATTAACTTGGCACGATTGAATAAGGCTTAACACCAGCTGGCTAGTGCCCAAAAACAATGCATTGATTGCCTAGAATGTATTTCTAAGAGCATAATATTATCAATGACTTGTTGGCTCAGTCGACTCTCGTGTCGTTCTTTTACCATAGGAAAACCTGGGTCTCACGTTCGATTCCTACACCAGACAAAAATTTCATAAATTCAATTGATAAACTGCTTAGAAGCTAATAAATGTGTCGTTGGAAAAGAAAATATAACTTTGGTTATGTTATTGGTTATGGTATATATTTGCTTATTTGGAAACCCAAATGAATGAGTTGAAAATAAAAATTTTAAGAAGAAATGTCTGAAAAGTGTTTTGTGGGGAGATGGGGTGATGGCAGAGGGGGTCTTACAGTAGTTATAGTGTGGTAATGTAGGATGAATTGCTTGCGAAAGCCCAAATGAATGAATGCAAAAATTTGGTTTTCTTCTTGTTTAAGGGAGTGTGCTGTAGTTTTCGTTAATGGAAGTTCCGTTAACGACGACTCCAATGGTGTAGGCATACTTTTTGTTTTGGTCCGAAGTTTTTTTCAAGGGGCTTCAGGCGCCTTTTCAAAATTCCTGTAGATTTATTTTCAAAATTACATTGTACAATTAAGATTAATCGAAATAGGAGTCATCACCACTGAGTTAGAAACAAATAACATTGTTTTCTCACAAAACCGTATTTTTTAAAATCACGTTTTTCTATTGGCTACTTTTGGCCTTGGTTTGCTTTTTGCTAAGTCGTGACCATCACTGCATCTATGATTTTTGGATTCATATTTCCTATCTTTACTTCTTTGTTTCTTTTCTCCCATTAAAGGTATCTTCTCGAATTGCGAGATTTTTAAAATTCAGCTATCTAAATTGCAGAGCACGGTCAAGTGATAAAAGTGGAAACTCATGTTAGCCTACGAAAAAGAAAAAAATCCACCGCACATAATTTTGTAAAAAAAACTTTTAAAAGGTTCCTTTGCTCGTTTCATCACGGCACTATAATGCTGTACTGTAGGCATTTTACTTGTTGAATTAGACTTATTAACGCCATTTTAGTGCTGTGGCACTAGTACTGCGGCACTAGTACTGTAGGCATTTTACTTGTTGAATTAAACTTATTAACGCCATTTACTTGTGCTACTAGTACTTTTAAATGATGGAGCTACATGGGACATGTCTCCTCTACAAGGGAAGGTAGGCTCTTCAGAATGGTACTAGATGGAAGGTCGGAGGGAGCCTGAGGAAGAGGAAGATCGAAAAGAGGAAGATCGCTGCACCTACCAGTGGGACCTGAAACACATCAGAGGCAACGCTATAGCGTTGCCTATAGTAAAGGCCATACGGCTCCAATGTTTTATTATTATTATTTATTATTTTTTCTCAGAGGCACTTCATATGGAAGGGGTCGTCGTAGAAACTTCAAAGGGGGCTCATTCGATTGGAAATCTAGAACTCTAGTGCTCTTTTTAATAGTCGAAAGGGATTGGAGGGCATCTAGCCCCCCACGCTTATCATTCCCCCAAACTCATCTAATCAAAATTTTGAGATAGCCATTTTGTTCAGCATAGTTGATTTCCAGAAATAAAATATATTTTTGAGGAGGACACTCCCCCACAACCTTCAGGGAAAGGGTTTTAAGTTATGCCCTTGGGACATGTAAGGTTTTTATAGAAGGCGCTGTCGCAGAAACTTCAAAACAGGCTAATCCGATTGGAAATTCAAAGGGCTAGTGCCCTTTTTCATAGTCAAAAGTGATTGGAGGGCAACTAACCTCCCCCCACGCCCATCATTTCCCCAGACACATCCAATCATAGTTTTGAGATAGCTATTTTGTTCAGCGTAGTTGATTTCTTGATAGAAAATATGTTTTTGCTGAAAACACTCCCCCAAAACCCTCAGGGCAAAGGTTTTAAGTTGTGCCCTGGGGGCATATAAGGTTTTTATAGAAGGCGTTGTCGTAGAAACTTAAAAAAGGGCACGTTCGATTGGAAATTCAAAGGGCTAGTGGCTTTTTGAATAGTCGAAAGTGATTGGAGGGCAACTAATCCCCCCCCCACGCCCATCATTCCCCCAAACACATCCAATCAAAATTTTGAGATAGCTATTTTGTTCATCGTAGATCATTTCCAGATACAAAATATACTTTTGTGGAGGACACTCCCCCACAACCCCCAGGGCAAGGGTCTTAAGTTATGCCCTGGGAGCATATAAGGTTTTTATAGAAGGTGTTGTCGTAGAAACTTAAAAGGCACCTTCAATTGGAAATTCAAAGGGCTAGTGCCCTTTTTTATAGTCTAAAGTTATTTAAGGGCACCTAGCCCCCCCACGCCCATCATTCCCCCAAACACATCCAATCAAAATTTTGAAATAGCCATTTTGTTCGGCGTAGTTGATTTCCACATAGAAAATATATTTTTGAAGAGGACAATCCCCCACAACCCTCAAAACAAGGGTTTTAAGTTATACCCTTAGGGCATATAAGGTTTTTATAGAAGGCGTTGTCGTAGAAACTTCAAAACTGGCTCATTCGATTGGAAATTCAAAGCGCTAGTGCCCTTTTTAATAGTCGAAAGTGATTTGAGGGCAGCTAACCCCCCTCTTACGCCCACCGTTTCCCTAATCACATCCAATCAAACTTTTGAGATAGTCATTTTAATCAACGTTGTTTTATGGTCTGGAAATTAGGTCTTTGAGGATGACAACTCCCCCACAGCCCTCAGGGCAGGGTTGTAAGTTATGTCCTGGGGGCATATAAGATTTTGTATAGACAAAGTTGTCGTAGAAACTTACAGAAAGTGCTCATTCGATTGGAAATTTAAATGGCTAGTTCCCTTTTTAATAGTCAAAAGTGATTCTAATGCAACTGACATCCCTTCCACGCCCACCATTTCCCCAAACACATCCAATCGAATATTTTGATATAGCCATTTTCTTCAAAATAGTCGGAAGTTCTGGAAATTATATGTTTGAGCAGGGCACTCCCCCCACAGTCTTCAGGGGCAAGGGTTATAAGTTATACCCTGGGGGCATATATGGTTCTTATGGAAGGAATGCTCGTATAAACTGCAGAGACGGCTCATTTGATTGGAATTTGAAAGTTCTAGTTCATGTTTTAAGCATCAAAAGATATTGGAGGGTAACCAGCTTTCCCCTCCCAAACCCTTTTTCTCAAATGCGTCCAATTTAAAATTTAATATAGCTATTTTGTTAAAAATAGTTCAAAGATCATATAACAAAAATTCCGGTGGCGACACAACCCACCAGGGCCCGTGGGCAGGCTTTGTAAGTTATGCCTGGGGGCATATATGGGTTTTATGCAAGAGATGCTCGTGTTAACTTCAAAGAGGGATCATTTGATTGGAAATTGAAAGTTCTAGTTCACATTTTAAGAGCCAAAAAAGATTGGAGGGCACCTAGCCCCCCCCCCCTCCATGCCCTTTTTTCCTCTAACCCATCCAATAAAAACTTTGACATAGCTTTTTTTTAAAATAGTTCAAAGATCATGTAACGAAAACTTGGGGGTCGACACAGCCCCCCAGGCCCCAAGGGCCGGTGTTGTAAGTTACGCCCTGGTGGAGTATATGGTTCTTATCGAAGGGATGCTCATAAAAATTCAGAGATGGCTCATTTGATTGAAAATTGAAAGTTCTAGTTGAGTTTTTTAGAGTCAGAAGAGATTGGACGGCAACTAGCCCCCCCCACGCCCCTTTTTTGCAAATGTATCCAATAAGAATTTTGAGATAGCCATTAAGTAAAAAATTTCTTAAAAGTACGATAACAAAAACTCAGGTGTCGTCACAACCCCCCAGGGCCCGGGGACTGGTGTTGTAAGTTATGCCCTGTGGCATATATGGTTATTATGAAAGGGATGCTCGTATAAACTTCAAAAAGAACCCATTGGTTGAAAAATTGTAAGTTCGAGCTCACTTTTTAATAGTCAAAAGAGATGTGAGGGCAGCCAGCCCCCGCTCCCCCCATGCCTTCTTTTTTAAAATCCATCTGATGAAAATTTTGAGATAGAAATCTTGTTAAAAATAGTTCAAAGGTCGGATAAGAAAAAATTAGTTGTCAATAGAACCCCCCAGGGCACAAGGGAAGGCGTTCTCAATTATGCCTTAAGGGCATATATGGTTCTTATGAAAGGGATGGTGGAATAAACTTCAGAGGGCTCATTTGATTGGAAATTGAAAGTTCTAGTTCAATTTTTAAGAGTTAAGAGAGTTAAACTACCCCCACGCTCTTTTTCCCCCAAACCCGTCCGCTTTAAATTTTGGAGATAGCCAGTGTTTTGGAAATTGTTCAAAAAGCAGATAACAAAAACATCCCCCAGAGCCCGGGGGATAGGTGTTGTAAGTGTTGTCCTGGGGGCGTATATGGTTCTTATGAAAGGGATGCTCGTATAAACTTCAGAAGGGTCTCATTTGATTGGAAATTGAAAGTTCTAGTTCAATTTTTAAGAGTCAAAAGATATCCGAGGGCAAATAGCCCCCCACCCAAACCCTTTTTTCCTCAAGCTCATCCGATAAAATTTTTATAATAGCCATTTCATTAAAAATAGTTCAAAGGTCAAATAAGAAAAATTCCAGTGTCATCGGAACCCACCAGAGTCCGGAGGCATGCGTTATGAGTAATGCTGTAGGGGCATATATAGTTTTTATGGAAGGGATGCTCGTATAAACTTCGGAGAGGGCTCATTTGATTTGAAATTGAAAGTTCTTGTTCACATTTTTAAGAGTCAAAAGAGACCGGAGGGCAACTAGCCCCCCTCCTCCAGGCCCTAAATGCATCAGATAAAATTTTTGAGATAGACATTTTGTTAAAAATAGTTCAAAGTTCTGATAATAAAAACTCCAGTGTCGACACAGCCCCCTAGGGCCCTGGGGTAGGCGTTGTAACCTATGCCCTGGGGGCATATAAGGCTGTTATGGAAGGGATGCTCGTATAAAATTCCTAGAGGGCTGATTTGATTGGAAATTGAAAGTTTTAATTCACTTTTTAAGAGTCAAAAGTGATTGGAGGGCAGCTAGCCTCCCCCCCCCCCACACTCCATTTATTTTTTCCCCAGAGGCACTTCATATAGAAGGGGTTGTCGTATAAACTTCAAAGGGGGCTCATTCGATTGGAAATGGAGAGTAATAGTGCCCTTTTTAAGAGTCAAAAGTGATCAGAGGGCAACTGGCCCCCCAAGCCCTTTTTCCCCAAATACATCTGAAATAAAAATTTGAGGTAGCCATTTTGTTGAAAATAGTTCAAGGATCATATAACAAAAACTTCTTTACGTATGGTCGTTTCGTTAAAAATAGTTCAAAGATCAGATAATAAAAACTCCGAAGTTGACAAAAACCCATTTTTTCACTTTGATATTGCTACTTTGATACCAGTTTTGATACTTTGATGAAGATTTGATTTTTTTTTTAAGTTTGATTTTGAAATAAGGAGGTTTTAAAAACCTCAGATTTTTTGGAATCAAAACGAACAAAAATAAATTAAAAAAAACTTCCGGAAAAATAAGTTTTTCAAAGAAATTTAAAAGCCATTTTAAACTTAAGCTATGCAGATAAAAATACCTTTTAAATTTAATACTCAACACGACTATAAATTACTATTAAAGTATAAATGAAACCCACAACAAACAGAAATTACATAAACAATCATAGCAAAATCATGCCACAAGTAATAATATAAATTAATAAATAGATCTTAAAGCGAGTTATGCTTAGATTGAATATGAAAATCAAGCTTGAAACGAAAAAAATATTTTCCTATTTGAGTATAAATGAAATTTAAAACGAACAAAAATTAAATAAACAATCAATGCAAACAAACGTACAATAGATATTAATGTAAATTAATAAATAAATCTTAAAACGGGTGAAACTTAAATTGAATATGCAAATCAAGCTTGAAACGAAAAAAAAATCACCACAAACAAGAGTTTAAGTATGACCTCCTTCTCTCACTGTAAAAATCTAAAACCTACTGCGTCATTAGTGCCTTACTGAAAACTATATGTTTCTTGAACAGTCTTGGAAAGTATAAACAACATCAAATTGAATATTTGACGTATAATGATATTAATTGTGGAAAGATCCATCAGTTCAATAATTTATTTCACTGTAATTGTATTTTTATTTTCAATACTGTAAGAACTTGAAAAGAAAATAATTGTAATATAATCCGTTTTCAGTTAAGCGCCAATGACGCAGTAAGCTTTTGGGTTTTGTTGAAAGTTAGGAAAAGAGGCAGTATCCAAACAGTTGTTTGTAGGGAAACTATATTCGTCTTTAACAACTTTATAAAGAGCTAATAAATTAAACTGAATATTTGATGTAGGCTATAATGATACTAATTGCTGAAAGCTCGTCAGTTCAAAATGTTACTATAATTTTAGTGTTTAGTTTCAATATTAAGTACAAAAGAAAATATTTGTCATAAAATTGGTTTTCAGTAGAGCGCAAATGACGCAGTAGGTTTAAGACTTTTACAATGAGAGAAGGAGGCGATACCCAAACTCTTGTTTGCAGTGATTTTTGTTCGTTTGTAGCTTGATTTGCATATTCAATTTAACTTTAACTTGTTTTATTATTTATTTATTCGTTTACATTAATATCTATTGTATGTTAGTTTGCATTGATTGTCTATTTAATTTCTGTTCGCTTTAAGTTTCATTTATACTTCAGTAGCAATTTTTTTTTTCGTTTTTAGTTGATTTTCATGTTCAATCTTAGCATTCCTCGCTTTAAGATCTATTTATTCATTTATATTATTACTTTTTGTATGTTTTTGCTATGATTGTTTGTTTAATTTCTGGTCGTTTTGGGTTTCATTTATTCTTTAACAGTAATTTCTGGTCGTTTTGAGTTTGAATTTTAAAAAATATTTGTATCTGCTGAGCTTAAGCTTAAAGTGGCCTTTACTTTTCTTTGAAAAACTTATTTTTCCGAAAGTTTTTTTTAATTAATCCATAAAATCGTCAAACCCAAGAGAGAAGATGTCTGGGCACCATCACATATGAGGGATGACTGATGGCTCTTTTTTGAATGGCCTGGACGCCTCTGGTACCAGAAAAGGAACTAGAGTTTAAGGTAAGGGAAGTCCTTCTAGATTATTATAAGAGCCATGTAAAGGTGCTAAAGTTCCGATCATCTTCCCTTTTATTTGTTCTAAGACATAGAAAATACCCGTGATAAACTTTGATTCTCTTAGACAAGTCCATTGTTGTTGAGTTCATACAGTTGATATTCTCCAAGAAATTCAAATAACGGCATTGCAAAACTTAACATTAACTTGTTCGAGGTTCGGCTCTTCTTTGGCCTATGACAAATAAATCAGAACATTCATGCCGTCAGCTTCTTACAATGGAAGAGGTTAATCATCCGTTGAAAGAAAGAAATTGGCTCCCATTCCTTATTGAATTTCTTATACTTGACGAAGCATACCATATAGAATGGAATTTCTCTTTTCAAAAAATTCCCTAAAACAGTCTTACGAGATTACAAAATCAAGTAATTTAGGTTAAAATTGACAACAATGTAAATAGGCAATTGATATTCATAATTAAAACAGAATTAGAATACTGAAAAGGGTAAGACTTTTAAACAGTCTAGTTGAAAAATAATTTTCCACAAATAAATTTTTCAAAGAAAAGTAAAGAGCTAATTAAACAAAGTTAAAGATTAATTTAAGCCTTAAAAACTTGAATCACAAAGAAATAAATAAGAAAAACTTAAAGGAATAGATATTAAATAGTTTTTTAGACCACGCTACCTTTCCAATTACAAAATGTAAGAGTTCAAAATATAGCGGAACCGGGTATAATATTTTAAACAAAGCAGTGTATACAAATAAAGCACAAACTATAAATAATAAAGAAATGAAAATATTTTGACATCGCGCCAGGAAAAATAAAGGCTTCTGGACATGAAGTTGAAATATTCGGATTTCTTCATTATTTAAAGTTCATTGCTTTTTTTGTTTCGTCCACTGCCATGTTTAAAATATTATACCAGTTTTCGCTTTATCTTCATTCGTTAAATTTTGCCAATAGAAATTACAACGAATAATCAAGTCAAATTTAAAACGAACAGACATTACCAAAAAAAGAGTAACTCAATCGTCCCCTTACTGAATAGAATTAATGAATGTAGATCGAAAGTTAAATATTTAATGATATCCATTCCTAAAAATCTCAGAAATTTTGGACTCATTAACGTTGTAACAGAAAAAATATTGTTAATTTTCAATAAAGTAAAATTGACGCTCTGGTCTCTAGAAGTCTTAGTTCTACTTCTGGTTACGTTAATGTCTGTTGGTTTTTAATTTGGTTTGATTTATCTATTGTAATTTCTGTGCGTTCATTGTTTCAAAATTTATTGTTTATGTTCGTTTGAAGTTTAAAATATCATTTGACTTTACATTCGCTTGTTTTGGTTTCATGTAGCTCTTTAGTTTTCTTTGAGTAACTTTTTTTGTGGAAAAATTATTTTTTTAAAATTGACTTTGGTTTGCTTTAAATTGACGGTGTTTTTTAATGGTTAATAAAAGGGACATTTTTAAAGCTTTTTTTTCGATTTTATTCTTAAAATTCATAGATTTTGACTTGCTATTTATACTTAGGATATAATTTCGCGTCGTATTTTAAAAGTAGGCTGGCAGAATGCTATTCAAATAAATGGATAAAAAATCAGCACAAATTTTGGCATTCTGTTTCTATAGGACTGAAGCCATTCTGACCCCCCATCATTTTGCAACCTTGGGTATAGAGTAATACTGACGTTCCCTGAAACTTTCAACTTAATACTCTTAGGCGTTCTTGAGATATTGAAGATACACCCTTATAACAACCTGGATTTACACACTGTCTTCTGATTTATTTCGGTATCCCAAACAACCTTCTCTGAAAGTATGAACGAAATACCCTTAGCTGTTCCTGACTTAGTGTAACCTAGATGCATGTATTATCTTTTGATTTAGTTCATGAAATACCTTAAGCTGCTCCTTACCTATTGCAACCTTGATGCACATAGTATTTTTTTATTTAGTTTTGCATCTCCGCCAACTTACCATCTCCGTCAAGTTTCAGATTGTTACTTTAAGTGGTTCCTGAGGTATTGCATTTATCAACATTCCCTAGAAATTTCAATTTAAATCCCATAATCATTTATAGACATTGCAAATAGGGCCTTTTGACAATTTGGACACATGCAGCGTATTTTGATCTATTTCAACCCCCCCTCCTTAAATATTCCATTGAAGTTTCAGCTTAATGACCTCACCCGTTCCTAAGATGTTGCAGGCGCACCCTTTTGACAACAAGAATGTATTAAATGTCTTTTAAAATAACTCTCTAATAAATGGAAGAGTATACACTTTATTCATCAAAAATTCGAAAACAAAAAGTAAATTCGAAAAAAAAGTGTTTCGATGCAAAACAAAATGTGAATTGCGAGTAACGCAAACAAAAGTGAATGAACGAGAACCTGTTAAACTCTTTCTTCATAAAAGACAGTTGACTAAGATTGAAAAATATAAAAAATGAAACTAAAGGATGTGATATTGATTTATCGTACAAACAACTACTTCAAAATCTTTCAAGATTACCGTTATTATGTCTTCTCGATAAACTTTAAATCAATAAGAAAGCTGACTTTATTGAGTACACGATTCATTCATCTCCTTCTCAAAAAGTAAAAATAAACAGTTGTTTTAAGAAAACAGAAAATTGCCAAATTCGAACACAAAAAAATTTTATTATTGGTAAAGTACCTGTTAAACTATTGCTTAAAAGAACATCAATCAATCATCAATCAATCAATCATATATTTAAAAGAAACACAGAGAAAATTACAGAACCTTAGACCCCCACAGAGGCTCCTTGGTCTTTGAGAGTGGGAGACTTACCATAACATTAAATAGCACTAAAATCAAACAGAAGGACAAAACAAATTGAACAAATTAAGCAAGGAAAAATAAAGAACAAAGATGTCTATACAACTATATCATAACATCAACTGATTCAAAAATGTGGCTTACTCCATTTTTAATACCATTAATTAAAAAAAAATTCCGAAAAATAAGTTTTTCAAAGACAAGTAAAACCCATTTTAAACTTAAGCTCAGCAGATACAAATACCTTTTAAAATTCAAACTCAAAACGACCAAAAATTACTATTAAAGAATAAATGAAGCCCAAAACGAACAGAAATTAAAGAAACAATCAATGCAAACTAACATAGATATTATTAATAGACATTAATATATATGAATAGATATTAATGTAAACGAATAAATAAATCTTAAAACGAGTGAAACTTAAATTGAATAAGCAAATCAAGCTTGAAATGAACAAAAATCACTACAAACAAGAGATTGGGTATCTCCTCCTTCTCTCACTGTAAAAGCCTAAAACCTACTGCGTCATTGGCGCAATACTGAAAACCATCTTTAATACAATTATTTTATTTTGTACTTAATTTTGAAAATAAACATTAAAATTATAGCAAAATTTTGAAGTGATGAGGTTTCAGCAATCAATATCATTGTTCATCAAATATTCAGTTTAATTTATCAGTTCTTTCTAAAGTTGTTCAAGACGAATATAGTTTCACTACAAACCAGAGTTTGGGTACTGCCCCCTTCCTTATCTGTAAATAAAAACCAAAAGCCTTCTGCTTCATTGGCGTTTAACTGAAAACGAGTTATATTACAAATATTTCCTTTTACAGTTATTACAGTATTACTGCATTGAAAATAAAAATTAAATTACAGTGAAATAAATTCTTGAACTGAAGGATCTTTCAATAATTAATGTCATTATACATCAAATATTCGATTGGATGTAGTTTATACTTTCCAAGACTGTTCAAGAAGCATATAGTTTTCAGTAAGGCGCCAATGACGCAGTAGGTTTTACACAATAATGTAGGTGATACAATAATGACCCTTGTCCGTCTTTGCAACAAGTTCTCCTCGTATTTTAAATTCCGAAACAAATTTTTTCTTCAAATAATGGGCTTATCCATGGGCACTGTCTTGTCTCCTTATTTGGCAAATTTTTACATGGATTTCATAGAACAGTCTGCCTTGAATACTTTCCGCTTAAAACACTGTATCTGGTTTCGTTTTGTTGATGATATCCTTTCTGTTTGGGATCATGGACAAGACTCTCTAAGAGATTTTTTGGCACATTTGAACTCTTTTGATTCGAATCTCCAGTTCACAATGGAACTCGAAGATTCTGGTAAGCTGCCTTTCTTGGATGTTTTGATTGTAAAAACTAATCCTAGTCTTGAATCTTCTATATATAGAAAGCTGACTCATAATGATCGATATCTACATTTCTCTTCCCATCACCCTCTTTCTGTGAAAAGAGGGGTAATAATGTCTTTAGTCGACAGAGTTTTAAAAATTTGGTCCCGTAATCATATAAATTCTGAATTAAATTATGTCAAGGACATTCTTTTCTGCAATGGTTACCCAATCAAACTCATTGAAAATATAATAGATAGACGATTCAAAAAGATAAAAGAACAAAATAGGGAGCTTATCCTCCTTCATTCAGTTACACCGGCAATTGAGAAAAAAACTTTCATCATTTTACCAAACATCCTGAAACTTGGCGATAAACTTGGAAAAATTTTAAAAAAACATAATCTCTCTGTTTCTTTCAAAACCGAACAAAAAGTTGAACAGTTTTTCAACTCAGGAAAGAATAAAACTGACCCTGTACTTGGTAGTGGTGTCTAAAGAATCCCGTACCTTTGTGGGAAGTCTTTCGTTGGTAGGGCAAATCAACATCTAGGTTAGTGTTGCCATGATTAAAAAATATAGGTGGACGAATCCTTAAGATTAAAAAATAACAATGAAAACCTTGGTTTGGCTTTGCCTTCATAAATCTTTGTAAATCCAACACATCTAGTTCTTTTGTATAAAGACACCTCAATATAAACTGTAAGTGGTGTTCCACAAATTTTTAAAGATGTAATTGAGGTAAAAAAATATATGAACCAAAATTTAGCAATAAATAGAGATACGGGAGATATTTCATTAAGCCCAATTTACGACAGTTTAATCTTGAAGGACTCAATCAATATTTTCACCCGGTATAACTTAAAGGAACCTATTTGCATATCTAATGAAAACCGAAGTTGTAGACCAGCTAAAACTATTGCAAGGCAAAAGATCCTTGCCCAATCATCTTCGTAAATTAATTTTCATTGATTCCTTCCTGCTTTTTATTCAGTGTATGTTCTGTCTTTGTAAAGTAAACTTCGAAAGGTTAGATTTTCGTTTTTTTTTCTCTCTTTGTCTTCTTTTTTGTTTAGCACTGAGGACGACTTGGCGGAGGTCCTTGTCGAAATATTTGCTTATATTTTGTCATCTTCATGGTTCGCCACTGGCTGACAAAATCCTCGTTTTTTCACCCTTTTTGATTTTATTTTTCATTTTGTTAGTTTCTCTCCTCTCTGAGTTTCATTTGTCAGGTTTTAGACTTTTACAGTGAGAGAAGGAGGCAATACCCAAACTCTTGTTTGTAGAGATTTTTGTACGTTTCAAGCTTGATTTGCATATTCAATTTAACTTTCACTCGTTTTAAGATTTATATATTCATTTACATTAATATCTATTCTATGTTAGTTTGCATTGATTGTTTCTTTTTATTTCTGTTCGTTTAAAGTTTCATTTATACTTCAGTAGCAAAATATTTTTTTTCGTTTTTAGCTTGATTTTCATATTCAATATAAGCACTACTTGCTTGAAGATCTATTTATTCATTTATATTATTACTTTTTGTATGTTTTTTGCTATGATTGTTTATTTAATTTCTGTTCACTTTGGGTTTCATCTATTCTTTAATAGTAACTTCTGGCCGTTTTGAGTTTGAATTTTAACAGGTATTTGTGTCTGCTGAGCTTAAATTTAAAATGGCGTTTACTTTTCTTTAAACTCATTTTTTGGAAATTTTTTAAAATTAATTTTTGTTTGTTTTTGATTGCAAAAAGTTTCAAGTTTTTAAAAATTCCTTATTTGAAAATCAAACTTTAAAAAAAATCAAATGTTCATCAAAGTATTAAAACTGGTGTCAAAGTAACAATATAAAAGTGAAAAAAAGGGTTTGTGTCAACCTCGGAGTTTTTATTATCTGATGTTTGAACTATTTTTAACAAAATGGCTATCTCAAAATTTTTATCGGATGGGTTTGGAGGAAAAAGGGCATGGGCGGGGTTGTAACTGCCCTTCTGTCTCTTTTGAATCTTTAAAAGGGTAATAGAACTTTCTATTTTCAATGAAATGAGCCCGCCGTCTCTGAAGTTTAAACGAGCATCCCTTCTATAAGAACCAAATATACCCCCAGAGTATAACTTACAACGCCTATCCCTGAGCCCTGGGGAGTTGTATTGACCCCGAAGTTTTAATATCTGATGTTTGAACTATTTTTAACAAAATGGTCACCTTAAATTTTATCGGATGGGCTTAAGCAGCCGATAAACCTAAAGGCGTTGAGGGAAGGAGGGGCTAGTTGCCTTCCGATCTTTTTTGCTCTGAGAAAATTAACTAAAAAATTTTAAATTTCCATTCAAATGAGTCCTCTCTGAAGTTTATATGAGCATCCCTTTCATGAGAACCATATAAGGCCCCAGGACATACCTTACAATGCCTGCCCCCCGGACCTTGGGGGGTTGTGTCGACACCGATGTTTTTGATATCTGACATTTGAACTATTTAAAAAATGGCCAGCTCAAAAGTTGTATCGGATGGGTTTGGGGAAAAAGGGCGTGGTGGGGGCTTGGGGTCCTCCGATCTTGTTTGACTCTTAAAAATTGAACTAGAACTTTCAATTTCCATTCAAATCAGCCCTTTTGGAAGTTTTTACGAGCATCCCTTCCATAAGAACCCTATATGCCCCTAGGGCATAACTTTCAGCGCCTGCTCCCGGGCCCTGGGTGGTTGTGTAAACGCCACAGTTTTTTTTTATTCTGATCTTTCAACTATTTTTAACAAAATGGCTATCTCAAAGTTTTTATCGGATGTATTTGGGGGGGAAAGGGGTGTTGGGGGGATAGTTGCCCTCTCTTCTCTTTTGCCTGTTAAAAACTGAACCTGCACTTTCAATTTTCAATCAAATGAGCCCTCTCTGAAGATACGAGCATCTCTTCCACAACAGCTGTATATGCCCTCCAGGTGTAACTTACAACGCTTACCCTGGGCCATGAAGGATTGTGTCGACAACGGAGTTTTCGTTATATAATCTTTGAACCATTTTGAAAAAAAGGCTCTCTCAAACTTCTTATCTGATTGGTTTGAGGAAAATTGGATTTGTAGAGGGGGGGATAGTTTTCTCCAATCCCTTTTGACTCTGAAAAAGTGAACGAGAACTTTCAATTTCCAATCACATGAGCCCTCTCCGAAGTTTATGAGAGAATCCCTTCCAGAGCATTACTTACAAAGCCTGCCTCCGGTTCCTGGGGGGTGATGTCAAACCCGGAGTATTCATTATATACTCTTTGAACTGTTTTAATAACAGTAGTTTTCTCAAAGTTCTTATTGGATGGGTTTGAGGAAAAAAGAGCATGGAGGGAGGGGGATAGTTGCCCCCCGATACCTTTTGGCCCTTTAAATGTGAACTAAAGATTCTAATATTATGGTAACCGATTACTCTCCAAATTTCATATGAGCACACTTTCCAAAAGAACCCGGCTTGCCCACAGCACATCGCTACTCACTCTAGCCCCGGGCCCTGGGGGGCTGCGTCGACTAAGAAGTTTTTCTTTTCTGACCTTTGAACTATTTATGATAAAATGGTTACCTCAAATTTTTTAACAGATTTTTTTCTGGAAAAAGGGCTTGGGTGTGGGGGGCTAGTTGCCCTCCGATCACTTTTGACCCTTAAAAATGGCACTAGAGCTCTCGATTTCCAATCGAATGAGCCCCCTTTGAAGTTTTTACGAAGACCCCTTCTATATGAAGTGCCTCTGGGAGAAAGTAAATAGAGTTTGGAGGGAGGCTAGCTACCCTCCAGTCACTTTTTCCTGTGACTAGAACTTTCAATTTCCAATCAAATGAGCCCTCTCTGAAGTTTATACGAGAATCCCATTTACAAGAACCATATACGCCCCTAGGACAACACTTACAACCCCTATCCCCCGGGCTCAGGGGGGTTGCGTTGACACCGGAGTTTTTGTTATCTAGTTTTTTTTTAGCAATTTTCAAAAGACTGGCTATCTAAAAATTTCTAGCGGATGGGTTTGGGGAACAAGGTCGGGGGGGGGGGGGCTAGTTGCCCTTAAATCTCTTGACTCTTAGAAAGTGAAATAGAACTTACAATTTCCAAGCAAAGAGCCCTCTATGAAGTTTATACGAGCATCGCTTTCATAAGAACAATACATACCTTAAGGGCATAACTTAGAATACCTTTCCGCGGGCCCTGGGGAGTTGTATTGACACCCGAGGCTTTTCTATCCCACCTTTGAACTATTTTTAACAAAATGTATATCAAAAATTTTTTATCAGATGGATTTGGAAAAAGAAGGCGGAGGGGGGGATTGTTGCCCTCGGATTTCTTTTGAATATTAAAAAGTGAGCTTGAACTTTCAATTTCCAATCAAATGAGACCTCTCCGAAGTTTACACGAGCATCCCTTCCGTAAGAACCATATATGTCCCCTTGGCATTACTTACAACGGCTGCCTCCGGGCCCTGGGGGGGGGGGGCTGCGTCGACACAGGAGCTTTTCTTATCTGACCTTTGAACTATTTTTTAATGAAATAGCTATTTAAAAGGTTTTATCGGATAAGCTTGGGAAAAAGGAGTGTGCGGGTGGGGGGGCTAGTTGCCCTTGGATATGTTTTGACTCTTAAAAAGTGAACTAAAACTTTCAATTTCCAATCAAATGAGCCCTCTCTGAAGTTTATACGAGAATCCCTTTTATAAGAACCATATACGCCCCTAGGACAACACTTACAACCCCTATCCCCCGGTCCAAAAGGGTTGTGTTGACACCGAAGTTTTTGTTATCTATTTTTTTTAGCAATTTTCAAAAGACTGGCTATCTAAAAATTTGTAGTGGATGGGTTTGGGGAACAAGGAGGCGGGGGGGCTAGTTGCCCTTAAATTTCTTGACTCTTAGAAAGGTAAATAGAACTTACAATTTCCAAGCAAAGAGCCCTCTATAAATTTTATACGAGCATTATTTTCATAAGAACAATACATACCTTAAGGGCATAACTTAGAATGCCTTTCCTCGGGCCCTGGGGAGTTGTATTGACACCCGAGGTTTTTCTATCCCACCTTTGAACTATTTTTAACAAAATGTATATATAAAAATTTTCATCAGATGGATTTGGAAAAAGAAGGCGGGGGGGGGGGGGCTTGTTGCCCTCGAATCTCTTTTGACTATTAAAAAGTGAGCTTGAACTTTCAATTTCCACTCAAATGAATCCTCTCTGAAGTTTATACGAGCATCCCTTTCATAAAAACCATATATGTCCAAGGGCATAACTTACAACGCCTGTTCCCGGGCCCTGGGGGGTTGTGTCGACATCTGAGTGTTTGTTATCTGACTTTTGAACAGTTTCTAACTTAATTGCTATCTCAAAATTTTATCCGATGGATTTGGGGAAAAGGGGCGTGGGGGGGCTAATTGCCCTCCAATCTCCAATGACTCTCAAAAACAGAACTAGAACTTTTGTATCCAATCAAATGATCCCTCTCTGAAGCTTTTATGCATCCCTTCCATATGAACCATATATTACTCCAGGCCATAACTTACAACGTCTGCCCTTGGGCCCTGTGGGCTGTGTTGGCCCCGGAGTTTTCGCTGTATGGTCTTTGAACTATTTTTTAAAAAATGGCTATCTTAAAGTTCTTATTGGATGGGTTTGACGCAAAAAGAGCGTGAAGGGCTGGGGGGGGGGGGGGGCTAGGTACCCTTCAATCTCTTTTGACTCTTAAAAAGTGAACTAGAACTTTCAATTTTCAATCAAATGAGACCTCTTTCAAGTTTATACGACCATCCCTTCCATAAGAACTATATATGCCTACGGGGCACAGCTTACAACGCCTGCCTCTGGGCCTCGGGGCGCTGTGTAGACACCAGAGTTTTTGTTATATGCTCTTAGAACTATTTTTAACCAAATAGCTATCTAAAAAATTTTATCCGGTACATATAGGAAAAAAGGGCGTGGGGGGGGGGGTTGGTTACCCTTCGATATCTTTTGACGCTTAAATAGTGAACTAGAACTTTCAATTTCCAACCAAATAAGCCTTCTCTGAAGTTTATACGAGCATTCCTTCCATAAAACCATATATGCCCCCAGGGCATGACTTATAACCCTTGCCCTGAAGACTTCGGGGGGAGTGTCCTGCTCAAACATATAATTTCCAGAACTGTCAACTACGTTGAACAAAATGGCTATTTCAAAATTTTGATTGGATGTTTCTGGAGAAATGATGGGCGTGGAAGGGGTGTTAGCTGCCTTCCAATCACTTTTGACTATTAAAAAGGGCACTAGCCATTTAAATTTCCAATCGAAGGGGCCCTTCTTGAAGTTTCTACGACAACGCTTTCTATAAAAACCTTATATGCCCCCAGGGCATAACTAACAACCCTTGCCCTGAGAGCTGGGGGAGGGGTTGTCATCCTTTTGAGGATGGCCTAGTTTTAGAACTTTCAGCTACGTTGAACAAAATGGCTATCTCCAAATTTTGATTGTATGTGTTTGGGGGAAAGGTGGGCGTAAGAGGGGGTTAGTTGCCCTCTAATTACTTTCGAATATTAAAAAGGGCACTTGCCCTTTGAATTTTCTATTCGAATGAGTCCTTTTTGAAGTTTCTACGACAAAGTTTTCTATAAAACCTTATATGCCCCCAGGGCATAACTTACATCCCTTGCCCTGAGGGCTGTGGAGGGGGGGTTGTCATCCTCAAAGGCCTAATTTCAAGAATTTTCAACTATGCTGAACAAATGGCAAAATGAGCGTGGAAGGGGTATTAGTTGCCTTCCAATCACTTTTTGACCGTTAAAAAGGGCACTAGAACTCTCAATTTTTAATCGAATGAGCCCCCTTTGTAGTTTTTATGATGACCCCTTCCGTATGAAGTGCCTCCGAGAAAAAAACATTGCAGCCGTATGCCTTTACTATAGGCAAAGCTATAGCGTTGCCTCTGATTAGCAGCTGCAATAGATAAAGCTGCTCTAACAAGTGGTGCCGGTCATTAGGTACACATGCTGGAAAGAAAATTGTTGATAAAATTACTGATTCTTCAAACGCTAAAGGTGAAGGTTCAACATTAACGGTGACTTTACTAAAAGTTCGACGCATAAAATTACCCAGTACGCACAAAATTGTGGGATCTGGATCGGAAGTGGTTTTCGAAGCTCCCAAAAAGCGTGGTTGATCCATACGAGTAGAAAATACAAGTAAAAGTTATTAAAGTACTTAAACAGCGTGGAAAACCCAGAAAAGTTGTTGAATCTGAGATTTCACAATTCAAAGAATCCTCGCTTCCAAAAAACTGGGAGCGTCAGAAAGAATAAAAAATAACATAATACCTTGACAAATATTGATATATTGAACGAAAGACGTCATATTCCTTATTTTCGAGGTGTTTTTCTCTCGGGATAACTTACTAAGTAAAATAAAGAAAAAGAAATGTGGTGTAATGAAATATGACTGCTTGGGATCACCTGAGACGCATTGGACTTGTTAATTTAAAGATCCCAAGTAATCATTTGTAAAATTTTATGGTTCTTTTGGAATTCAGCCTGGAAATGAAATTGTTAACTACTTGAAGACTTCAAATAAACAAATTGCTTATCATTCTACTCAAGTCCAAAATTTTAACGATGTGAATTGTGGTCATTTGTGTGTTGATTGTATAAAGGAGAAGATTTAAGGGAATGGATCCACAGAATTATATTTAAGGTTTATTTTCAAATATAAATAGAAGAAGAACTAGAAAATAGATTATTTGTTAATCGTTGAAGATTTAAATATTAAGGAAATGTTAGTATTGTCTCTTAGTATCTAGATTTATTTTTAGTGCTTCAGGTTTATCAGCCTTTGCTATGGTACCCCTTGCTTCTTTAAGTCTTGGGACAGTTCTGATTGAAATACTTGAAAAATACCTAAGAATAGTAGAAAGAAAGGCTGAGTATAAAACTGCTTATTCATTCTATTTAAAATTAATTTAAAAAACTTTTTCCACAAAATAAGTTTTTCAAAGAAAAGTAAAGAACTCCATTAAACAAAAAATGAGCAAAAAATAAAATCAAATAATCTACCAAGCGTGAAACTACCACAAATCAGCATCGATAAATAAATGAAACCCAAAACGAACAGAAATTACAATAAATAACCGAGTAAAACTCAAAACGAGCAGAAATAAACATAAGTTGTGTGCAAAACCCTTATGCCTTCCCAAAGCCAGGACAAAATTTGCACTTTACTGAAAAAAATATAAATATTTTTAATTTTATAACTTTAATAAATCAAATAATATTAACATTTTGATTACTAAATATCGGTATATGTATATTAAACTGACAATGCACATTCATTTGTATTTTTTCATTAAAGTGCAAATACACACAAAATGTTACCCATATGCCATCTAACCAAATAACGCGTCATTAACTAAAGGTTTGATTAACTCATGATTTAACAGCTGAAAATTCTTTTCAAATGAGTACATAAGAAACCAGAGCTCTATTAAACAAGTCAGACATAATTGCGTACAAGATTCTGACGTGTAGTTTGCTTTTTTTCCAGATATCTTTCATTGAATGAAAGAAATGTGGGAAGAAAGCCGAGTGTTATTTTAAACAATTTGTTTGGGATTGTTTTTCTGGACTCCTTTTAATTTTATAATTTTTCCTTAAATTAATGAATATTTTATTTTTTCTTGTCTGTATCGGAACATTATTAAAAATTGTGCCTGCTACTGCACTTGAACCCAGAATCTTGGGTCAGCACCTTAACCAGTTGTGCCACGGAGACATGTCTAGAGTTATAAACTAATAGGATGTTAATATGTAAATTATTTTCGGTTTGGAAATTAGTTTAATAAAATCATCAACTAATAAATGGAGAAACTTTTAAGCGAAATGAAATAGAAAATAAATACAATCGAACTATTAAAATAAATGCAATCGATTGATTAAAGGGATGAAATATGTAAAAACTAAATATGGAAATAAAATTCTTATCATTATTGATTTTCAAGGTAAAATGGTTGACCCATTTGACACTAAGCGTTTTGATTCCAAAGCAGCTGATCTTGAAAAGACCTTTAAAAAATTAGATAAAGCTATGATTAGATAAAGCCTGCTACTGCACTTGAACCCAGAATCTTGGGTCAGCACCTTAACCAGTTGTGCCACGGAGACATGTCTAGAGTTATAAACTAATAGGATGTTAATATATATTATTTTCGGTTTGGAAATTATTTTAATAAAATTATCAACTAATAAGTGGAGAAACTTTTAAGCGAAATGAAATAGAAAATAAATACAATCGAACTATTAAAATAAATGCAATCGATTGATTAAAGGGATGAAATATGTAAAAACTAAATATGGAAATAAAATTCTTATCATTATTGATTTTCAAGGTAAAATGGTTGACCCATTTGACACTAAGCGTTTTGATTCCAAAGCAGCTGATCTTGAAAAGACCTTTAAAAAATTAGATAAACCTATGATTTTAAAAGCTATTGAAAGAAAACATAAAGATAATATAAATTATTTAGATATTGATATTGAACTATCTACTAAATATTAAATTATCACATTTTATCAGTAATATAGGGAAAATATTTAATATAAGTAAATTATGCATCAATTTCTTATGTCACAAGACCTGTTTTGATGGTAAAACTTATGCTTGAAATGCTTGAAAATGCAGATTTTCCATTTGAAAATCCTGTAAATTGGGTTCAGAAGGGGGTAAATTGATGGGGTGATCTACTTGGGACTGTTCCTGTATTTATTAAACTACATTCATGAAACTTGTTGCTTGTGAATTATTTCTTCAAGAAAATTAATGTATCTTGATTCATGTCTTCGTGTAACTTATTATATTTTTGTTTCTTCTTCATGAAACTTGTTGCATGTTGATTTATTCTCTTCGTGGAACTTCTACATTGATTCTTCTCCTCGTGAAAGTGGTTTTGTTCATGGAGGTTGTTGTGTACTGATTTTATTTCGTGAAACTTAATTTATCTTGACATTTTTCTTCGTGAAACTTGTCGTTTGTTGATATATTCTTTCATAAAAGACAATTTATCATGATTTTTTTCTTCGTGAAAAATATTGCATGTTGTTTTTTTCTTTGTGAAACATTATGCATGCTGATTTTTGTTTATGAAACCTCTGGCATGTGGATTATTTCTTGAAGAGACTTATTGTATCTTGATTTATTTCTTCGAAAAACTTGTTATATTTTTATTTCTTTTTCGTGAAACTTGTTTCAAGGGGATTTTTCTCTTCTTGAAACTTCTATATTGATTTTCTCCCTCGTGAAACCGGTTTTGTTCGTGGAACTTGTTGCTTGCTAATTTTTATTCGTCAAACCTAATTTGTCTTGATATTTGTCTTCATGAATCTTGTTGTATGTTGATTTATTCTTTCATGATACATAATTTATCGTTATATTTTTCTTCATGAAAATTGTTGCTTGTTGGGGTTTTCTTCGTGAAACATGTTGTATACTGATTTTTGTTTTTGAAACTTGTTGGCGTGCCATCTAACCTAGCCTAATGTAGCGTGAGTAGGTTAAGTCGGTTAGGTTAGGTTAACCTAACCTACTAGCACGTATGAAAAAGGCGTAGAAATTTCACGAAGATAAAAATCAACATGTGACCAGTTTGATGAAGAAGAAATAAATAAGTAACAAGTTTCTTGCAGGCATAAATCAAGATACATTAAGTTTCTTAAAGAAATAATCTACATGCGACAAGTTTCACGAACAAAATCAGCGTACATCATGTTTCACGAAGAAAAAACCAGCATGCAACAAGTTTCATGAAGAAAAATATTACGATAAATAAAGTTTCATGAAAGAATAATCAATAAATCAACATAAAACAAGTTTCACGAAGAAAAATTTTAAGATAAATTGAGTTTCACCAATAAAAATCAGCAAGCAACAAGTTCCACCAACAAAACCGGTTTGATAAGGAGAAAAACCAATGTATAAGTTTCAAGAAGAGGAAAATCAACCTGCAACAAGTTTCACAAAAAAATAAATAAAAGTATAACAAGTTTCATCATTGGCAGCTCAATAGCTGTGCCTAAGTAAAGAACGATGTTGGCACAAAATATTATTTATTTTATTTTTTTCTTTGTTTAGACCAGGGCACTTCATATCGAAGGAGTTGTCGTAGAAACTTCAAAAAAGGCTCAATTTATTGGAAATTGGAAGTGCTTGTGCCCTTTCTAATAGCCAAAAGTGATTGGAAGGCAACTAATACTCCTTCCACGTCCACCATTGCCCAAAACACATCCAATCAATATTTAAGATAGCCATTTTGTCATGCGTAGTTGAAAGATCAGGAAATTATGTCTTTGAGGAGGACACTCCCCCACAGTCCTCAGGGCAAGGGTTGTAAGTTATGCCCAGGGGACATTAAAGGTTTTTCATAGAAAACGTGTCGTAGAAACTTCAAAACGGCTCCTTCGGCTGGAAATTCAAAGGGCCAGTGCCCTTTTTATTAGTCGAAAGTAATTGGAAGGCAACTAACCCCTCTCTCACGCCCACAATTTTCCCAAAGACATCCAATCAAAATTTTGAGATAGACATTTTGTTTAACGTAGTTGAAACTTCTGGAAATTAGGTGTTTGGGGACGAACCATCCCCCCCCCCCTCCACAGCCCTCTGGGAAAGGATTGTAAGTTGTACCCTGGGGGCAAATAAGGTTCTTATAGAAATTTTTACCGTAAAAACTTCAAAAAGGGCTCATTCGATTGGAAATTGAAAGGGCTAGTGGCCTTTTTAATAGTGGAAAGTTATGTGTTGGCAACTAACTCCCCTCTTACTTCCACCTTTTCCCCAAACACAACCAATCAAAATTTTAAGGTATCCATTTTGTTCAACGTAGTTTAAAGTTCTAGAAACTAGGTCTTTAAATATGATAAACCAATCAGAGCCCTTAGGGCAAGGATGTAATGTATGCCCTGTGGGCATATAAGGTTCTTATAGAAAGCTTTGTCGTAAGAACTTCAAAAAGGGCTCATTCGATTGGAAATTCAAAAGACTAGTGCCCTTTTGAATAGTTGAAAGTGATTGGAGGGCATTTAACACCTCTCTCACGCCCATCATTTCCCCAAGCACATCCAATAGAAATTTAGAGATAGACATTTTGTTTACGTGGTTGAAAGTTCTGGAAATGTGGTCTTTGAGGATGACACCCCCCCCCCCCCGCTACAGCCCTCAGGGCAAAGATTGTAAGTTACACCCTCGGGGCAAATAATGTTTTTATAGAAAGCGTTGTCGTAAAAACTTCAAAAACGGCTCATTCGATTAGAAATTGAAAGGGCTAGTGCCCTTTTTAATAATGTAAAGGGATTGGAGGGCAACTAACACCCCTCTCACGCCCACCACTTCCTCAAATATAAGCAATCAAAATTTTTATATATCCATTCTGTTCAACGTAGTTGAAAGTTAACACCTCTCTCACGGCCGTCATTTTCCCAAGCACATCCAATCAAAATTTAGACATAGACATTTTGTTTACGTGGTTGAAAGTTATCGAAATTTGGTCTTAGAGGATAAAAAACCCCTCCTCCCCCCACAGCCCTCAGGGCAAAGGTTATAAATTATGCCCTCGGGGCAAATAGGGTGTTTTTAGAAAGCGTTGTCGTAAAAACTTCGAAAACAGCTCATTCGATTGGAGATTGAAAAGACTAGTGCCCTTTTTAATAATGGAAAGCGATTGGACGGCAACTAACTCCCCTAATACGCCCACCACTTCCTCAAACATAAGCAATCAAAATTTTTTTTATATTCATTCTGTTCAACGTAGTTGAAAGTTCTAGAAATTACGTCTTTGAAGATGATAAGCCCCACAGAGCCCACAGGCAAGGGTTGTAAGTTATGCCAAGGGCAAGGGCAAGGGTTGTAAGTTAAGGTTTTTCTAGAAAGTGTTGTCGTAGAAACTTCAAAAGGGGCTCATTTGAATGGAAATTGAAAGAGCTAGTGCCCTTTTTAATAGTCGAAAGTGACAGAAGAGCAACTAACCCCCCTCTCACGCCCACCATTCCCTAACACATCCAATCAAAATTTAGAGATAGCGATTTTGTTCGACGTAGTTGGGAGTTCTGGAAATTATGTCTTTGAGGATGAAACTTCCCCAAAGCCCTCAGGGTAAGGGTTGTAAATTATGCCAAGAGGGCATATAAGTTTTTGTGGATATCATTGTGGTAGAAAATTCAAAAAAGGCTCATTCGATTGGAAATCCAAACGGCTAGTTCCTTTTTTAATAGTAGAAAATTATTTGAGGGCAACTGACCCCCCTCTCACGCCCACCATTTCCCCAAACACATTCAATCACAATTTTGAGATAGCCATTTTTTCAACTTAGTTGAAATTGTATGAAATCATCTCTTCGTGGATGATACCCCCCCCCCACAGCCCCCAGGGCAAGGACTCTAAGTGATGTCTTGGGGGCATATAAGCTTTTTATAGAAAGCATTGTTGTAAAAACTACAAAAAGGGCTCATTCTATTGGAAATTAAAGGGCTAGTGTCCTTATTAATGGTCGAAAGTAATTGGAGGGCAACTGACACCTCTCTCACGCCCATCCTTTTTCCCAAGCACATCCAATGAAAATTGGCACATCCAGTCAAAAATGTCTGAGATAGACATTTTTTTTTACGTGGTTGAAAGCTCTGAAAATTAGGTCTTTGAGGATGACAACCCCTCCCCCCCCGACAGCCCACAGGGCAAGGGTTATAAGTTATGCCTTGATAACCCCCCTCAGGGCAAATGTTATAAATTATGATAATGATACCCCCCTCACCACAGCCCTCAGGGCAAGGGCTGTAAGTTATGCCTTGGGGGCATATAAGCTTTTTATAGAGTGTATTACAAGTAATTACTTGGTAAAAAAAACTGTCTTCCTAATTTAGTAACTGAAATAAATGAGCGCTTGAACAAGTTCTAGACCTTACTCATCCATCCAATTACCTAGGACGAAACAGTACATCTAACCTGATAATCCAAAAATCAAGTCCAAAATAGAGCAAAATCAGCATTAATAAGTGTAAGTTATTGTCCCAAAACCTAGCCATAGCACCTTATGTATACAAAATTTAATATTCCCGAAGTAATCCCCACATATCAGAGCTTCTCAGATTAAAACTCATTGCCTATATAGGTTTGGGGGCTTAAATTTTATTACCCAGGCAAAATGAGCGCGCCATGCTATAGAACCACATGGCATACCCCTATGTAGTGACACCTGTGGAATATCTATGAACAAAACAATACCCATAAATATGTAAATATACCCAAAAGAAATGTTCAAGCTTCCTTCCCGATCACTCATCTAAAACTGAATCAAAGTAAAAACATCCCAACTCTGAAAGAATATCCTTCATCCAGTAAAACTCCCCTAATTGCATAACACTAACTGTCATCCAAGCCATTTCACTTTCAAGCTCAATTTCTACGAACTGATTTCCAAACACCCTAAGTTACTCAGCACCTACATGTGTCGAAACAAACCCTAAATTCCAAATTTATAAAGGGAAGAATAAAAATTTTCATCCAACAAGCTACCTCAAAATATCATTCAAAATATCTTGATAATTTTTATTATACTTATTTAAAAATTGATTATATTGAAAACTAAGCTTTTTAAATTGCCAAGGAAATTTATTGGCGGAAAAACCTCTTACGATTAACTTATTGCTAAGTGTTTCATTTCTACTTTTAAAATCAATATATTCAGTACCAATTCTTGCATATCTAAATAGTTGGGAAAAATACGATGAATATGTTATATTAGAATGTATATTACTTTTAGGAAATGGGAAATAAACTATTTCAATATTAAAATCTTCTGTTTTATTATGTATTTTAAAAACTATTGTATTATTAGGTATAACATTAATATCTAAATCTAGAAAATGGTCATAATTGCCATTCCCTCTGGTGGGTTATACCCTGAGGGCATATAAGCTTTTTATAGAAAGCGTTGTCGTAGAAACTTCATAAGGGCTTATCCCATTGGAAATTGAAATGGCTAAGGCCCTTTTTAATAGTCAAAAGTGATTGGAGAGCAACCCCCCTTTCACGCCCATCATTTCCCTAAACACATCCAATCGAAATTTTGATATGGCGATTTTTTTCGACGTAGTTGGTGAGGGCATATAAGGTTTTTATAGATAGCGTTGTCGTAGAAACTCAAAAAAGGGCTCATTCGATTGGAAATTGAAACAGCTAGTGCCCTTTTTAAAAGTAAAAAGTTATTGGAGGGCAACTAACCCCTCCTTACGCCAACCATTTCCCCAAACACATCCCATCAAAATTTTAAGATAGCCCTTTTTTTCAACGTAGTTGAAAGTTCTGAAAATTATCTCTTTGAGGATGATAACTCCTCCTCCCCACAACAAAAAAGCGTAGAAAGCGTTGTTGTAGAAACTTCAAAAAGTGCTCATTTGATTTGAAACTGAAAGGGCTAGTGTCCTTTTTAATAGTCGAAAGTGATTGAGGGCAACTAACCACCCTCCCATGACCACCATTTCCCCAAACACATCAAATCAAAATTCTGAGATACCCCCCACCTCCACCAGGAGAAGGATTGTAATTGATAAATTAGGACATACAAGGTTTTTCTTATAGAAACTGTTGTCGTAGAAACTTCAAAAAAGGCTAATTCGATTGAAAATTGAGAGGGTCGGTGCCCTTTTTAATAGTTGAGTGATTGGAGGGCAACTAACCCTCTTCTCACATCCACTATTTCCCTAAGCGCATCCAATCAAAATTTTGAGATAGCCATTTTTTTCAACGTAGTTTAAAGTTCTAAAAATTATGTCATTGAAGATGAAAAACCCCAAAACCCCTCAGAGCAAGGGTTGTAAGTTAAGCCCTAGGGGCATATAAGGTTCTTATAGATAGCATTGTCGGAAAAATTTCAAAAAGGGCTCATTCAATTGGGAATTGAAATGGATAGTGCCCTTTTTAAAAGTGGAAAGTGATTGGAGGGCAACTTACCCCCTCTCACGCCCACCAGTTCCCCAAACACGTCCATTTAAAATTTTTAGATTGCCATTTTTTTCAAAGCAGTAGAAAGTTCTGGAAATTAGGTCTTTGAGCATGACACCCCCCCCCCCCCACAACCCCCCTTTCAATTTGGAAACTGAAAGGGTTAATACACTTTTGATCAACATTTTGATATAGCCATTTTGTTGAAAGTAGTTGAAGGGTCTTGAAATTATGTCTCTGAGTATGACATCCCCCAACAGCCCTCAGGGATAATGTTGTAAGTTATACCCTTGGGGCATACAAGTTTTTTTTAGAAAGCTTTGTTGTAAAAGCTTCAAAAAGGACTGATTCGATTGGATATTGAGAGAGATATTGTCATTTTTAGCATTCAAAAGTAATCGGACGGAAATCCCCCCCCCCCCAGCGCTCATCCTTTCCCAAAAGATTTCCGATAAACATTTTGATATGGCCATTTTGTTCAACGTAGTTGATAGGTCTGGAAATTATGTCTTTGAGGATGACAACAATTCCCCCAAAGCCCTCCGAACAAGTGTTTTAAGTTATGTCCTTGGGGCATATAAAGGTTTTTATAGAAAGTGTGTTGTAGAACCCTCAAAATGGGCTCATTCGATTGGAAATTGAGAGGACTAGTGTCTTTTGTATTCGTTGAAAGTTATCATATGTCCAATGCCCCCCACGCCCATCATTTCCTCAAACAATTCGAATCAACATTCTGAGACCCCCCCCCCCCACCTTCCCAAGGGAAAGGATTGTAATTTATGCCCTGGGGACATATAGGGTTTTTTACAGAAAGTGTTGTCGTAGAAACTTCGAAAAAGGCTCATTCGAAAGGAAAATTCAGAGGGCCGGTGCCCTCTTTAATAGTCAAAAATGATTGGAGGGCAACTAACCCCCTTCTTACATCCACTTTTTCCCTAAACACATCCAATTAAAATTTTGAGATAGCCATTTTGTTCAACGTAGTTTAAAGTTCTAGAAATTATGTCATTGAAGATAACAAACCCCCAAGCCCCTCAGGGCAAGGGTTTTAAGTTAAGCCCTTGAGGCATATAAGGTGCTTATAAATAGCATTGTCGGAAAAATTTCAAAAAGGGTTCTTTCAACTGGAAATTGAAAGAAATAGCGCCCTTTTTAAAAGTGGAAAGTGATTGGAGAGCAACTAATCCCCCTCTCACGCCCACCAGCTTTCCAAACACATCCATTAAAAATTTTGAGATTGCAATTTTGTTCAACATAGTAGAGAGTTCTGGAAATTAGTTCTTTGAGGATGACAACCCCCCCCCCCACAACCTCCAGGGTAAGGGTTGTAAGTTGTGCGATGGGGGCATACAAGGTTTTTATAGAAAGGCTTGTCGTAGAAACTTCAAAAAGAACTCATTCGGTTGAAAATTGAAAGGGCTAATGCCCTTTTTAATACTAGAAAGCGATTGGAGGGCAAATAACCCCCCTCTAACGCCCACTATTTCCCCGAACACATTCAATCAACAGTTTTAGATAGTCACTTTATTAACGTAGTTGTAAGGTCCGGAAATTATGTCTTTGAGTATGAAAAACCCCCACAGCCCCCTGGACAAAGGTTGTAAGTTACGCCCTGGGGGCATATAAGTTTTTATAGAAAGCGGTGTCATAGAAACTTCAAAAAGGGCTCATTCAATTGGGAATTAATAGGACTCATGTCCTTATTAATAGTCAAAAGGGATTGGAGGGCGAATGTTCCCCCCTCCCCCCTCATGCCCATCATTTCCCCAAACACTTCCAATCATCATTTTGATATAGCCATTTTCTTGAACGTAGTTAAAGGGTCTTGAAATTATGTTTTTGAGTATGACAACCCTCCCCCCCCCCACACACACAACCCTCAGGGCTACGGTTGTAAGTTATACCATGGGAGCATATAAGGTTTCTTATAGAAAGTTTTGTTGTAAAAACATCAAAAAAGGCTCATTTGATTGGAAATTGAGAGGGCTATTGTCATTTTTAGTAGTCGAAAGTAATTGGAGGGAGAATCACCCCCCCCCCCACGCTCATCATTTCCCAAAATATTTCTGATCAACATTTTGATATGGCCATTTTGTTCAACGTAGTTGAAAGGTCTGGAAATTATGTCTTTGAGAATGAAAACAATCCCCCCATAGGCCTCCGAATAAGTGTTTTAAGTTATGCCCTTGGGGCATATAAAGGTTTTTATAGAAAGTGTGTTATAGAACCCTCAAAAAGGGCTTATTCGATTGGAAATTGAGAGGACTAGTGCCTTTTGTATTAGTTGAAAGTGATCAGAGGGCCAATGGCCCCCCGCCCATCATTTCCCCAATCGCTTTCAATAAAAATTTTGAGATAAGCACGTTGTTCAACGTATTTGAAAGGTCTGGAAGCTATGTTTTTGAGGATAACAAATCCACCCAGCCCTCAGGACAAGTAAATTATGGTTGTAAATTATGCTCTGGGGTGATATAAGGTTTTTTTTATAGAAAGCATGGTCATATAAGCTTCGGAGGGGGCTCAATGGATCGGTAAAAATACGCTCTAGTACTCTTTTTAAGAGTCAAAGTAATCTGAGGGTAGATCCCCCCACACAGACACGTCGCGTTGTCCCGAAATGCATCTAATATACATTTGGAGATAGCCATTCTATTCAAAATAGTTTAAATATCATAAAACAAGGCTTTTGGGGTTTAAAAAATGCCAGAGATTAAGGAAGGACAAGGGTTGTAAGTTATATCCAGGGGGTATTTAAGGTTTTTATGGAAGGGATGGTCGTCTAACTTTAGAAGAGGCTCAGTCTTTTTCCCTAAAAAAAAATATGTCAATATTAAGCGAACAGAAATTAACTAGAAAAACTTTTTCTACAGAATATGTTTCCCAAAAAAAAATAAAGAATTCTATTAAACCGAACTTGAATAAATATACTATTAAACACTAGACAAGGAATACAACTACCATAAATGAGTGTCAATAAATGAACGAAACTAGAACTGAACTGAAATTGAAATAAATAACAGTCTTAAATATAAAACAAGTAGACACCATTCTGACTAGGGTTCTAAAACCCCATGCTTTCTAAAAGCAATAATAGTACTTTACTGAAAAAATTCTTTTAAATGTTTTTATTTTTATAACTTTAAGAAATCAAAATTAATTAATATTTTAAGGAATAAATATCAGCATGTGTATATTAAAATTACAATGCACATTTGTTCAGTAAATTCATTTGAATTTTTACATGAACAATAAAAAATCATTAACTAGTTTCACCAAGAGAAAAACTTAACGTAGAACAAGTATCACGAAGAGAAACAATTTAATATGCAACATGTTTCATGAAGGAGAAATCAACACAAAACAACTTTCATGAAGATAAAATAAAATTACAATAAGTTTCATGAGAAATAAAATCGACCTGATTGAAAATCCTCCAAAAAATGGTCCTGTTTGAAAATCCTGAGACAGTCAATTGATTCGAAAAACTTTACAAATACTCGAGCCTCCTGTTTCAGAGGCAGTTATGCCATACGATGACACATTCGTTTCTAAAGGTACAGTTAATCCTATAAAATAAGGGTTAACATAAACATTTATTTTAGCCAGAAAGTCTGTCCCCCAGGAAAGCGGCGTTTTCAGCCATTTTGTGGTGCGATACAAGAATTCTAGCTAAAAGAAGACCAAAAAGTTATTTTGTGAAAATTCTACTTTAGAATTATCGATAATCTATACGCATATTGTGCCTTGAGTTTCAGAGGCTGTAATACCGCACGGTAGTACATTTGTTTCTAAAGATGCAGGTAGCCCTACAAAATAACGGTTCACATAGACATTTATTTTAGCCAGTAAGATCTTCCCCCGGCAAAGCGACGTTTTAAGTCATTTCATTGTGAGAAACGAGAAATATAGGCAAAACAATACCAAGCATCTATTATAGGAACATTCTTAGAGAGTTAATTGATGTAGAGTCATCGAAAATCTATACGCATATTTAGCCTCGAGTTTCAGAGGCAGCAATGCCGTACGGTAGCGCTTTGATTTTTAAAAGGTGCAGGTAGCTCTACCAAATAAACGGCTAATATAGACATTTATTTTAGCCAAAAAGTTGGTCCCCCGTGAAAGCGGCGTGTTAAATCATTTCATTGTGCCCAACGAGACTTATAGGCAAAACAATACCAAACAGCTATTATAGGTACACTCTTAGATAGTTAATTGATTTAGAGTCATCGAAAGCCTATACGCATATTGAGCCTCGAGTTTCAGAGGCAGCAATGCCGTACGGTAGCGCATTGATTTTTAAAAGGTGCAGGTAGCTCTACCAAATAAACGGCTAATAGAGACATTTATTTTATCCAAAAAGTTGTTCCCCCGGGAAAGCGACGTTTTCAATCATTTCGTGGTGCCAAACAGGAATTCTAGCGAGAAGGAATCCAAAATTCTTTGTTTTTACTTATAGTAGCTTTGTATAACGTGAACTAAAGCGTAAATAAAACTTTGCCTCTAATAACAACCCCCCGTCTTAAAGTGTTTAATAGGGTGGGTCACCTATATATTGCCACAGAAGAGTGAAATATGCATAGTCTTGGCATAAAGAAACGTATCATTTTTATTAAAAGCTCTCAGAAAAAGCTTTTAATAGGGATTACATTTATCTCTAATATCAACTCACTCGCTGGAAATGATTACTAGGGTTCCTAGCTATCCTTTATAAGCGTTTTTCACGTTTTGATTTTCGTTTGTCTTGTTTTTAACTGCTTTTTTCTATGTTTTAATTATGCTTTTAAATTCGTTTTTATTAATGAGACTTTCATTTACCTAAGTCTGAGTTTTTTAGATTTTTCTAGCTTAAAACTTCAAACTATTTCACTAATGCAATGAAGAAGCTAAAATCAATGTTATTTAACATCTGCTGTGCAACTCAACCTGTCTAGGTCCTGTTAGAAAACTAATAACCCTGTAAGGCAGGTGTATCTAATGATAAAAAATCAATATGATAGGGATGCTTTGCACTCTCATGTGTAAAAGGGTTGGAAATCATTTACTCATTCTAGAATGGACGAACAGGGGTTCTCCTTGCGAGCTATTGGTTATCTTTTTTGAATATATTCGCCGAACCAAAATATTAGAAAGACGTTTACAGTCCACCCGGCTAATGCTCCATTTCATTGGATGGAAATGGCCTTTTGATCTAACGGGGACAAAAATCATTAAAATATAAAGGGTTCCACGAGAAAAAAATATCAAAGAAAAATTAAATCTCAAAAAGTAGTATGTAGCATTCACCATCATTACGTAATACCTACATGAGGGTCCTCCTCCTCATTTACAACCAGGGATAACCCACGGGCCCCTTGAAGAAACATTTCGCGTTAGAATGTCTCATCCGTAACACCGGTAACCATTCCCCATTACGTAAGAACTAAATAAATCTTGAAAAACTTGTTGAGAAAAACGTCTTGAAATGTCTTTAAACTTCTTGAAAAACGCCTTGGAAAAAAAAACACCTTGAAAGAAAAAATGTCTTGGAAGAAAAAACCCCTTGAAAGAAAAAAGCCTTGAAAGAAAAAGAAATCCCAAAGAAAAAGATCTTTTAAAGTATTATGTAACACAATGTGTGCGCCGTCAACCCTGGAATACTGTCGCTTCGTAAATTTTACGACCGCCAAACCGTTTTTCGAGACTCCCAGGTAGACGGTATCACATAACAAGACGAGATTTCCTGTAAATTTCTTTTTCGAGATATCAGTTATTGGGCAAGTTCAGACTTGAAAGGATCCCCGGTCGTTTCCGTGATAACTAGGTTGAGTAGTAAATTTTACGAAGCGACAGTAATAGTGTAACATTTTTTGCGAAAATCAGAATGAGTATATTCTGTTTCTTCTTGGATTTGTGTCAGTTTTCTTGTGACTAAAATTGCTAAAATTATTATTTCAACATCTGCCTAGGTTGGAATGTGCATGTGTCCTCAGGAGCGGAAACGTTACAGACACTACAGCTTTTCGTCTCTTTTTCTTTTGTTTTTTTTTCTTTTTATCTTTCTTTTAGATGGCTTCTAGAAGGCTTACTCTATGTATAGAAAAACAGACCCAATAATCTCTATGCAAGCGACGAAGAGGATAACATCTCAACTCTTTGTGACTCTGAACAAAATCTAATACGAGAAGATTGAGAGGATTTGGAAAACATCGAAGACTCTGATGAAGGTTATGTACCTGAAAAACAAAATAGTAGTCATCTGTCCAACATAAATGCAGATTAATATACTGGTCGTCAAAGTGCATCGGTATCTGTGCGAAGGTCAAGCAAGAGCAAAAAATTCAAACGCAGTCTAAATATCCAGACAAAGATCAAAAGAATAGCGAATAGCACTTACTAAGTTTGGAACTTCCTGGTGAAAGACTCATTGTCATTCCATCGAAATGATTACTCCGAGAAAAAGATAGACATAGGTGGTCAGTTTTATCCTCACAGAAAACCAACAGCGGGAGACCCTTGGGTCAAAATCTCATTCGGAGCGTGGCTGGCTCGGTAGGTGATGCCGCCAAAAGCGGCTTATAAGCCTCTCTCAGCTTTTCCAGTCTTTTTGTCAGATAAGATTGTGGACAAGATCGTGTGGCATACGAAAGAAGAGATTCAACGAAAGGCAGCCCACGGTACAGCGGTACAGCGGTACGAAACAGATAGAGCCTCAGAGGAGCCTTCAAATAGGATAGAGCTGAAAAGTTTATTTGTATTGTTTATTTTAATGGCAGCAGTAAAAGATGGACATCTCTCTGTTGACAATATTTTTGATGCCAATTTGAGCTGCTGTACCTATAAGACTTCAATGTCAAAGGAAAAATTCTACTTTCTCATTGATTGCCTCCGTTTTGACCATTTAAAACTAGGAATTCCAGGAAGCACAATGACCCTTTTGCTGCCATAAGAAAGTTGCGGGACGGCGTCATCAAGAACTGTCAAGGTAGTTTTAAGCCAAGGGCCAACACTGCAATCGATGAGCAATTTCTCGGTTTAAGAGGAAGATGCCCTTTAGAATGTATATACCGAGCAAGCCGAACAAATATGGAATTAAAATTGTAATGATGTGTGACGTGGGCACCAAATATATGATAAATGTTATCCCATACCTGGGTAAAGGAACTCGAACAGGTGGTTTGCGTCTAGGTGATTACTTCGTTCGAGAGCTTAGCAGACCAATTTGGGGTTCCAATAGAAACATAACTATGGACAATTGGTTCACTTTCATTCTAATGGCTGAAGAGCTCTTGAAACCTCCGTACAACCTGACGATTGTTGGAACGCTTCAAAAGAACAAACGTGAAATTCCTCCTGAACTTCTCCAGACAAAAAAGCGTACTGAACGGAGTTCAATGTTTTGCTTTGACCAGGAGCTTAGCATGGTTTAATACGTCCCAAAACGAAATAAAATGGTTCTTCTACTGTCTAAAATGCACGAGAGACCTTCTTTGACCTATCAAAGTCGAAAGCCAGAAGTCATCGAGTGCTATAATTCGACAAAAGGTGGGGTTGATACCTTCAACTAAATGTGTAGTGACATGTCCTGCTCGAGCAATACTAAAAGGTGGCCCATATGTGTATTTGATGGGCATCTAAACATCACTTCCATCAACTTTTATGGTGTAACATCTGCAACCGCGGAATGATTGGAGAGAAGCCTCCTACAAGGAAATGTCACATGAAGCAACTCTGCCGAGAGCTAGTGCAGACTCACATACACCAAAGGCTCTTAGGTAGAAATTTGAGCCACTCACTCGGTGAATACATCGATGATGTTGCAGGTATTACTAGTCTTTCTGGAAGCCCAACACCTCAGGACCGAAGACGTAAAATATGCTCACTCAGTCCCTTGAAATTCCGTAGGATGACTACCACCTTCTATAACAAGCGTGGTGGGGCCATCTATGCAGAAAATCGAACGAAGATGTGCATCCCCTGTGCAACAATATATAAATATTGACTAACTATTCTATTTTTGTACTGTTTCCTATGTAGTCGATGCACTGTTAAAAATACTATTTGGTACCTCGGCTCCTCGATTTTTTGCAGGCATTCAAAGTTAAAGTTGTAAAATTTACGAAGCGACAGTATTAATGCAACTTTTAGGAACCGACAGTATTTCAGGGTTAAGTATTTCCACGTGTGCACTGCCATTATGTAACACCTGCGTTTGCTCCTCCTCACTTACAAGCGGGGCTCCCCTCACTTGACTAACGGTCTCTAACGCATCCTATTACGTGTGCACGTATCAACGTACTCTTATTGATTTACATATTTTAAAAGCAATTAGCCAGGGATTTAAAAGAACGGCATACTCATGTTATGATTTGGAAAACAATCAGATTTGGAATGGTATGATTTGGAAAACAATCAGAAATTAAATAAAAAAAAACTTTTAAACCAAAAGCAAGCAACAGATTTAAAACCTATTTGAACAGATTATTCTCTATATGAAGGGGGTTGTTTCCTCCTTGGCTCCTTAATCGTTACTGTAATGTTTGGATTTTGTCCAAACTTTTAAACACTTGGTGGTAATAAACTGTACGTAAGGTTCAATAGTAACCGAAACTCTAAAAAACAAAATTTTGATAGCAATAGATAAATCAAAAGAATTGGCTTAGTTTGCTGATTCCAAATATACATGTTTTATGACGTTTAGTCTTATCCATCAAAAGCTACGAGCCTGACAATATTTCTCTGATTTTCGAAAAAAGTGGGAAGTCATACAATTTTAATGAAAATCATGCCATCAGATTCAGTATATCAACGAACACTACCACAGAGCTTTTAAGCTCATATCTGCACAAATGTGAAATTTTGTTGTTTTTTTTTTGCCAGAAGAATTACCACGGACACGTGTTTTTTGTTGTTGTTTTTTTATTGTTTTTCCCCAGGGGTGATCTTATCTACCCAGCGGGCCGTGAACTTCGGGAGAGGACTCATTCTAACGGAAATGAAAAGTTCTAGTGACCTTTTTAAGTGACTAAAAATTGGAGGGTACTTAGGCTCCCTCCCACCTCACTTTTTCCCAGAACCGTCCGATCAAATTTTTGAAATAGCTATTTTGTTCAGCATAGTTGAAAGGCCCAATAACTATGTATTTGGGGATATAATGATCCCCTAAAGCTCCTAGGGAAAGGTTTGTAAGTCATAAAATTTGTCCATTGTTTACGTATAGTATTTGTTATTGGGAAGTATGCAGATATTTTTGTAGTTGGGAGGGGGAGGAAGAATTTTCTGCTGGAAATATTTTGCACGGGCAGAATTTTCCATGGAGAGGGAAGTTTCTAGGGGGTTAACTTTCCAAGGGAAATTTTACAATGGATGAATTTTCCAGACTTCCTATACGAAATTTCTTTATATTTCTTGCTTTCTCTTTACCGATTCAGTTTTAGGTGTGGAGATGTTTAGGGTAATTGTCCGGGGTAAATTTTCGTCAAGATTGAATATCCCAGGGGATATTTCTGTCGGGCTAAGTGGACGTGCGCTGGGTTGAGAATTCTCTGTCCCAAGGGGCGCGGGTTCGATCCCTGGCGTGGCCAGTTATTTGGGTTTGGGACGTGGGTCAGTGGTGTGACTCTGTAAGCTTAGCCAGAGTCGACTCAGCTCTAAATGGGTACCTGGAGAAATCTGGGGAAGGTAATCAGGAAGGGTGTGCGAAAGCACGGGATGACTGGCCCCCAGCCCCCCATTGCATTTCTTGGCTGGAGGGCCAAGAAGTGGAGATCAGCGCCGCCGGTTTGGACCTTAAGGGTCTAGTGCTGTCATACTTACTTTACTTTACTTACTTATTTCTGTCGGGAAGGGTTTTTTTCCATGGAGGTGAAGCCAGGTATCCTGGCACTATTTAGAAAAGGATCAGAAATTAAAGAAAATAAACCCTCAATGCTCCCCTCGTCAACACCTCACTCTTTACGCTAAAGTTTAAATTTTGTCCCAATTCTGTAAAAATTACTCCTGAAACACAAGGGTCGTTTAATTAGAACAATAAGTAACTTAATTTAAAGTGCCGAAAGACTATAGCGTGAAGAGCGAGGTCTTGAGAAGGGCGGCAACCCCCCTCATATACGTCATAATTTCTGCTCTCTGTAAGTTTTAATGTTGCTCCTTACTTTCAGTTGATTTTTTTTTTAATGACGTTTAGAGACAAATATTTTTCTAAAGGCAATGGAAAAAGTATGTCAATTGAAGTAAAAATATATTAAAATGAAAAAGTAATTAATTACAAAAGATACACATAAACAATAGCCTATTTACAAAAACTAAAATATAAACTCCCAGCATCCAGTCTTGTCGAGCAATGCCGAAGCGTTGGACGGATATTTTTAACAATATTGACAGTTTTGAACTTGGTTATCAAACACCAAAATGTTTAACGCCTTTAGACTCAATTGTTTATAAAAAAGTAAGGCATTATCAAAGTAGTTTGTTCAATGTAAAACATTAAAACTAAGATTAAGAGAATCAAATAGAAATTTTAATTAAAATTTTTAATTTAATTTTGAATACCGAAAAACCAATATATTTGACACCTTTATACTTCATAACTGAAAAAAATTAACCTTTTTTAAAATGACAACTGGATAAATACAATCACTTCTGTAAAAAATGATAATAAAACACAAGAAAATGTATCCGTTCAGGTGGAAAATACAAAAATTACCAGCATTCCGTTCAGAGAAACATTTCTGATTATAGTAGCGTCATATATCAGCTCATGGTTACTCTTTCGGTGCAAGCAAAAGTTAGCGGCATATTTTTTACCGATATTGCTCCTTATTAAGTTGTTTTCCTTGTGTTTCCTATAATTATACGACCTTTATTGTGTACTAATCACTGAACTAGTTACTAATAAACAAATACATATTTAAGATCATTATAAAAAGCTGATTCTTTGATGGGATGGCATCAATAATTAGGCTCTTAAACTTTCATTATTGACAAAGATCGTTATTTACTTACCATTCATTACTATGAAGAATTTTATTTTTTTTTTTTTTTTTACTCCAACCAAATCATATAGAAAGAATATTTGTGTAAAACTGGAAAGGGGTCACTCAGTCAAACAGTTCGTGGTAACGAACTGCAAGTAAGGAGCGACCCGGCTCAATTGTAGCCGAAACTAAAAAACGGAATTTTTATACCAATAGATACATCAAAAGAATCAGATTTTAATTCTGATTTCAAATATATAAATTTCATCAAGTTTAGTGCTACCCATCAAAAGTTACGCACCTGAGAATATTTGACTGATTTTCAAAAAAGGGTGAAATACCCCCTAGAATTTATAGAACCTTAATGAAAATCACACCATCATATTCAGCGTATCAGAGAACCCTACTGTAGAGGTTTGAAGCTCCTATCTAAAAAAATGTGGAATTTTGCATTTTTTACCAGAAGAGAGATCACGGATGCGTATTTATTTGTTTTTTTATTTTTTGTTTTTTTTTCCCCAGGGGTGATCGTATCGACCTAGTGGTCCTAGAATATCGTGGGAGGGCTCATTGAAACGAAAATTAAAAGTTCTAGTGCCCCTTTTTAAGTGACCACAAAAATGGAGGGCAACTAGGGCCCCTCCCACGCTTATTTTTTTACCAAAGTCACCCGATCAAAATTTTTAGATAGCCATTTTGTTCATCATTGTCGACTATATGATAACTATGTCTTTTAGGATGACTTAAGCCCCCGAAATCCCCAGGGGAAGGCTAAAAGTTATGAACTTTACCGAATGTTAACATATATTATTGGTTATTGGGAAGTATATAAAAGTTTTTCAGGAGGGTTTTTTTCTGGTAGTGAGGGGGGGGGTCGGGGGTTATGTTGGAGGATCTGTCCATGAAGGAAGTTTTCAAAGGGGGAAGGGAAATTGCCATGAAGGGGGTGCCGGACTTGCCAGCATTATTTATTGGCTATTGGGAAGTATACAGACATTTTCAGGAAGCATTTTTTGTTTCTGGAGGGGGCGGGGGCTAGAGGAGGGGGTTAATCTGGAGAATCTTTCCGTGGAGGATGTTTCTTTGGGGTAAGGGACATTTCTGTGAAGGGGGCGCCGGATTTCCAAGCATTATTTAAAAAACGATCAGAAATTAAATTTTAAAAAAAACAAGTTTTTTCAACTGAAAGTAAGAAACAACATTAGAACTTAAAACGAAGAGAAATTATAACGGATGTGAGGGGGTTCTCCCCCAAGTCAATACCTCCCTCTTTACGCTACAGTTTTTTTTAGTGCTTTCAAAAGAGCTATCTATTCTAATTAAACGGCCTTTGTGATTCAGGGGTTTGTGAATCAAAATATTTTTTAACTTCTAACGTAAAGAGCGTGGTATTGACTAAGGGGACAACCCCCTCATATACGTAATAACATATATGTAATAAAAAAAAAACAATAAAAAAAACAAGCGATACGGCTCAATAGTAATCGAAACTTTTAAAACGGAATTTTGATGTCAATAAATGTATCAAAAGAATGTGTTTATAATGCAGATTCTAAATATATAAATTTTATTAAGTTTAGTATTACTCATCAAAGACTACGAGCCTGAGAAAATTTACTCAATTTTTTAAAGAGGGGGGAAACATCCCCTACAAGGGAAAGAATTTTAATGAAAATCACACCGTCAGATTCAGCGTATCAGAAAACCCTATTACATAGGTTTCAAGCTCATATCTGCAAAAATCTGCAACTTTGTATTTTTTGCAGGAAGAAACATATACGAAAATAGAAGTTAGTTAAGTAAGTTAATTTTTAAATTACGTCATAACCAAATTTAGAGATATCCATTTATAAAATGAAAAGTAAAATTATTATGCAAATTTCGTGTAATTATTCAATGACGGTTAACCACAATAAAAGCCGCATCAAATAAAAAACGATCACAAATTAAATAAAAAAACAAGTTTTTTAAACTAAAAGTAAGGAGCAACATTAAAACTTAAAACGAACAAAAAATATTCCGTATATGAAAGGGGCTCTCCCCTCCTCAACGCCTCGCTCTTTACGCTAAAGTTTGACTCTGTCTCACATTTTTATTTTTTAAAACAATAAAAAACTTTAGCGTAAAGAGCGAAGCGTTGAGGAGGGGACAGCCCCTTTCATATACGGAATAATTTCTGTTCGTTTTAAGTTTTAATGTCGCTCCTTACTTTCAGTTTAAAAAACGTGTTTTTTTTATTTAATTGCCAGAAGAAAGATCACGGATGCGTGTTTATTTATTTTTTTCTCCCCAGGGGTGATCGTATCGACCCAGTGGTCCTAGAATATCAGGAGAGGGCTCATTCGAACGGAAATTAAAAGTTCTAGTGCACTTTTTAAGTGACCAAAAAAATGAAGGGCAACTAAGCCCCTTCCAACGCTCATTTTTTCCCAAAGTCACCCAATCAAAATTTTGAGATAGCCATTTTGTTCAGCATGGTCGAAAATATTATAACTATGTCTTTTAAGATGACTTAATCCCTCGAAGCCCCCAGGGGGAGGGCTGAAAGTTATGAACTTTACCCAATGTTAACATATAGTATTGGTTATTGGGAAAGTATACAGAAGTTTTCAGGAGGTTTTGTTCTGGTAGTGGGGGTCGGGGGTTATGTTGGAGGATCTGTCCATGAAGGAAGTTTTCATGGGGGAAGGGAAATTGCCATGAAGGGGGCGCCGGACTTGCCAGCATTATTTATTGGTTATTGGGTATACAGACATGTATACAGACATTTTCAGGAAGGATTTTTTTCTGGAGGGGGGGCTGGAGGAGGGGGTTACTCTTGAGAATATTTCCGCGAAGGATGTTTCTTTGGGGTAAGGGACATTTCTATGAAGGGGGCGCCGGATTTCCAAGCATTATTTAAAAAACGATCAGAAATTAAATAAAAAAAACAAACAAATTTTTTCAACTGAAAGTAAGAAGCAACATTAGAAATTAAAACCAAAAGAAATTATAATGTATATGAGGGGGTTCTCCCCCAAGTCAATAACACGCTCTTTACGCTACAGTTTTTTTTTAGTGCTTTCAAAAGAGCTATCTATTCTAATTAAAACGGCCTGTGTGATTCAGGGGTTTGTGAATCAAAATTTTTTTTTAACTTTTAACGTAAAGAGCGTGGTATTGACTAAGGTGAGAACCCCCTCATATACGTAATAACATATACGTAATAAAAAAAACAATAAAAAAAACAAGCGATACGGCTCAATAGTAATCGAAAATTTTTAAAGTGGAATTTTGATGTCAATAAATGTATCAAAATAATGGGTTTATAATTCTGATTCTAAATATATAAATTCTTTTACGTTTAGTATTACTCATCAAAGGCTACAAGCCTGAGAAAATTTACCCGATTTTTTAAAGAGGGGGAAACATCCCCTACAAGTGAAAGAATTTTAATGAAAATCACACCGTCAGATTCAGCGTATCAGAAAACCCTATTACATAGGTTTCAAGCTCATATCTGCAAAAATCTGCAACTTTGTATTTTTTGCCAGAAGAAAAATATACGAAAAATATACTGTAAAAATATACAGTTTTTTTAGTGCTTTCAAAAGAGCTATCTATTCTAATTAAACGGCCTTTGTGATTCAGGGGTTTGTGAATCAAATTTTTTTTAAACTTTTAACGTAAAGAGCGTGGTATTGACTAAGGCGAGAACCCCCTCATATACGTAATAATATATACGTAATAAAAAAAAAACAATAAAAAAACAAGCGATACGGCTCAATAGTAATCGAAACTTTTTTAAAGTTTCTAAAAACAAGTTTTTTAAACTGAAAGTAAGGAGCGACATTAAAACTTAAAACGAACAGAAATTATTCCGTATATGAAAGGGGCTGTCCCCTCCTCAACGCCTCGCTATTTACGCTAAAGTTTGACTCTGTCCGACAACTTTATTTTTTAAAACAATAAAAACCTTTAGCGTAAAGAGCGAAGCGTTGAGGAGGGGACAGCCCCTTTCATACACGGAATAATTTCTGTTCGTTTTAAGTTTTAATGTCGCTCCTTACTTTCAGTTTAAAAAACTTGTTTTTTTTTATTTAATCACAAACTAGAACTTATATTTTCCTTATTAAGGGTAATAATCCAGAGGCAGGTAGCGATCAATAGGTCGACACACATTTTTTCGATAGTTTTTCCCTATTCTGCTCTTTTTCCTTTGGTTTTCTTATAATTACTTTATAGGCCCGAATTTTTAGGGGGGCATGCCCCCCTTCTCCCCCCTAAAGGCACCCATGACATAGCTCTGGAGATTAAATTTAGATCGTATAGTAGTTAGTTTTCCTATGTTTACTCTCATACCTATGTCCCGACTAGTCTCCTATGTCACTCACAATTCTGTATAAAAATACTTCAGTAGTGCTATATTGTTGTAGAACTAATGGTATATCTAGACATTAGTTTGTTTTTCATTTTATTTTCTTATTAATTTTAGTTTAAATTTTCGTTTCACTTTAGGTGTTGCAGATTATTTTAGATTTTATCATTGTTTTTCGTCTACATTTAGCGTTGAAGGCGCCTTGTTTTATACAGGCAAAATATCCACGGCACTTGGTCTACTCTACTGGCTGCAGTCTCGTTTGTTTCTTCGTCCTGAGATGTTTTTTCTCTCTTTGTTTTAACTCATGTTTGCTTCTCAAATACCTTTTATCGTCCTCCGATACTTTCTCTGCTCTTGTACCTAAGTTTACTTATTTTCTACCTTGCATTTTCTTTCTCCGCCTATCCAAGCCTATAATATCCTTAGTTCATGAGTGAAAAAATAACTAGCCTAACTTGCCAAGATAAATGAAAAAGAATTGGATTTCCATAATAAGGGGGTGTTCTTTTTTTCTAGACTACTTTTAGAATGAATATTTCGAACATCCCTGCTATATATGGTGAATAAATATATGGAGAAAATATCCTAAGTATCAGCCAAAACTAAAAATAGACGAGTTAAATATTAAAGAGTCTAAATTTCTTAGGGGACTCATTACTACTACTACAGCTACAAACAACTAACAACTCACCGCAGCACCAAGCCGCCTGAGGCCAACACAGCTACGCACGCTCCTCCTCCACCCCAATATATTCAAAGCCTCCCTTTTTACACCCGCCCACGAAGTTCCCATTTCCTTTAAATCTTTCTTTATGACGTCCTCCCACCCGAGACGAGGACGACCTTCTTTCCGTTTAGCCCTAGACGGTTGGCCGGAAAGAACAATCTTCGGCAATCTGTCATCCTTCAGCCGCCCCACGTACCCTAGCCACCTCAACCTTTCTTTCATTATAGCCCTAGAGAGCGGTATTTTTCATATAGCCTATTGTTTGAAATACGGTTAGTCAGCCGGGTACCCAGAACAATCCTTAAATGATTTCTAGGGGACTCATTGATGGTTTGATTTTAACGGATTGATCACATAATAGGGCAGATATACATATAAAATTTTGTCTCGTATGCTGAATCAGGGTGGCAAACGAAGTCCCACAGATATCACGGTTATATAAAAGACGTAGCACCAAGGTGTCGCTAATATGCAACAAAAGGAGCCAAAAATAGTGCTAAAGCTGTAAAATTCAAACGCTGTACCCTAGATCTCAAATTTGGACCAACAGTAGCGCAACAATAACCATACCTTTTCTATCTTATCTCTTCAAGCTGTTTTCAATGGGTGTTAGGTTTAAGATAGAATGAAATCCTGGCTGTACTAACTTGGACAACAGGTTAGCCATTTGTTTGTTATCAAACAGTTCGTGGTAACGAACTTTAAGTAAGAAGCGACCCGGCTCAATAGTAACCGAAACTCTAAAAAGCGGAAATTGATAACAATAGATACATCAAAAGAATTTAATTTTTATACTGATTTCAAATATTTAAGTTTCATCAAGTTTAGTCATTTTCAGTAAAAGTAACGCACCTGAAAAAATTTGCCTTATTTTTCAAAAAAGGGGAAAGACCCTCTACAAGCTATATAACCTTAATGAAAATCCCACCATCAGATTCAGGGTATCAGGAAACCCTACTGTAGAGGTCTCAAGCTCATATCTGCAAAAATGTGGAATTTTATATTTTGCCAGAAGAAGGATCACGGATGCATGTTTATTTGTTGTTTTTTTTCTTTTCTTTTCCCTAGGGCTTATCGTATCGACCCAGTGATCCCAGAATATCACAGGAGGGCTCATTTGAACGGAAAACAAAAGTTCTAGCGCCCTTTTTAAGTGACCAAAAACGGAGGGCAGTAAAGTGCAAATTGTGTAAAATTTAAGAGTAGAAGTGACCCAAAACAATTGAACATAATACTCTCAGTCGTTCTTGGAATAATGCTGAGATGCCTTATTGAGACTTAGCATTAATACAGTACATGGGGGTGTTGTCATCCTTAAAGACCTAATTTCCAAAATTTTCAACTACGTTGAACAAAATGGCTATCTAAGAAATTTGGATTATAAGTGTTTGGGGAAATGATGGGCGTGAAAGGGGTTTTAGTTGCCTTCCAATCACTTTTGACTATTAAAAAGGGCTCTAGCTACTCCAATTTCCAATCGAATGAGCTCTTTTCGAAGTTTTCACGACAACTCGTTCAATACGAAGTGTCCTGGTCTAAAAAAAAAATAATAATAATATATAATACATTGTGCCAACATCGTTCTTTACTTAGGTAGCGCGATTGCCCTGCCTATGATTAGACTTATAATAAGTAAGCATATGCATATGTAAGCAGATGATGGAATATATACAAGGAATTGCTTAATTAAATAGGCTGAATTACTCCCGACTAATCCAGATTTAGGATTGTAGAGGTAATTTTATTGGAATATTTGCAGCTAACTAAAAAGCGATGCATATAATCCCTTTCAAAACGAACCTACACAGGGTAGCCAACCACTTCCCGAACAGTTTTTCGATAAATGCTTAAGAATAAAGTACTTGATTTAGGTGAACAAAGGTTTCGGAGATATTAATTAGTTGATATTTTAGCTGATTTCTAAAAAACTTCGGACTTTTTGGCCCTAGTGTATTTACAAGACTTAGCTTATTTTGGATTTGCTACTATTTTCTTTTAGTTGATTTGTCATAAACATTTAGTCTAACAAGTCAGGGTAACAAACTGTAAGTAAGGGGTGACTCAGCCCAATAGTAAGCTTAAATAAAAACAGAGTATTGATTACAACAGATACAGTGAAAAAATTGGCTTTATATGCTAATTCCATATGTATATAATTTATTAGGTTTAATTTTACCCTTCAGACACTACGACTCTGAGAAAATTTGCTTTATTTTACGAAAAAAGGAGGAAGCGTACCCAAAAAGCCAAAGAATCTTATTGAAAATCGCACCATCGTACTCAGCATATCAGTAAACCCAACTATAAAAGTTTAAACCTCCAATCTGCAAAAATGTGCAATTTTGTGTTTTTTTTTCAGGGAGAAATATCATGAATACGCTTTTTTTTCCAGGGTGAGGAAATGGAGCCAATGGTATCAGAAGATGGAAACAGGGTGCATTTGAATAAAAACTAAAAAAAAGTTCTGGTGTTTTTAAAAGTGACCAAAAAGATTGATGGGCAACTAAGCCGCACTCCTTTTTCCAAAAAGTCGTTCGATCAAAATTTTGAGATAATAATTTTGTTCAGCATAGTTGAAAGGTCCAATATACTGCCTTTGGGTATGACACGACCCCCACAGACCCTGAGGAATGAACTGTAAGCTATAAAATTTGCCCTTTATTTTCATGAAGTGTTTTTGCTTGGGAAAAATAAAGACACTTTTGTGGGGGGGGGGCGGGAGGCGAGGTGTTAGGAAAATTTGGGCGATTTTTCGCGGGGGGAAATTTACCGCTCCATCGTAGAGTAGTAAATTTGGAAAAAAAACAGGTGAGGGCTAAGGAGGGGAAGAACCCCTCATTTACGAAATGATTTCTGCTCGCTTTAGTTCGTAAGTTTTACTGTTGCTCCTTACTTTCAGTTAAAAAACTTCTTTCTTTTATATCTAATTTAAGAAAGAAGCAACTCTGAACATTATTAACCGAAAATTTTAAAAGGAGTTTTTATGCCAATCAATATCTCAAAAGAATTTTCTTGAGGTGTTAATTTTAAATATATAAAAATTCATTAATTGCTAGGTTACCAATCAAAAGCTACGAACCATAAACCATTCGCCGGATTTTGTAAAAAGTGGGAAAACCCCAAAATAGGCAATTGATCGTGATAAAAATGGCACCATTAGATTTAGCATATTATGAATCTCTAAACAGAGGTTCTAAGTCCGTATCTATAAGAAATATGGAATTTTTATTTTATTCCAGAAGAAATATCACGGGTGCGAATTTACTTGTTTGTTTGTTGTTTCCCCCCACCCCCAAGGGTGTTAGTACCGAACCAAAAGTTTTAATTGGTTGGCAGAAGAATTCCAACAAAAATTTAAAGTTCTAGTGCCCTTTTAAAGGGGCCAAAAAGTTTTTGCCACGGGAAATTTACGTTTTCTGGCATTTTGTGGAAAAAATGTAAGATTTTACCTCAAAGAGTAAGAATTTGCTATCAATTACAATTGAGGAACAGCCAATCAATTTAAATGAATCAAGAAACTATATATTGAGCATCCCAGTTGCAACGGAAATTATTCTGCACAGGGTCAGTCCCATTTGTTCCCGAAAAGCAGCATAGACCATCAGAGGCAACGCTGTAGCGTTGCCTACAGTAAAGGCGATACCGCTCCAATGTTTTATTGTTATTATTATTTATTTATTTATTTTTTTCCCAGAGGTACTTCATACGGAAGGGGTCGTCATAGAAACTTCAAAGGGGGCTCATTCGATTGGAAATCGAGAGTTCTAGTGCCCTTTTTAATAGTCGAAAATTATCGGAGGGCAGCTAGCCCCCCCCCCCCACGCCCATCATTCCCCCAAACACATCTAATCAAAATTTTGAGATAGCCATTTTGTTCAGCGTAGTTGATTTCCAGATAAAAAATATATTTTTGAGGAGGAAACTCCCCCACAACCCTCAGGGTAAGGGTTTTAAGTTATGCCCTTGGGGCATACAAGGTTTTTATAAAAGGCGTTGTCGTAGAAACTTCAAAACAGGCTCAATCGATTGGAAATTAAAGTGATAGTGCCCTTTTTAATAGTCGAAAGTGATTGGAGTGTAACTAGCCCCCCTCCACCCCACGCCGATCATTTCCCCAAACACATCCAATCAAAATTTTTAGATAGCCATTTTGTTCAGCGTAGTTGATTTTCAGATAGAAAATATGTTTTTGAGGAGGACACTCCCCCACAACCCTCAGGGCAAGGGTTTTAAGTTATACCCTGGGGGCATATCAGGTTTTTATAGAAGGCGTTGTCTTAGAAACTTGGCTCTTAGAAAAAAGGCTCATTCGATTGGAAATTAGAAAATCTAGTGCCCTTTTTAATAGTCGAAAGTGATTGGAGGGCAACTAGCCCCCCCCCCCACATCCATTATTCCCCCAAACACATCCAATCAAAATTTTGAGATAACCATTGTGTTCAGCGTAGTTGATTTCCAGATAAAAAATACTTTTGGAAAATATATTTTTGAGGAGGACACTCCCCCACAACCCTCAGGGCAAGGGTTTTATGTTATAACGTGGGGGCATATAAGGTTTTTATAATAGGTGTTGTCGTAGAAACTTTAAAACAGACTTATTCGGTTGAAAATTAAAGGGCTAGTGCCCTGTTTAACATTCGAAAGGGATTGGAGTGCAACTCGCCCCCCCCTCACGCCCATCATTTCCTCAAACACATCCAATAAGAATTTTGAGATAGCCATTTTATTCAGCGTAGTTGATTTCCAGATATAAAACATATTTTTGAGGAGGAGACTCCCCCACAACCCTCAGGGCAAGGGTTTTAAGTTATATCCTGGGGGCATGTAAGGTTTTTATAGAAGGTATTGTCTTATAAACTTCAAAAAAGTCTCATTCGATTGGAAATTCAAAAAGCTAGTGCCCTTTTTAATAGTCGAAAGTGATTGGAGGGCAAGTAGCCCCCCCCACGCCCATTATATCCCCAAACACATCCTATCAAAATTTTGAGATAGTCATTTTGTTCAGCGTAGTTGATTTCCAGATAGAAAATACTTTTTTGAGGAGGACACTCCTCAAAAAAGTCACTCCTATATTTTTGAGGAGGAAACTCCCCCTAAATCCTCAGGGCAAGGGTTTTAAGTTATGCCCTGGGGACATATAAGGTCTTTATAGAAGGCGTTGTCGTAGAAACTTCAAAACAGGCTCATTCAATTGGAAATTAAAGGGTTAGTGCCCTTTTTAATAGTCGAAAGTGGTTGGAGTGCAACTAGGCCCCCCCCCCTCACGCCCATCATTTCCCCAAACACATCCAATCAAAATTTTGAGATAGTCATTTTGTTCAGCGTAGTTGATTTACAGATAGAAAATACTTTTTTGAGGAGGACACTCCCCCGGAACCTTCAGGGCAAGGTTTTTAAGATATGCCCTGGGGGCAAATAAGGTTTTTATAGAAGGCGTTGTCGTAGAAACTTCAAAACAGGCACATTCAATTGGAAAGTCGAAGGGTTAGTGCCCTTTTTAATAGTCGAAAGTGATTGGAGGGCAACTAGCCCCCCCACGCCCATCATTCCCCCGAACACATCCAATTAAAATTTTGAGATAGCCATTTTGTTCAGCATAATGGATTTTCACATAGAAAACATGTTTTTGAGGAGGACAATCCCCCAAAACCCTCAGGGCAAGGGTTTTAAGTTATGTCCTGGGGGCATATAAGGTTTTTATAGAAGGTGTTGTCATAGAAGCTTCAAAAAAGGCTCATTCGATTGAAAATTCAAAGGGATAGTGCCCATTTTAATAGTCTAAAGTGATTGGAGGGCAACTAGCCGCCCCCCCCCACGCCCATCCTTCCCCCAAATACATACAATCAAAATTTTGAGATATCCATTGTTCAGCGTTGTTGATTTTCAGATAGAAATCATGTTTTTGAGGAGGACAATCCCCCACAAGCATCAGGGCAAGGGTTTTAAGTTATGTCCTGGGGGCATATAAGGTTTTTATAGAAGGAGTTATCATAGAAACTTCAAAAAAGGCTCATTCGATTGGAAATTCAAAAGGATAGTTCCCCTTTTAATAGTCGAAAGTGATTGGAGCGAAACTAGCCCCCCCCCCCCACGCCCATCATTCCCCAAAACACACCAAATAAGAATTTCGAGATAGCCATTTTGTTCAGCGTAGTTGATTTACAGATAGAAAATTTGTTTTTGAGGAGGACAATCCCCCAAAGCCCTCAGGGCAAGGGTTTTAAATTATGCCCCGGGGGCTTATAAGGTTTTTATAGAAGGCTTTGTCGTAGAATCTTCAAAACAGGCTCATTCGATTGGAAATTAAAGGGCTAGTGACCTTTTTAATAGTCGAAAGTGATTGGAGGGCAACTAGCCCCCCAGGCCCATCCTTTCCCCAAACACATCCAATGAAACTTTTGAGGTAGCCATTTTGTTCAGTGTAGTTGATTTCCAGATAGAAAATATGTTTTTGAGGAGAACACTCCCCCACAACCCTCAGGGCAAGAGTTTTAAGTTATGCCCTGGGGGCATATAAAGTTTTTATAGAAGGCTGTGTCGCAGAAACTTCAAAACAGGCACATTCAATTGGAAAGTCGAAGGGTTAGTGCCCTTTTTAATAGTCGAAAGTGATTGGAGGGCAACTAGCCCCCCCCCCCACATCCATCATTCCCCCAAACACATACAATCAAAATTTTGAGATAACCATTGTGTTCAGCCTAGTTGATTTCCAGATAGAAAATACTTTTGGAAAATATATTTTTGAGGAGGACACTCCCCCACAACCCTCAGGGCAAGGGTTTTATGTTATACCGTGGGGGCATATCATGTTTTTATAATAGGTGTTGTCGTATAAACTTTAAAACAGACTCATTCGATTGAAAATTAAAGTGCTTGTGCTCTGTTTAATAGTTGACAGGTATTGGAGTGCACCTCGCCCCCCCCTCACGCCCATAATGTCCTCAAATAAATCCACTAAAAACTTTGAGATAGCCGTTTTATTCAGTGTAGTTGATTTCCAGATAGAAAAAATGTTTTTGAGGAGGAGACTCCCCCACAACCCTCAGGGCAAGGGTTTTAAGTTATACCCTGGGGGAATACAAGGTTTTTATAGAAGGCGTTGTCGTAGGAACTTCAAAAAAGGCTCATTCGATTTGAAATTCAAAAAGCTAGTGCCCTTTTCAATAGTCGAAAGTGATTGGAGGGCAACTAGCCCCCCCCCACGCCCATTATATCCCAAAAAACACATCCTATCAAAATTTTGAGATAGTCATTTTGTTCAGCGTAGTTGATTTCCAGATAGAAAATACTTTTTTGAGGAGGACACTCCTCAAAAAAGTCACTCCTATATTTTTGAGGAGGAAACTCCCCCACAATCCTCATGGCAAGGGTGTTAACTTATGCCCTGGGGGCATATAATGTTTTTATAGCAGGTGTTGTCGTAGAAACTTCAAAACAGGCTCATTCGATTGGAAATTAAAGGGCTAGTACCCTTTTTAATAGTCGAAAGTGATTGGAGAGCAACTAGCCCCCCCTCACGCCCATCATTTCCCCAAACACATCCAATCAAAATTTTGAGATAGTCATTTTGTTCAGCGTAGTTGATTTACAGATAGAAAATAATTTTTTGAGGAGGACACTCCCCCGGAACCTTCAGGGCAAGGTTTTTAAGATATGCCCTGGGGGCATATAAGGTTTTTATAGAAGGCGTCGTCGTAGAAACTTCAGAACAGGCACATTCAATTGGAAAGTCGAAGGGATAGTGCCCTTTTTATTAGTGGAAATTGATTGGAGGGTAACTAGCCCCCCCCCCACGCCCATCAGTTTCCCAAATACATCACATCAAAATTTTGAGATAACCATTTTTTTCAGCATAGTGGATTTCCACATAGAAAACATGTTTTTGAGGAGGACAATCCCCCACAACCCTCAGGGCAAGGGTTGTAAGCTATGTCCTGGGGGCATATAAGGTTTTTATAGAAGGTGTTGTCATAGAAACTTCAAAAAAGGTTCATTCGATTGGAAATTCAAAGGGCTAGTGCCGTTTTTAATAGTCGAAAGTGATTAGAGGGCAAATAGCCCCCCCCCCCCCCCGTCCCCACGCCCATCATTCCCCAAACACATCCAATCAAAATTTTGAGATAGCCATTTTGTTCATCGTTGTTTATTTCCAGATAGAAATTCTCTTTTTCAGGAGGACAATTCCCCAAAACCATCAGAGCGCGGGTATTAAGTTACGTCCTGGGGCATGTATGGTTCTTATAGAAGGTGTTGAAGTAAAAACTTCAGAAATGATTCAGTCAATTTTATATTTAAAGGGTTAGTGCCCTTTTTAATAGTCGAAAGTGATTGGATTGCAACTAGCCCCCCCCACGCCCATCATTTCTCTACGTCAATCCAATCAAAATTTTGAATAACTAATTTGTTCAGCGTCGTTGACTTCCAGATAGAAAATATGTTTTTGAGGAGGACACTCGCCCACAAATATCAGGACAAGGGGTTTAAGTTATACACTGGGGGATTAGAAGGTTTTTATAGAAGTTGGTGTCGTAGAAACTTCAAAACAGGCTCATTCGATTGGAAATTAAAGGGCTAGTGACCTTTTTAACAGTCGAAAGTGATCGGCGGGTAGCTAGCCCCCCCCCCCCACGCCCATCCTTTACCCAAACCTAGCCCATCAAAATTTTTTGATAGCCATTTTGTTCAGTGTAGTTGATTTCCAGATAGAAAATATGTTTTTGAGGAGAACACTCCCCCACAACCCTTAGGGCAAGGGTTTTAAGTTATACCCTGGGGGCATATAAGGGACCAATATATACGAACCCAATCAAAATTTTTAGATAGCCATTTTGTTCAGTATAGTTGATTTTCACATAGAAAACATGTTTTTGAGGAGGACAATCCCCCACAACCCTCAGGGCAAGGGTTTTAATTCATACCCTGGGGGCATATAAGGTTCTTATAGAAGGCGTTGTCATAGAAATTTCAAAAAAGGCTCATTCGATTTGAAATTCAAAGGGATAGTGCCCTTTTTAATAGTCGACAGTGATTGGAGGGCAACTAGCCCCCCCCCTCCTACGCCCATCATTCCCTCAAACCCATCCAATAAAAATTTTGAGATGGGCATTTTGTTCAAAGTAGTTGATTTTCAGATAGAAAATATATTTTTGAGGAGGACACTCCCCCACAACCCTCAGGGCAAGGGTTTTAAGTTATGTCCTGGGGGCATAAAATGTTTTTATAGAAGGCGTTGTCGTAGAAACTTCAAAAGAGGCCCATTCGATTGGAAATTAAAGGGCTAGTGCCTTTTTAATAGTCGGAAGTGATTGGAGGGCAACTAGCCCCCCACGCCCATCATTTCCCCAAACACATCCAATCAAAATTTTGAGATAGCCATTTCGTTCAGCGTAGTTGATTTCCAGGTATAAAATATATTTTTGAGGAGGATAATCCCCCAAAACCCTAAGGGCAAGGGTTTTAAGTTATATCCTGGGGGGTATATAAGGTTTTTATAGAGGGTGTTGTCGTAGAAACTTCAAAAAAGGCTCATTTTATTGGAAACTGAAAAAGCTAGTGCCCTTTTTAATAGTCGAAAGTGATGGGAGGGCAACTAGCCCACCCCCACGCCCATGATTCCCCCAAACACATCCAATCAATATTTTGAGATAGCCTTTTTAATAGTCGAAAGTCATTGGAGGGGAACTCGGCCCCCCCACGCCCATCATTCCACAAACAACATCCAATCAAAATTTTGAGATAGCCATTTTGTTCAGCGTAGTTGATTTCCAGATAGACAATATATTTTTGAGGAGGAAACTCCCCCACAACCTTCAGGGCAAGGGTTTTAATTTATGCCCTGAGGGCATATAAGGTTTTTATAGAAGGCCTTGTCGTAGAAACTTCAAAACAGGTTCATTCGATTGAAAATTAAAGGGCTAGTGCCCTTTTTAATAGTCGAAAGTGATTGGAGTGCAACTGGCCCCCCCCCACGCCCATCATTCCCCCAAGCACATCCAATCAAAATTTTGAGATAGCCAATTTGTTCAGCGTAGTTGATTTCCAGAGAGAAAATATATTTTTGAGGAGGACACTCCCCCACAACCCTCAGGGCAAGGGTTTTAAGTTATACCCTGGGGCATATAAGGTTCTTATAGAGGGCGTTGTCGTAGAAACTTCGAAAAAGGCTCATTTGATTGGAAATTCAAAATGATAGTTCCGCTTTTAATAGTCCAAAGTGATTGGAGGGCAACTAACCCCCCTCCCACGCCCATTATTCCCCCAAGCACATCCAATCAAAACTTTGAGATAGCCATTTTGTTCAACGTAGTTGATTTCCAGATAAAAAATATATTTTTGAGGAGGACACTCTCTATATATTTTTGAGGAGGAGACTCCCCCACAATCCTCAGGGCAAGGGTTTTAAGTTATACCCTGGGGGCATATAAGGTTTACCGTAAGGTTTTTATAGAAGGCAGTGTCGTAGAAACTTCAAAAAAGGCTCATTCGATTGGAAATTAAAAAAGCTAGTGCCTTTTTTAAAAGTCGAAAGTGATTGGAGGGCAACTAGCCCCCCCCCCACGCCCATTATCTCCCCAAACACATCCAATCAAAATTTTGAGATAGCCATTTTGTTCAGCGTAGTTGATTTCCAGATAGAAAATATATTTTTGAGGATGACACTCCCCAACAACCCTCAGGGCAAGGGTGTTAAGTTATGCCCTGGGGGCATATCAGGTTTTTATAGAAGGCGTTGTCCCTTTTTAATAGTCGAAAGTGATTGGATTGCAACTAGCCCCCCCCCCGCCCATCATTCCCCCAAACACATCAAATCAAAATTTTGAGAAAGCCATTTTGTTCAGTGTAGTTGATTTCCAGATACAAAATATGTTTTTGAGGAGGACAATCCCCCACAACCCTCATGACAAGGATTTTAAATTATGCCCCGGGTGCTTATAAGGTTTTTATAGAAGGCGTTGTCGTAGAAACTTCAAAAAAGGTTCATTCAATTGGAAATTAAAGGGCTAGTGCCCTTTTTGATAGTCGAAAGTGATTGGAGGGCAACTAGCCCCCCCCCCCCACGCCTATCATTTCCCCAAACACATCCACTGAAACTTTTGAGGTAGTCATTTTGTTCAGTGTAGTTTATTTCCAGATAGAAAATATGTTTTTGAGAAGAACACTCCCCCACAACCCTTAGGGCAAGAGTTTTAAGTTATGCCCTGGGGGCATATAAGGGACCAATATATACATACCCAATCAAAATTTTTAGATAGCCATTTTGTTCAGCATAGTTGATTTTCACATAGAAAACATGTTTTTGAGGAGGACAATCCCCCAAAACCCTCAGGGCAAGGGTTTTAATTCATACCCTGGGAGCATATAAGGTTCTTATAGAAGGCGTTGTCATAGAAATTTCAAAAAAGGCTCATTCGATTGGAAATTCAAAGGGATAGTGCCCTTTTTAAGAGTCGACAGTGATTGGAGGGCAACTAGCCCCCCCCCCCTACGCCCATCATTCCCCCAAACACATCAAATCAAAATTTTGAGATGGTTATTTTGTTCAAAGTAGTTGATTTTCAGATAGAAAATATATTTTTGAGGAGGAAACTCCCCCACAACCCTCAGGGCAAGGGTTATAAGTTATGTCCTGGGGGCAGATAATGTTTTTATAGAAGGCGTTGTCATAGAAACTTCAAAACAGGCTCATTCGATTGGAAATTAAAGGGCTAGTGCCTTTTTAATAGTCGAAAGTGATTGGAGTGCAACTGGCCCCCCACGCCCATCATTTCCCCAAACACATCCAATCAAAATTTTGAGATAGCCATTTCTTTCAGCGTAGTTGATTTCCAGGTATAAAATATATTTTTGAGGAGGACAATCCCCCAAAACCCTAAGGGCAAGGGTTTTAAGTTATACCCTGGGGGGCATAAAAGGTTTTTATAGAGGGTGTTGTCGTAGAAACTTCAAAAAAGGCTCATTTTATTGGAAACTCAAAAAGCTAGTGCCCTTTTTAATAGTCGAAAGTGATGGGAGGGCAACTAGCCCACCCCCACGCCCATTATTCCCCCCAACACATCCAATCCAGATTTTGAGATAGCCTTTTTAATAGTCGAAAGTCATTGGAGGGGAACTAGGCCCCCCCACGCCCATCATTCCACAAACAACATCCAATCAAAATTTTGAGATAGCCATTTTGTTCAGCGTAGTTGATTTCCAGATAGACAATATATTTTTGAGGAGGAAACTCCCCCACAACCTTCAGGGCAAGGGTTTTAATTTATGCCCTGAGGGCATATAAGGTTTTTATAGAAGGCCTTGTCGTAGAAACTTCAAAACAGGCTCATTCGATTGAAAATTAAAGGGCTAGTGCCCTTTTTAATAGTCGAAAGTGATTGGAGTGCAACTGGCCCCCCCCACGCCCATCCTTTCCCCAAACACAACCAATCAAAATTTTGCGATAGCCATTTTGTTCAGCGGAGTTGATTTCCAGATAGAAAATATATTTTTGAGGAGGCTACTCCCCCAAAACCCTCAGGGCAAGAGTGTTAAGTTATGCCCTGGGGCATATAAGGTTTTTATAGAGGGCGTTGTCTTAGAAACTTCGAAAAAGGCTCATTTGATTGGAAATTCAAAAATCTAGTGCCTTTTTTAAGAGTCAGAAAGTATTATAGGACAACTAGCCCCCCCCCACGCCCATTATTCCCCCAAACTCCTCCCAAAACCTTACTGAGATTGTTTATTTATTCAGAAGAGTTTAGTTCCAGATATCATTTGTATGTTTGTGGAGGACACTCAGACACGATACACAGGGCAAGAGTTTTAAGTTATGACACTGGGGTCTATAAGGTTTTTATAGAAGGCGTTGTCGTAGAAACTTCAAATTCGATTGGAAATTAAAAGGCTAGTGCCCTTTTTAATAGTCGAAAGTGATTGGAGTGCAACTAGCCCCCCCCCCCACGCCCATTATTCCCCCAAACACATCAAATCAAAATTTTGAGATAGCCATTTTGTTAAGCGTAGTTGATTTCCTGACAGAAAATACTTTTTTGAGGAGGACACTCCCCCAGAACCTTCAGGGCAAGGGTTTTAAGATATGCCCTGGGAGCATAAAAGGTTTTTATTGAAAGCGTTGTCGTAGAAACATCAAAAGGGCTCATTCGGTCTGAAATTCAAAGGGATAGTGCCCTTTTTAATAGTCGAAAGTGAATGGAGGGCAACTAGCCCCCCACGCCAATCATTCCCCCAAACACATCCAATCAAAAATTTGAGACAGCATTTTGTTCAGCGTCGTTGATTTTCCGATAGAAAAGATGTTTCTGAGGAGAATAATCCCCCACACCCTTCCGCGCTTGGGTTGTAAACTTTATCATAGGGGCATATAAAGTTTTTATAGAACGGGCTGTCGTAAAAAGTTCAAAACTGGTTCATTCAATTGGAAATCCTCAGGTCAAGTTCCATTTTTAATAGTTGAAAGTGTCTTGTTGGGACCTTGCCCCCCCCCCCCACGTCCATCATTCCCCCACACCCATCAACTCAAAATTTTTAGATAGCCATTTTGTTCAGCGTAGTGGATTTCCAGATAGAAAACATGTTTCTGAGGAGGAAAATCCCCCACAATCCTCAGGGCAGGGGTTTTAAGTTATGCCCCGGGGGCTTATAAGGTTTTTATAGAAGGTGTTGTCGTAGAAACTTGAAAACAGGCTCATTCGATTGGAAATTAAAGGGCTAGTGCCCTTTTTAATAGTTGAAAGTGATTGGAGGGCAACTAGCCCCTCCCCCACGCCCATCCTTTATCCAAACACATCCAATCAAATTTTTGAGATAGCCATTTTGTTCAGTGTAGTTGATTTCCAGATAGAAAATATGTTTTTGAGGTGGACACTCCCCCACAACCCTCAGGGCAGGAGTTTTAAGTTATACCCTGGGGGCAAATAAGGTTTTTATAGAAGGCGTTGTCGCAGAAACTTCAAAACAGGCACATTCACTTGGAAAGTCGAAGGGTTAGTGCCCTTTTTAATAGTCGAAAGTGAATTGAGGGCAACTAGCCCCACCACGCCCATCATTCCCCCAAACACATACAATCAAATTTTGAGATAGCCATTTTGTTCAGCGTACTTGATTTCCAGATAGAAAATAAGTTTTTGAGGAGGACAATCCGCCACAACCCTCAGGGCAAGGGTTTTAAGTTATGCCGTGGGGGCACATACCGTAAGGTTTTTATAGAAGGCAGTTGTCGTAGAAACTTCAAAAATGGCTGATTCGATTGGAAATTCCGAGGGATTGTGTCCTTTTTATTAGTCGAAAGTGATTTGAGGGCAACTAACCCCCCTCTCACGCCCACCTTTTCCCCAAACAAATCCAATCAAAATTTTAAGACAGCCATTTTATTAAACGTAGTTTTAAGTTCTGGAAATTAGGTCTTTGAGGATTACAACTCCCCCAAAGCCCTCAGGGCAAGGGTTGTAATTTAAGGATTCTCCGAATCCTTCATATTATTTCTTATAGAAGGGATGCTCGTATAAACTTTAGAGAGGGCTCATTTGATTGTAAATTCAAAGTTCTTGTTCACTTTTTAAGAGTCAAAAGAGATTGAAGGACAACTAGCCCCTCTCCCTCCTTCACGCCCTAAATGCATCAGATAAAATTTTGAGATAGACATTTTGTTAAAATAGTTTAAAGTTCTGATAACAAAAAACTCTGGTGTCGACACAGCCCACCAGGGCCAAGGGGTAGGCGTTGTAAGTTATGCCCTGGGGTATAACTTATTAAGGGGGGTTTATAACTTATGGGAAGGGGTTTTGTATGGGAAGAACACATAGGAAATCTATTATAATTATCCAATTATAAGGTTAAAATAAATACTCTGTGATAGATGCAAAATTGCTTTGGCACACAAATTCCTATTAAGGTCAATTCCAAAACAGTCGTGATTCCTTTTTGTCAGCAAGTGAAATGGTCTAAATCCCCTTATTGGAGCTATTTTTTCAATCCATTCATTGTTGTCAATCGCTTTCCATAAGTTATGCAAGCTGTCTATTGTTCATATATAAGGTTTTTATCAAAGAGGTAATCGTAATAATTTGTAATAAATAAGAGGTAATAATTTTTAATATAATTCGTTTTCAGTAAAGCGCCAATGACGCAGTAGGTTTTAGGCTTCTGCAGTGAGACGATACCCAAACTCTTGTTTGTAGTTATTTTTATTCGATTCAAACTTGATTTGCATATTCAATTTAATTTTCACTCGTTTTAAGATTTATTAATTCATTCATATTAATATATATTGTATCTTTGTTCGCATTGATTGTTTATTTAATTTCTGTTCGTTTTAAGTTTCATTTATATTTCAATAGCAAAATATTTTTTTCGTTTTAAGCTTGATTTTCATGTTCAATCTAAGCATTACTCGCTTTAAGATCTATTTATTCATTTGTATTATTACTTGTTGTATATTTTTTGCTATGATTGTTTATTTAATTTATGTGTAAAGTATTTGGAACATAAATTCGAGAAGGCTTTTTCTGGTGTCTCGTTTCTTAGAGATTTGGCCATGTATATGTCAACGAGAACAGTCCAGGGGGGGCTCTTGGGACTAAAGCTAGTCGTGGGAAAGGGTCCGGTCCCAGGCATGGTTGAACAACCAATAGCTGGAACTTCCGTTCCAAGAAAGTTATATTCTCGGCTCATTTCTAAAGGGAGTCCATCTTTCGCCTCCGTCGTAGCTAGTTGTTCTTGTGCTACCTTATTTTCTCAATGTGTATTCCCACGTTATTTAATAAAGACCATGTACCAACGTTTATGGTCTATCTTTGGAATTTACGTAAACCATCACATCTGCCAATACAATCAGAGTATATGGAAAGGGCATACAAATAAGGAACATAAAGAGAGGTTTACAGAGTGGTTAAGCAGAACTTTACAGAGTGGTGGCAAGCGGTTAAGACTAGTGGAGCATATATCACTAGGGGAAAACCTCCAAGTGACATTTGAGTGACCGTTATAAGTACTTACGACATCTTACGCTAAATACTGGCAACATATTGAAGAGTTATTTCGCCAGCTACCAAAATTGCTGTGATATTGAGCTGCAAATACTGCAAATGACTGATTAATAAGATATCGAAACGTTAATTGGTTGTTCAACCATGCTCTGGAACGGACCCTTTCCCACGACTAGCTTTAGTCCCAAAAGCCCCCCCTGGACTGTTCTCGTTGACATATACATGGCCAAATCTCTAAGAAACGAGACACCAGAAAAAGCCTTCTCGAATTTATGTTCCAAATACTTTACAGATTCTCTCTGTTCGTTTTGGGTTTCATTTATTCTTTAATAGTAATTTCTGGTCGTTTTGAGTTTGAATTTCAGCAGGTATTCGTATCTCCTGAGCTTAAGTTTTAAATGGTCTTTACTTTTCTTTGAAAAACTTATTTTTCGGAAAGTTCTTTTTTAATTAATACAAGATAAATGGTTATTTAGACATTTTCTCAATATTTCATTTCACTAAGTTGATTTACTTTATATTTACTTAATCTTAAGGTCAACTAAAAAGAATTGATCTCTTGTCTCCTTCGTTTGGACCTGAATAAGAGGGAAAACTGAATAAGAATGCTGCAGGAATAGATCACTTCTTATTCCAAATAGATGTTTCTGACATTTCTTTAAAGGTTCATTTAACTAAATTAAACTCTTGATATTTCATAAAATCAAAAAGTTTGTGGTAATGAACTGTAAGTAAGGAGCAATGCAGTTCAATAGTAACCGAAACTCTAAGAAACAGAGCCTTGATAAAGATAGGTACATCAGAAGAATTTTGATATCTGTTTAAAATATATGAAATTCATGGAGTTTAATGTTTTAAATCAATAGTTACGAGCCTGAGAAAATTTGCCCAATTTTTAAAAAAGGGGGAAAAAGATGCGTGTTTATTTGTTTGGTTTTTATTCCTAGAGGTGATCGTATCGACCGGTAATCCTAGATGATCGGGAGAGAGCTCATTTGATCGGAAATCAAAAGTGCTAATGCCCATGCCCCTTTTCCCCCAAAGTCACCTGATCAAAATTTTGTGATGCCAGTGTGTTCAGCATAGTTGAAAGATCTAGTAACCATGTCTTTGAGGATGGCTTATCCCTCCACAGTCCCTGGGGAAGGGCTGCAGGTTATGAACTTTGCCCATTATTTACATATAGTATTGGTTATTTGGAAGTATACAGATATTTTTCGGGGGGGGGGGTTGTAAGGGAGGATTACACCATGAAGGATTCTCTCGTTGGGGAAGGGATTTTTCCGTTCACGGTAAGTTGTTTTTCCTGGTATTATTTAAAAAAACGATCAGAAATGAAACAAAAAAACAGGTTTTATCAACTAAAAGTAAAGAGTTAAATTAAAAGTCAAAATGAACAGAAATCCTCACGTATATGAGGTGGCTGCCCCCTCCTCAATACCTCGCTTTTTACGCTAAATTTTTCTTAGAACTTTTCAAAAAGCTTATTATTCTAATAGTTATTCTTAGATAATCGAAGCAAAAAGTCAATCAGCTATTATGAAGGAGGCCGCTTGGTTGTTTGCTGACGGGGGGGGGGCGTGCAGTTACCTCTACGGGTTTTTTTTATACCCAAATTTTTTAACTCCCATTGAGCCTTCAGATGAAGATAAAACGAATTGGGGATGGGGAGGGGCTTAGAAATTGAAATCTAATCCCTCTGAATTCCCCGGAATATTTTTGTTCTGTGCCTTTATTATGGGTGCTGAGGGTAATAGCACGCCTTCCATTTCCACAAACTTTTTCTATGAAGCACAAAATACTAAATTTACCGGACTACTGGCACAGAGGTATAAAAGGGGGGTGAGCAGCATGAGCCTCGTTGGAAACCTTATTGGGGGACAGGAGTTGGCAAGTGCTACTAGAACCTTTGATTTCAGTGAGTTTTATGGTGATATTTCTCATTTCCTATTCATATACAAGGTTTAATGTCTTTCTGTTTTCCGCGTCGTCTACCCCAGTTCTGGCGGCTATAAAGAACATTCCTTAAAACAAGTGTGCCTGTAAAAATGGGGTGCCATCTTAATGGAAATTATGCAACGGAATTAAAAAAAAAAAAATTCTCAAATGAAAGTAACGAGCGACATTAAAACTTGGAAGGAACAGATCAAATTCCACATTTGAGCGGGACTACTCGGTGTCTACCAGTCATTCTAGTGGGTAACCCCTTGTCCAAGTGATGTTCCCTCGACTAAATTAATGACAAATTGTTCTGTTTATTGTTCTCCTTGGTGTATGACACAGAATTTTAAACCGACTAAGTGTGCTATTGTTAATTGGCTTGGACTCGGTGTTTAACATGAAAACTTGAACATATTGATTAATGTAGGTTTGAAATATAATACCAAGTCATTGTTTAAATAAAGACTTTTGATAATGTTAGGAAAATGAGTTTTTTGGAAAAAAGAGTCTCGTTGTAACAAAAGACATCGGACCTATAAAATACTGATGTATACCATGTACACACTCTCAGATATATGCTGGGACAAGAGTCGGCTCTTTCCCAGGTAAAAGTGCAGGGTAGTTTGCTAGTTTTTTTCACCTCCCGCCTCCAAGGGCAGGGCCATATTCAGGATTTTTTTTCGGGGGTGTTTTACACAATTTTTTTTCGGGGTGGGGGGGGGTACACAAAAATCTAAAAAAACGCATAAAAATTTACTTATATCCATTTTTATTAGGTTTTTATGAGTCAGACAAATATTTCAGGGAAGGGGGGGGGGTTCAAACCCCCCGAACCTAACCATCCCCTGAATCCGACCTTGTCAAAGGGGGTCAATCTTTTGTTGCTTCGTGGGTTGTTGCTTGTTGGGTTGTTTGTTATCTAGCTTTGCTCGCCAAAGTTGGCCTTTTACATATGTACTCTTGCTTTGCTCGGGTGGCAGCTCGTTTCTGTTGCCCTGAAATTGTGTTTCAATTGAGATCTATTTGTGAGAGGTCGAAGGATTAATCGAATGGAAAGAGGTAAGGAAAAAAGCATGTGAAGCGTTAATATATATTAAGGGCTTATATATAATAATCAGGTCAAATTAGGTTGAGTTGGGTTAAGGTTGAGCTGTGACGATTGAAAATTGAACCTATTCCCAACTCGAAACCCTAAGTGTTAGTTAAATAAATAAATTTAAAAACAATTTTTTTCGACTCAAAATAGGGAGCAAAAATTACTTAAAACGAACAGAAGTTATTCCGTATATGAGGGGGGCTGTCCTTCACTCAAACCCTTGCATATTGAGCTGAAGTATTTAAGTGCTTTAAAGGAAAACTTCTCATCCCACTAAACGGCCCTTGCGTTTCAGGAGTTTTTCTTTAGGAATTTGGCAAAAGTATTAAAAAAAACACCAATGATTGGGCATTATCATTTCGATATACAAATGTTGATATTCATTCCTCAAAGTCTTTAAACTTTTTGATTTATTAAAGTTAAAAAACTAGAAATTTTAAAAGTGCATTTTTTAGTAAAATGCAAACTATGTCCTGGTCTCGAGAAGGCAAAATTTTCAGCCCCACTCATGTTAATTTCAGTTTATTTTGAGTCTGATCTGCTTATATATCGTAATTTCTGTTTGTTTCGGGTTTCATTTACTTATTGATGGTGATTTATGGTGGTATTACGCTTGGAAGACTATTTGATTTTACTCTGATTTTATTTTGTTGTTTACTTAGTTCTTTACTTTTCTTTGAAGAACTTATTTTGTGGAAAAAGTTTTTTAAATTAATTTCCTTCTTCTTTTTTATTGACTGTTCATTTTTTATTGACATTGTCTTTTTCATGGAAATTTTTTATTTTATTTTATATCCTTTGGATTTTACTCTGTAATAATCAGTAGTTTGGCCTGCTATTTGTATGTTAGAAAATTTTTTTTCAAGAATTCTTAACAGCATACGCTCTTTTGAAAATCTTGAGATAAATAGTGTTGTTTAATTTAGTTCCATACCTCCACTAGTTGGCCTGAAAAATAAAACTTAATAGTATTCCCAAATGCTCTTTGACAACCAGAATACACTTAAACTCGTTTGATTTGGTTATTTGTAAGAGCCAAAGTAGTAATAGTAGTAACCCTAAAAGCTTCAACTTTTATAGGCAGCCAGGATATTCACAGTAGACCCCGGCGCCGCACCGATGAGGGGGGCCAAACTAGCGCGCCACGCCGCGCCGCCGGTATGATGTGGGCGGCGCGCCGCCGGCGCCATCAATGTTGACCGCAAACACTAATGTTTTCATCATTCTTTCTCAACTCACAGCTTCAATTCACAGCTGATTCGAGCCTATTCATGAGTTCAAAAATTCACAAGTCACTGGCTGGAAACTGGTCTTCTTCCTAATTCATCAAGAGAAGTAGAAATATGATAGAAACGAAATTGATGTGACGTTTCAGAACCCTTGCATAATACGAGTAGTTGAAGTATCTATTAGCTATGTATTTTTAACATAAATAATTATCAAAATTAGTAGTTTTTTTCATCGAGCATTACTGCAAACAAACTTCAAATACCGTATCACAAAATTCGTCAGTTATCTGGGTAAAAACTTTGAATATAAGTTTGAACTTAGAAGCTTAATTTTTTCATAATGCCCTTTGCCTATGTCTGTTTTGTCACCTTTAAAACAGATGAAATGGGCGAGTTTGATATTTATTATTTTTTTTGCTCCTTTGGATTCATAAAAAGCCTTCTTGTATTAAAAACTGGTTTTTAATTACAATTTAAAAAAATGCATTTTCAAGTTTTTTTTTACTTCTTTATAGAATATATGTCATGTAGGCTAAGGCTGAACTGCTGCTTTTTAATTGGTTTTGGCTGCTCTTTTGGATATTATTCATTTTTTCTTTTTGGGATTCATTCCAAATTACAAACAGATAAATACATAATATCAGTCAAATTATAAACTGCATCTAAAAGGAGCAAATTTATTAAATTGAAAAATACATGATGAACACTTCACAAGAGAACATTTCAATTACAATGAAACAGAAAACTCTTAATGGTTTATTCGGTATGAAGAAAACGAAGTGCCAGCTATTTTCTTAGGTAAAAAAAGAAAAGCTCATCCGTTTTAAACGTAACTAAATGAAATAATATACAGACTGATGTAGCTTCAGGAAAATGTTGGGATTTTCATCCTAGTTCGTCACTTTTAATCCAAGCAAAATGTTAGGACACTTAGTATCAGTTATTGAGTTAAAGCTTTGATTTCCAAATGCTCAAAAAAATTACCAAATTTAAGAAAGTCGCAACAATAAGTCACATGTGGTCAAAATACTCAAAGACTCCTCTTTGATCCCCACCCAGGCTCAAAGCTTCTGCTGACTGCTATAGTCATTTCCATGGAAATCTCCAAAGAGTTTCTTTTTAAAATAGCTTTTAAGCGTAGTTATGGGTATTTAGCCTTTTTTGCTTTTCTTCAAAGCTTTGAAAAAAGCGTTTTAATATTCCAAATGTTATATTTGTGCATATTTTTGGTAATCATTTGTGGGGTGATCGAATTTTCTAAACCACTGTAGATACGTAATAACGTTGCAGCATCTAGTACCCTGAGGTCATAAGACTGTCAAAGACTCCTCCTTGAACCTCCCAAATTGAAAGCTTTTATTATGACCTGGCCTTTTAATGTAACTTGGGAACTGGACAAAGGGCACCATTGTCACTCGAGCGCAACGTTAGGTTGGGATATCGATATCGCCTTCGTCACACCAATTCGTTTTAGTGTGAATCTGCCTGGTACTTATGAATGAATGTTTTCAAAGTAAACCCGTTTCATCAATAGGAAAAAAGACGGGTTGGACGTATATGTCCCTTTCCCTTTGGCCGACAAAACCATGCAAGTGCTGTATCAAGTATAACTCACGACAATCTTGTTAATTTTTGTCAACTTTTCAACTTTTTGTCATCCTTGCTTTCAATAAAAAAAAATCAAGGTACTATCACTTAAATATAATAACTCCTATGCCCCCCCTCTGGATACCATCTTGGTAGGATACCTTCTCTGATTAAAATAAAAAAAATTAGCTTATTGGCACCCCTGCTTAAAAAAAATCGAGGTATTATCATTTAAATATGATAGCTCACTACCCCCCCCCCCGGGATACCACCTTGATAGGATGCCGTTTCTGATTTAAATTAAAAAAAAACTTTTTGGGATCCCTGCTTTCAAAAAAAAAAAAATCGAGATATTATCATTTAAATGTAATACCTCCCTACCCCTCCCCCTCCTCTGGATACCACCTTGATAGGATACCGTCTCAGCTTTCATTAGAAAAATAATTTACTTAATAATTAAATAGGTCACTATATCGTTCAAACAAACACGTAAAATAACGTTAAAACAGCTTAGTGTTCCTTGAAAAAAAAAATATTGGGTATGAGTAAAGGGGTACAAATAAAACAACAAAAATGTCGAAATTATTCAGATATAAATTAAACTATTGGAAAACTGAGTCTTAGATTCGCATAAGCATTCAATAAGATCCAAAGAATCTAATTAAAAGGGAGCACACACAAAAGCCAAATTAAGCCAGTAGCCTATGAAAAATAGCAAAATACCCAAGACAATAAAGAAGGCCCACTGGGGGGCCCTGGGTCTGTCAAAATATTTTATGGTTTCCCTGGTAATTTGACATCATTTTCTTCTGTCTCCACTTTAAATGAAAAAGAATAATTATCTTTTTGGCATCCCTGCTTTCAATAAAAAAATGAAGTATTATCATTTAAAAATGATAGCCCCCTATCCCCCCCCCCTATAGGCAATAATTTACAATTTATTTATGAAGCATACTTTTAGGGTAACTTCCGGTTAAATATTTAATTCCCCAACCTTGTACATAGCTTAGTCTATAGCTAAATTTTGTCTCAATAGAAGGTTTTTTTTTTGGGGGGGGGGGAATGTTTCAGAAAGAAGATTGTATTTTCCATCAGGGTTCAACAATTGAGTATTAAACATTAAGAAAATCTTATCTAAAAACAGCAAAAAAAAATCTGCAAACTTGCAATTCAACTGTAGAAACAATCTCTCGGCTGTCTATTTTAAAATCTAACTGAAGGCTGAAGCTGTGTAGTAGTGAATGCGTTCTATAATTCTATTCAACTTGAAAATAAAATTCTTGACTATGAATGATGTAAGAAATAGCGATTAGGAAACTGCATTCGAAATGACTTAAACTCATTTCATAAAGACGATTCTTTTTTTGTCAACATATGAAGAACTGTGTATTTTACAATATTTGCAATTGCATATTGCATCTGTCTCGTTTTTATGCAAAGTAACAAAAGAGATGAAAATTAATGAACAAGAGAGTAGTGAAGAATTATTGCATGCAAAGTAATATTTGGCAGGGAAAGTCACGGCCGATAATTCGCTAGGGGTGGCACAGTGATTGTGTGATTTTCGAGGATTCGGGGAACCAAATTTTTTTTTCGGGTTGACGCATAGAATTTTGGGAAAATATCCGAAAATTCGGGGATAGTGCAAGCCCTGCTTGATTTCTAATCAGGGCAAATCGAAATACTAAACCACACGAGAAGAAAAAGCTCCGACTTTGCGGTTGACGCAATAAAGAATTGCCGCAAAATTAATTTGAAGTCGACCGAACGCTGCCGCCTCTGCCGGCGTGGCTGCGGCGGCGTGGCTGCGGCACGCCGGCAACGGTACGACACTTCGGGGGCGTTCGACCGGGCCTCTCGTCGGCGGCGTTCGGTCGATCCGTCGGCACGGCGCCGGGTTCTAATTCACAGTGCTCTTTGATTTAGTTATAAAGCACAATGGGTAAATTGCATAACCCTGGGGGTTGACATACCCGGTATTTCTAGAGACATAATTATTACTGGACCATTCAATTATTCTGAACAAAATGGCCGTCTCAAAATTTTGATTGGAAGTGTTTTAGAAATTATGAGCTAAGGATGAGCACTGACTGCCCTCCAAGCACCTTTGACTCTTAAAAAGGGCACTGGAACTTTTAATTTCCAATTGAATTAGCTGCTTTAAAAGTTTCAATGATATTAATGGCTATGATAGAGCAGCACTGCCTAGGATATTCTTATATGTCCTTTCGAAAACCTGCATGCATATAGTTTTTTGTTTAATTGAATTCCCCATGAACGTTTCTTAAAAGTTTCACTTTAATACCCCTAGTGTCATAAATTACAGTAGCTGTAGAAGTAGTGCTAAAAGTATACACATAGTGTCTTCTGGCTAGTTCAAGATCTGCCACAATTTACCCTGAAAGGTCTAACTTAATAAAATAATTCGTTCTTGAGATATTGCTTTGTCACCCTTTTTAACAATGTACGTTCTCATAGTTCGCTTTCATTTAGTTCAACATCCACCTAGGTATTCCTCGAAAATTTCTTCCTAATACCATTAGCTTGTGTAGTAGCAATAGCTGTAGTAGCAGTAGAAGTATTAGAAGCAGTATACACGCAGCACCTTCCTTTTTCTTCAACATCCCCTTTAACACACGATGAAAGCTTCAACTTAATACCACCACCCGTCCGGGAGGCATTGCTGATATGCCCTCTAGACAACATATGTGGGTCTCGTGCGTTTCGATTTAGTTTAATACAGTTTCAATATCGCCCAAAATCTTCGCCTTAATATCCTTAGCTTTACTAGCAGTAGTAGTAGCACCCGGTGGTAATAGTAATAGCAGTAGTAGCAGTAGCAGTAGAATTATAGTAGTTGCCTTATTAATAGCTTTTTAATAGAATTTAATAGCTTTAGTAGTAGCATTGGTTGTAGTAGCAGTAATAATAGCAGCAGTTATAGTAGCAATAGTATTAGTAGTAATAGTATGAGTGGAAACAGTAGCATTAGGATGCAAATATGGTCTTTTGATCAGTTCAACATACCCAATAACAAGCCCTCTAAGTTTCAACTTCACACACAAAACTATTCTTAAAATGTTGTTGATATGCCCTTTTGACGACCTGCATACAGACGGCGTGTTTTGATTCAGTTCATCTTCTCCCCTAAAAATTCCCTGAAAATTTGACCTTCACACCATCAGGCATAGTTGTATTAGTAGTCGCAGTAGCAGTATTAGTAAAAGTAATACTAGTAGTAGTATTAATATTAATAGAACTATTGGGGGCATATGTCAAATAGACTGTACCCACTCCGAAGTTTCTATGACAACTCCTAGTATACAGAGTGCCTTGGTGAAAAAATACATAGAGCCCAATTTGCTCTTTACTTAGGGAGCGCTTTTGCACTGCCTATGACAACCTATACAAGCAAAGTGTTTCAACCCCTCTTTCTAGAGCTATAATGAAGGAAAGGTTGATATGGCTTGGTCACGTTTTGTAGCCGAAGGATGACAAATTGTTAAAGATTATGCAATTTGACCATCCCTCTGGGGTCAATCAAAAAGCAGGCCGTCCCCTAAGAAAGGAGGCGGGAAGGCGCCATAAATGATAAAAAAAAGTTGGAACTTCATTGGTGGAGGTAAAAAATGAAGCCTTGAATAGATTAGGGTGGAGGAAAGCATGTGTAGCTGTTTGGTTTTTAAGCGGCCTCATTGTGGAATGGAGGGGTCACCGACATTCACAAATAGCGTACACCAGCTGGAGCTTACCAATTGTGTGGAAAGTTTGCCAAGCGTGCAAGAACTGTGTTATGCATTGTTGGAACTGTTTCGAGAGTGTTGGAACTGTATGGCACACTTATCATTCCTATATACACGCCAGGTGCCGGAAGATGGGCGATCCTTCGGCTTTAATAAGGTGTCAGTAGTAATAGAAGTATTTTTAGCCAATATATATTCACTAAGAAGTGTACAAATTGGAATTTTTCATGTTTAGAGGGGCTGCGTCAAACTTAGTAACTCGATTAAACTTGTTGGAAAATAAATCATCGTATTGAATATATTTTTAGTTCCTTGGTTATAAAGTGCTAAGTTGAACCCATTAAGTTTTCTCTAGGATTTCTAAGAAAACCTCTTGTAAAAAACCATTTCCTCTTATGGGTTACTCACTATTTCATTTTGTTTATGTTGGAGGTATAAAAGTACGGTGGCAGAACTGTAGTTATGGACGTAGACCCCATTGGTGATTTAGAGGCTTGATTGGAGGCATAGGAGGCTGGGTTAAAAGCTGTAAAGGAGTTAAAATATCTTATACAACTGTTTCAGATAGTGAGAAACTCCTGCTTCTAGCAGTAGTCAGATTACCCTTTTCCATAAATACTCATATATCAGGATTTGCCAGCTCAACTGAAGATTTAAAGCCATGAATTTAACTACCTTTTCCAAGGTTGTTAATTTTCATTTTGTAACGAGGTTGTCTAAGCCGGGAAAATAGTTTTCACACTCTGGCATTCTAATCCGAGTAAATCGAGTGAAGAGAGCTTTTATTTACGCTCCCTAATGGGCTAATGAAAAAGAAGGGTGGTCTATGTCAAGGAGTGTTTGACAAATACGAAGATCAGTGATAAAAGGATGGAGAGCAATTGAAAATCCAGGAAGAAGAAGAAAATAAATAGAGCCTTCTCGTACAAACTCTAAACGCTCACAAATGGCCGTTGAAACAATATCATGGCTGAGATACATAAAGGAAGTGAATCGTGCGTATATATATATATATATATATATATATATATATATATATATATATATATATATATATATATATATATATATATATATATATATATATATATATATATATATATATATATATATATATATATATATATATATATATATTAATTGAATATTGCCCAAAGTGACATGATTATCCAAAATAAAAACGCCTTCCGCGCAAAAAACGAGTTTTGGGTAACCGTAATTTGGAGTTGCAGGACTGTATAAAAAAAATAATAGCAAATATTGTGTGCCATGTAAAGGTTTGATTATGAAGATATATCGTGATTCCGATTGTTTCACCTTCGTAAATTTTACCGAATCGCTACCTGATTTATTCCGAATTTTCTGCAGAAATTAAGAATTTTGCTAAATTTCGGCCAATTTTGAAAAATTTCTACCGAAATTTTCGCTTTCTTTGAAAATTTTACCGAATGCCAGAAACGTTGGAGGGGCGGCGCGCCACTCCCCGCCCCCTCGGGACGCCCCTGCCGTTAGGTAAAATAGAGCGGGTCCTTATACAATCAATCTAATCCAAATAATTTTTTTCTGGTGGAGGGTCGGGTAATAATAATTTATTTATGACCCCTTACAAAGAAGTGGAGAAACAAAAACAAAATAAAGGCATCAATTAAGGGGAAAAAATATTAAATGATGAAGGGCACATCAGATTGGTAGATACTTGTTGGTGCTGTTGGGTGGTTTGTCAACAAGCTCCATAAGTTTTAAACAGATTTTGTGAAGTCTGTAAACTGATATGAAGTTTCGATTCCTAAAGCACGGTGGCAGATGCAATAAAAAACGGGAAAAATGGGAATAAAATTATCGGGTTGATTGGATATTTTTGCTATAAAGAATGGGCTTAATTCCTGAAAGAAACAAAATTGAGGTGTAAGTAAAAACTGAATATAATATATTGAATAATTATTTATTAAATCTCCTTACGTTGCCTACAATTTCAGAATATCTAAAAAGAATTTTCTTTTTGTAATTTGTGACTGCGTGACTCCAAAAAAATATAATATTTTACTAATAGTTATTTCCACACCAGCAAAAATGAGAAACCAACGATATAGATAAAGATTTTCAGACCAGAAGGGTCGTTTTATTACTATTAAATGAAAGATACTCGCAACTCTGACAGTTTATGAGATTTTCATAACTTTAGAAATTCGGAGGCAACAATCGAAACAGAGAGTAAAAGCCCCCTTTTAATCCAGCTAATCAAAAGTAAATAATCTGTATAAGCCAGGTAGGAAATATTTACTAAACAAAATGCAAATAGAAGGGATAGAAGACAGGAAAAACGAATGACAGCTCTTTGCAGGACTTCTCATCGCACTGGAAGGTTACGTTAAAAAAAAAAGGAAATTAATCCAAGACAATGAAATTTGTTCACACCTGAAATAAAAAAGTCGTCTCTATATTCAAGAGCCGTCTTCTTGTCAAAATATTTATATAAATAAAATAAGACTTCCAATAAAATGCAATCTTTAAAACTAAAATTAGATATTAAAACAATCCCAAAATTATTGGTTCAACGAATTTCAACCGGGAGTAATATATAAAACAAAACAAAACGAGGCAGTTCATTCACGTGAAATGAAAACCAAGAGTATGTTTTCAATGCGATTATCGCCTTTTCAGGCTGAAAATTTCAGCAGCCAACCTAAAAGGTATTTTTGTACCCGATTCACTGGTGTTGGCTACTCGCTTTGTAATATTGTTTGTCCAATCGCAAATTTCACAAAACAAGTTTGGAAGAATAGGAAGATAAGTCTGCAAACCAAGATTAGAATATTAGAAGCTACAGTGATGACAGTGGTTAAATATGGCTCTGAAGCATAGGCGCTCCGAAAAGCGAATGAAGATTTGCTAGATGTTTTCCAGAGAAATTGCTTACGGGCTGTTCTGGGTACCCAGCTGACTGACCATATTTCAAACAGTAGGCTGTACGAAAAATGTGGTTCAGTGCCGCTTTCTAGGGCTATAATGAAAGAAAGGTTGAGGTGGCTAGGGTACGTTATGCGGATGAAGTATGACAGATTACCGAAGATTGTGCATTCAGACCAGCCGTCTAGGGCTAAACAGAACGCAGGTCGTCCTCGTCTGGGGTGGGAGGACGTCATAAAGAAAGATTTAAAGGAAATGTGAACTTCTTGGGAGGGTGTAAAAAGAGAAGCTTTGAATAAATTGAGATGGATGAGAAGCATGCGTAGCTGGGTTGGCCTCAGGTGTCTTGGTGCTGCGGTGAGTTGATAGTAGCAGTAGTAATCGCAAATCCATATTTAAAGAAGTAGAGATTTGGGGGAGTTTTCATTCCTTGCTTTATGCACAGATTTAATTAAAAACAATTTGACACATCAAACAGTTCGTGGGTAACGAACTGTAAGTAAGGAACGACGGGGCTCAATAGTAACCAAAACTCCAAAAAATTTAATTTTGATATCAATAGATACACCAGCTGATTAAGCTCATTCATATTTCTTAAAATTCATCAAGTTCAGTGTTACCCAACAAAGCCTGATTTTCGAGAAAGGGGCAGGGGAGAGTAGTAAAGGAATCATGGGCAGCGCAATAGCACTGCCTAAGTAAAGGGCGATGTGGGCACAATGTATTATTTATTATTATTATTATATATATTTTTTTTTTTTTTTTTTAAAGCAGGACACTTCATATAGAAGGAATTGTGGTAGAAACTTCAAAAAGTTGTCATTCGATTGGAAATCGGGAGGGCTAGTGCCCTTTTTAACAGTCAGAAGTTATTTTAGGGTAACCAGCCCCCAACGCCTATCATTTACCCAAACACAATCAATCGAAATTCCGAGATAGCCATTTTGTTCAGCGTAGTTGAAAGGTTCAGAAGTTATGCCCCAAAACCCACAGGGCAAGGGTTGTATTTTATGCTTTGACGGCATATAAGCTTCTCATCAAAAGGGTGGTCGTAAAAGCTTAGGAGAGGGCTTATTGGATTGGTAATCGGAACTTGTAATACCCCTTTTAAGAGTAAAAGGGATCGGAGGACAGCTACATCCCTCCCTCCCGATGCCGATGATTCCTCCAAAAATATTCAATCAAATTTTGGATAACGAATTTGTTCAGTGTGGTTAAAAGGTGTAAAAATTATGTCTTTGAGGATGACACCCCCCACCTCACAACCTTATGGGCAAGGGTTGTAATTTATGCCCTGGGGTTATATAAGATTTTATATAAATGGTGGTTAAATAAGCTTCGGATGGGGCTTATTAGATTTTTAATCAGAAGTTCTAGTGCCTTTTTATAAGTCCAAGTGATCGGAGGGCAGCTACCTCCCCCCTACGCCCATCATATCCTAAATAACATTCAATCAAAGTTTCGAGCTAATCATTTTGTTCAGCATAGTTAAAAGGTTCGAAAATTAAGTCTTTGAGGGCGACACCCCCACCCCACAGACACAGTCCTCAGGGCAAGGGTTGTAACTTTGTCCTGTGGCAATATAAGGTTTTTACAGAAAGGGTGGTCATTTAAGTTTTGGAGTGGGGCTTATTGGATTGGTAACCAGAAGTTCTAGTGCCCTTTTTAAGAGTCAAAGTGATCGTAGGGTAGCTACCCCACGCCCATTATTCTCTTAAACACATCGACGAAAAATTTTGAGATAGCCATTTAGTTCAGCGTGGTTAAAAGGTTCAGTATTTGTGTATATGAATATGACAACACCCCCTCCCCCTGCAGCACTCAGGGTAAGGATTTTAAGTTTTGCCCCAGGGGCGTATAAGGTTTAAATGTAAAGGGTGATGATATAAACTTCAGAATGGGGTCATTGGACTGGAAATCAGAAATTCTAGTCCCCTGTTTAAGAGTCAAAATGATCAGAGGGCAACTAGCCCAAGGTGCTACCCAGAGAGGGGGGGAGTAGGGTGGTTTGAATCCCCCCCCCCCGAAATGTTCGTTTCACTCGTAAAAACATAACAAAATTGTATATAAACAAATTTTGTATGCGTTTTTGGATAATCCCCCCCCCAACTAAAAATCTTTAGGCAAAACCCCTCCCCAAAAAACTCCTGGGTGCGGCCTTGAACTAGCCCCCCACCCCTTACGGTCAATTTTCCCCAAATACATCTGATGGAAATTTTTAGATAGTCATTTGTTCAAAATCAGTCCAAAAATCACATAACAAGAACTTAAGAGCTGACGCAAACCCCCAGAATCTGGGGGCCAGTGTTGTAACTTATGCCCCATTGACATATAAGCCATTTCATGGATAAGGTGCTTGTGTGAACTTTAGAGGAAGGTCACTTGATTGGAAATTTGTAGTTCTAGTTCCCTTTTAAGACTAAAAATTGATGGAGGACAACTAGCACCCCCCCCCCCCCCAACAAAACATAGCCTGTGTAGGTTAGGTTAGGTCTAAGAGAATACTTCGAAGGGAAAATTTGTTAGTGTTAATTAGAGCTTGCTACTTCTGGCTAAAAAGTTGTTGTCATAACGAACAAAATTGTTACTTCTAATAAAAATTGTGTATGTTTGACAGAAAGTTTGTTACTTCTAGAGGATAAGCTGTCATCATAACGAAAAAATTTTACTTCTAAGAAAAAAAATTATATATTTGACAGAAAACTTATTAGTTCAAGCAAAAAACGTGTTATCACTGACGAAAAGTGTTTTTTCTAAGAGAAATTAGAGTGTGTTAAGACTGTTAAGTAAAAATATGCTAGCATTAAGGAAAAAAAGTTGATGCTTCGAAGAGAAAATCTGTTAGTGTTAGGTTAAAGTTTGATAGTATTAAGGAAGAATGTTGTTACTTTGAAGAGAAGATTTTTCAGCGCTAAGAAAAACTTGCTACTTCTGACAGAAAAGTTGTTATCACAATCAAAAAATTAGTATCTTTGACTGAAAACTTGCTAGTTCGAACAAAAAACGTGTTGTCACTGACGAAAAAATATTATTTCTAAGAGAAATTTGAGTGTGTTAAGTAGAAGTGTGTTAGTTTTAAGGAAAAATGTTGATACTTTGAAGGAAAATTTGTCATTGTTAAGGAAAACTTGCCACTTCCGACAAAAAACTTGTTATCATAAAGAAAAGATTGTTACTTCTAAGAAAAATTGTGTACGTTAGGTAAAAAGTTTGTTACTTTTAGCGGATAAGTTGTCATGATAATGAAAAAATTATTACTGCTAGGAAAAAAATTTGATATCCTTCACAGAAAACTTGCTAGTTCTAGCAGAAATCGTGTTATCACTGTCAAAAATTGTTATGCTTAAGAGAAATTTGAGTGTGTTAAGTAAAAGCATGTTAGTATTAAGAAAAAAAGCTGATACTTCGAATAAATAATCTGTTAGTGTTAAGTAAAAGTTGTATAGGTTAGACTTTGAATTTTAATCAAGTATCTAAGGTTATTGGGAAGTAGCCTTAAATATTCTGAAACTAGACAGATCTGTTCGTTTAAAATCTATTGTTTATCAAACAGTTCGTGGTAATGGAATTTTAATACCAATAGATACATCAGAAGAATTAGATTTTTATGCTGATTTCAAATATATAAGTTTCATCAAGTTTAGTCTTACTCATCAAAAGTTACCTGTCTGAGAAAATTTGCCATATTTTTGAAAAAAGGAGGAAACAACCCCTAAAAGTCATAGAACTTTAATGAAAATCACACCATCAGATTCAGCGTATCAGAGCGTACCAAGCTCCTATCTGCAAAAATGTGGAATTTTGTACTTTTTGCCAGAAAAGTACAGCGTGTTTATTTATTTTTTTTTTCAGGGGTGATCGTATCGATCCAGTAGTCCTAGAATATCGTGAGAGGGCTCATTAGAACGGAAATTAAAAGTTCTAGTGCCCTTTTTAAGTGACCAAATAACAATCTTAAAGAGGGTTTGAAAACAACCAGTACTTCTGGCAATGTAATATTATACTTTATTATTAGAATAATTCAAGGTACTGTTGAATTATATGGGCCTTTCTAAAAAGTCAAGTTTGGTTAATGCTAATGAAATAAAATAAAATAGGATGAATATATAATAGTTTAGAAACAAATTTTGGGCTATACATTTGCATATTAGGGGGGTGGGAAGTAAAGCATTACATATATTAAATATGTAACATAACCTAGGTACCTTCGCCCCCCCCCCCAGACCCCTAAAAACAGCAGTTTAAATATCATAAACGCAATGAAAACCACGCCTTGCATTACATTACTCTATAGCGGTCTCTTGAATGCGCGAATTTTTCGTGACTGATTTCCTTGTAAAGTCCCATATAAAGCAACAGTACCTAATTCAAAATATACTAATTGTAATAGGTTAGACTTTGAATTTTAATCAAGTATCTAAGGTTATTGGGAAGTAGCCTTAAATATTCTGAAACTAGACACATCTGTTCGTTTAAAATCTATTGTTTATCAAACAGTTAGTGGTAACGAACTGTAAGTAAGGAGCGACCCGGCTCAATAGTAACCGAAACTCTAAAAAACGGAATTTTGATACCAATAGATACATTAAAGAATTATATTTTTATTCTGATTTCAAATATGTAAGTTTTATCAAGTTTAGTCTTACCCATCATAAGGCACGCGCCTGAGAAAGTTGGCATTATTTTTATCAAAAGGGAGAAAAAACCCCTAAAAGTAGTAGAAATTTAATGAAAATCACACCATCAGATTCAGCGTATCAGAGAACCCTACTGTGGAGGTTTCAAGCTCCTATCTTCAAAAATGTGGAATTTTGTATTTTTTGCCAGAAGAAAGATCACCGATGCGTGTTTTTTTTTTTTTTTTTTTAGGGATGATCGTATCGATCCAGTAGTCCTAGAATATCGTGGGAGGGCTCATTCGAACAGAAATTAAAAGTCCTAGTGCTCTTTTACAGTGACCAGATAAATTAGAGGGCAACTGGGTCCCCTCCCACGCTCATTTTTTTTCCGAAGTCACCCAATCAAAATTTTGAGACAGCCATTTTGTACAACATAGTCGAAAATCTAATATATTTTTGAGGATGACTTAATCCCCTACAGTTCCCGGGGGAAGGGCTGCAAGTTATAAACTTTGCCCATTGTTTACATATAGTATAGGTTATTGGGAAATATACAGGCGTTTTCAGGAGGAATTTTTTTCTGGGGGGGGGGGGTGGTCGGAGTCGGTGTAGGATCTTTCCATGGAGGATATTTTCTTGGGGGAAGGGACATTTCCATGTAGAGGGTGCCAGATTTCTCAGCATTATTTTAAATACGATCAGAAATTAAATAAAAAAAACAAATTTTTTTCAACTGAAAGTAAGGAGCAACATTAAAACTTAAACCGAACAGAAATTATTACGTATATGAGGGGGTTCGCCCCCTAGTCAATACCTCGCTCTTTACGCTAAAGTTTTTTTAGTACTTTCAAAAGAGCTATCTATTCCAATTAACAAGAATTTGTGATTCAGGGGTTTGTGATTCGAACAAAATTTGAACTTTGGTGTAAAGAGCGAGGTATTGACTAGGAAGCAAACTCCCTAATATACATAATAAAAACGTACGAATATAGAAATTTGTTACGTAAGTTAATTCATAAGTTACGTCAGAACAAAATTTCGAGAAATCCAATTAGCCAAAAAAAAGGAAAATTAATATGCCAATTTTGTTTTAATTATTCATGTACGGTGAGCCAAAACCAAAGCTGCATTAATTCAAAAACGTTCAGAAATTAAGTAAAAAAACAAGTTTTTTTTTAACTGAAAGTAAGGAGCGACATTAAAACATAAAACGAACAGAAATTATTCCGTATATGAAGGGGGCTGTCCCCTCCTCAACGCCTCGCTCTTTACGCTAAAGTTTTTTATTGTTTCAAAAAATAAAGTTGTAAGACAGTTAGCGTAAAGAGCGAGGCGTTGAGGAGGGGACAGCCCCTTTCATATACGAGATGATTTCTTTTCGTTTTAAGTTTTAATGTCGCTCCTTACTTTCAGTTAAAAAAAAACTTTTTGTTTTTAGTTAATTTATTGTAAAAACTCAGGGCTAGGATAGTGCACGAAACATAATGTTACAGCAAAAACTCATTACAGCATCTATACATCTGAGGTCAATACACACGCTCTCTCCATTCCATCTTGTCCACAGTTTTGCTCTTTATATCCAACCATAGGAACCCTCCTAACTTAAATAATTTATTGTGGTTGCTTTTTAACATATATGAAGACTTTCTGCTTTTCTTCTAGACCCAGCTTTTACCCGGTAACTATAGATGGTTATGGGGGTTTTTTTCGGAAGCACACTTAAGTTTCGTGTTTATCAGTTGTCCATAATCTTTGATTAGAGCAATGGAGGTCTGTATTAAATAAATAAAAAACAAGTTTTTCAACTGCAAGTAAGGAGCAACATTAAAACTTAAAACGAACAGAAATCATTTCGTATATGAAAGGGGCTGTCCCCTCCTCAACGCCTCGCTCTTTACGCTAAATTTTTGTATTGTTTTAAAAAATAAAGTTGCGAGGGGTTCACTCCCTAGTCATATTTACGCCAAAGTTCGAATTTTGTTCTGATTATTTAAGAATGACTCCTGAATCACAAAGGCCGTTTAAATAGAATAAATATCTCTTTTGCAAGTACTAAAATAACTTTAACGTAAAGAGCAAGGTATTGATTAGGGCGAGAATCCCCTCATATACGCCGTAATTTCTGTTCGTTTTAAGTTTTAATGTTGAACCTTACTTTGAGTAGAAAAAAACTTATTTTTTTATTCAATTTCTGATTGTTTTTTTAAATAATGCTGGGAAATCCAGCACCCCTTTAATAGAAAATTCCTTTCCCCCATTAAAATTTCCTCCATGGAACGATCCTCACACAAAATCCCCTCACCTACAGCCCTCCCCCCCACCGACCCCCCCCCCCCGAAAACGTCTTGATACTACCCAATAACCAATACTGTATGTAAACAATGGGCAAAGTTCATAACTTGCAGCCGGGGACTGTGGGGGATTAAATCATCCTCAAAGACATAGTTATTATATTTTTCGACCATCATGAATAAAATGGCTATCTCGAGATTTTGATCTGACGACTATGGAAAAAAATTAGCGTGGGAGGGGGCTAGTTGCCCTCCAATCTTTTGGTTACTTAAAAAGAGCACTAGAACTCTTAATTTCTGTTAAGCCCTCTCACGATATTCCAGGACCACTTGATTACCCCCCGGAAAAAAAAAACAACAAATAAACAAGCACCCGTGATCTTTCTTCTGGCAAAAAATACAAAATTCCCCATTTTCGCAGATAGGAGCTTAAAGACTATACAGTAGGGTTTTCTGATACACTGAATCTGATGGTGTGATTTTCATTGAGATTCTATGGTATCTAGGGGCTGTTCTCCCTTTATTCTAAAATAAGGCAAATTTCTCAGGCTCGTAACTTTTGACGGATAAGACTAAACTTATATAGTTGCAATCAGAATAAAATTTCGACTCTTTTGATGTATCTATTGGTATCAAAATTCCATTTTATAGAGTTTCGGTTACTATTGAGCCGTATCGCTCCTAGCTTACAGTTAGTTACCAAGAACTACTTGACAAACCTTACGTATCTTAGCATAGAGTAAAAAGAAGTGAATTGCTTTAAATGATTTTGGTCCCAGATTTTTTAAGATAAACTGAATATTCTAAAGCCCTACCATAAAATGTGTGTCGACCGAAATTACATACTGTTGCTACTGTTAATAACAGATCACTGCAGCAACAAGCAACCTAGGGTCAACATAGTTACGCATGCTCTTCCTTTATCCCAGTGTATTCAGAGCCTCCCTCTTTAGCCCTCCCAAGAAAAATCAAATTCCATTACATCCCTTTTTACGACCTCCCCCCATTCTATTAGGGGACCACCTTCTTTTTGTTTGGAACGAGATGGTTGGCCGGAAAGGAATATCTTTGGCAATCTGCCATCCCTGATCCATAGAATGTGCCCTAGCCATCCCAACTGTTCTAACATTATAGCCCTAGAAAGCATGGTATAACTACATATTTCGTACTTCTTACTGTTTTCAATACTGTCAGTTAGACTGGTACCCTGAAGAATCCCTAGAATATTCCTAATAAAAAGATCTAACAAATACTCCTTCGTTTTTTAGAACACCCCACGGTTCGTAACAATACTTGACCACTGGCATCACAGAAGCTTTTAATATTGTAATCTTAGTGCGCAGACTTACCTTTCTATTTTTCGAAACTTTTTTTAACTGTAAAAAAACACATTGGACCATGGCTATTCTAATTTCAACATCTTCACTGTATCTACTATCTTTACTAGTTATACAAACTAGGTAAGTGAAGCTATCCGCTTGACAGATCTTCTTGTTACTAAATTATTGTAGGTTTTGATTTTGGCTCATCGTACATGAATAATTAAAACGAAATTTGTATTTTAATTTTACTTTTTTTCGGCTAAATGGCTTTCTCGGAAGCTGTTTAACTTTATTTACAAACGTTTTTATTAGTAATAAATATACTTAACTTACGAATCAACTCACGTAAAGAACTTCTATATTCGTATATCTTTATTCCATATATTGTAGGTGTCCCCCCCCAGTCAATACCTCGCTCCTTACGCTAAAGTTGGAATTTTGTTCCAGTTATTTAAGAATGACCCCTTATTCACAAAGGCCGTTAATTAGAATAAATAGCTTTTATGAAAGTTCTAAAAAAAACTATAGCGTAAAGAACAAGGTATTGACTAGGGAGCGAACCCAATCATATACGTAATAGTTTCTGTTCCTTTTAAGTTCTGATGTTGAAAAGTTTTCAGTTGAAAAGTCTTTTCAGTTGAAAACTTCTGACTGTTTTTTTTTTTAAATAATGCTGGGAAATCCGGCCCCCTCTTCATAGCAATGTCGCTTACCCCATGAAAACTTCATCTATGGAAAGATCCACCCACGTAACCCCCGATCCACCCCTCTCCCATTACCAGAAAAATTCCCCCGAAAACGTCTGTATGCTTCCCAATAATCAATACTATATGCAAACAATGGGCAAAGCTCATAACTTGCAGCCCTTCCCCAGGGGCTGCGGGGGATTAAGTCATTCTCAAAGACATAGTTATTGTATTTTTCGACCATGTTGAACAACATGGCTATCTCAAAATTTTGATCGGGTGACTTTGGGAAAAAATGAGCGTGGGAGGGAGCCTAGTTGCCCTCCAAATTTTTTGGTCACTTAAAAAGAGCACTAGAACTTTTAATTGACGTTCGAATGAGCCCCCCCCCGTGACATTCTAGGACCACTGGATCGATATAATCAACCCCAGGGGAAAAAAAAAAATAGATAAACACGCATCCGTGATCCATCTTCAGGCAAAAATTACAAAATTCCACATTTTTGCAGATAGGAGCTTGAAACCTCTACAGCCGAGTTTTCCGATACGCTGAATCTAGTGGTTTGATTTTCATTAAGGTTCTATGACTTTTAGGGGTGTTTCCCCCTTTTTTGAAAATAAGGCAAATTTTCTCAGGCACGTCACTTCTGATGGGTTGATGAAATTTACATATTTAAAATCAGCATAAAAATCTAATTCTTTTGGTGTATCTATTAGCATGAAAATTCCTTTTTTTTAGAGTTTCGGTTACTATTGAGCAGAGTCGCTAATTGCTTATAGTTCGTTACCACTAACTGTTGGATTAGCCAATCTGAAAAATAAGCGTTGGTCCATTTCAAAAGGAACTGGAATTTTCCCGTTCAATCTTAATGAAACATGGTTTCTAACTTTGGACGTCGTTATACCAGTATTTGTTTTAAAGCTCAAAGAATTTGTTATCTTTCAGGTATAATAAAAAGAACTATAAGGATTCTCTTCGTGAATTTTTCCAAGAAATCTATGCTTGTTATATTTTCCTCAAAGAAGCCTTAAACTTTGAATGTAAACTGATAGCCGCTCTTTGTCCAAATCTTTATTTCATTTATTTTTTGAAGAATATGACACCTTTGGTGGGGTAGATGAAAGAGGATTATAACCCCCTAAGGGTTTATTATTTTCACATTTGTATTACTTCAATATAGAAACTACATTGCAGGTGTATCTTCTAATGTTGAGTATTTTAAGAGAGGGCTGAGTACACACGAAAAAAGAAACCCTTATTCAAAGAACAAAGAAAAAAGCTACATTCCTATAATTTCATGGAAAAACGTGTGCTTTGATTTTGTTGGAATATGTCTGTGATGTAAATTCGTAACCCAATCACTTGGCTTTTTGGTTATTCATAAGCTACTTGGGACACGTAGAAAAGGGTGGAGCAAAGCCGTTGTACTTCAGAGCGCACAAAACAAACACAAATTCTTGCTTCGTATTTGGATCGATAGGGAATATCCAAGATCAGACAATTAATTTCAAATCGTCTAGTATACGAAGCCTTTACACAAAAAATCTTTAGAGCAATAAAAACTGCGTCAAATCTGCAATCTTTTGCGGGACATCAAAAATAACCCCCAGATGTTGCTGTGACAAATGTCAAACCTTACCCCGTCTACTTCATCAGAGGAAAAACCAACTGAAATACACTTTTTGGAACGTCATTTTCCCTCCTTATCGATTCTTGCCTCAAAATTTTTACATATGCTTTTGATTTATTTGGCAAAGTTAGGTTATGCTACTGAATCTACTAAAAAAATAATTAACTTAAGATTCATGGAGAAAAGATCAGAATAAAAGAAAACAAAAATTTTATGATCGTCACTGAAAATTTCGCTCTCACTCAAAAAAATGTTTTTGTTACATAAATCGCTTGCCGATTAAGTTCGTTATTTCGATAGCCCAAAAAATCTATTTTTATTACTACCTTATGTCTTTCACATACTAAATAATAAGACCCTGAAAGTTCATCATTTGGAATTGTCAGCCGTTTCTGTACGCTGGCCATGGAAGTAATAGCATAGGACAAAGCTCAAAGTCAGTAAAGAGGGATATGTCCCTTTTACATTATGTTTCATCTTCATTTATTGATTTTTTCTTCAAAAATCATTCTTTTAGCATGTGCACTTCAAATAACAAAAAGGTCGCTTCCATGGGAGTTATCCTTCCTAAATTTCATGTCTGTATTTTCATATTTCCATCTTAGACTTCAGATCATAATTAAAACATTATCACAGTTGTAGTAAAGAACTTCATAGATGCTCAGTTTTAACATTATTTTTTAGGATTTCTCTTTGTTTGGTTAAATTTTATTCTCTCTTTTTTTGCTTTATATTCTTTCGTCAATGTTAGTACATCACAAATTTTTTTTTCTATATCATCTCCTCAGTTTCCTTAAAGTGTTTTCAAACAGTTCGTGGTAACGAACTGAAAGTAAGGAGCGACTCGGCTCACTAGTAACCAAAACTCTAAAAAACAGAATTTTGATTCCAATAGATATATCGAAAGAATCGGCTTTTTATGCTAATTTTCAAATATATAAGTTTCATTAAGTTTAGTCTTATTCATCAGAGTTTACAAGTCTAATGTTACTGAAAATCACACTATCAGATTCAGCGTATTGGGGGTAGATGTTTCAAGCTCTTATTGCAAAATGTGGAATTTTGTGTTTTTTGCCAGAAGAAATATCACAGATGCGTGTTTATTTGGGTTTTTTTTTGTGTTTTTCTTGGGATAATCGTATGGTACCTAGGGGTACCAAGCGGAGCAGATGAGGATGAAAAAGATTATAAACAACATGAGTAATTTTTATTACTACTTGTCAATGTTGATCAGTTAACCAACAAGATTGAGGAAGTAAAAAGCCTTGTAACAAATAAGGAATATGATTTGGTGATGTTAACAGAGGCGAGTCCCAAGAATAGTAATCTTCGATTGAAGGATAATCATATTTGTATTCCTGGATACCAGATAATATTAAACTTGAGTTCAAGTAATTGCAGAAGGGGTGTATTGGTAATAGTTAGAGCAGAATATAATGTTAAAGTTATAATGTTAACACGAGTTGGTCTGCTTTGATCTAAAGGTTCTAGTTGACCCTGTTATTACAAAAATTACTTGTATTTATAGAAGCCCTTCAGCTCCGTCTAAATCGCTAGAAAACTTCTTCTCCTTCTGCTAATAGCTGGGGACTTTACTTTCCCACAAATATCATGGAAAGATACATTTGGTTATCATGAGGATGATGCAACACAACAACAATTCTTTGATTGTATACATGACCCCTCCCTATATCAACCTGTTGATAAACCAAAATGATATAGAATCGTCTGGAACCCAATCCTATTAGACCTTATTTTCCTTAATAACCAAGACCTTTTGGAACATATTGAGTACTTACCCCCCATTGGTAAGAGTGATCATATAGCTATAGAAATAGAGCTCCGTCTAAAGACTATGCCTAACAAATTTATTAAAAGCGTTTTCACAGATTAAAATTCCATTAAGAGGGAACTGAAAATGGTGAATTGGAGTGAACTTTTTCAGGGAACAACAGAGGGGCAGTGGAAAAATTTTAAAATAACTTTACTTAGAATCCAAGACAGCAACTCTTCTGTATCTTACAGGAGGAAGCCAAATACTCTTCGATACATGACCAAGCAAATTAAGAAGCAGCTCAATAAAAAGAAAGAGATCTTGGAAAAATACAAAGCAACTGAGAGTCAATACCAGCACAAGAAATTCAAAAGAGCAAGAGATAAGTTGAGAAATCTAACCAGGAAACTTTATCGGAACCATGAAGCCACACTAGCTAGAGAATGCAAGCATAAACGAAAGAAATTTTGGCAATATGGGTCATTTAAAAGTCCTGGTAGGCGATCAATATCCAATCTAACTGCTTCAGGAGTAGAACTGACAGATGTCAAAGAAATTGCAGATGAACTGAACCGCCAGTTTCTGTCTGCTTTCAGTTGCACATCAGATACAGACCTATCCAATGTTGAACCTACATAAATCCACCATCCAATTAAGCCCATTGAGATTGATAGTTCAAATATCCTCAAACGACTCAAATTGCTAGATGTCTACAAATCAGTTGGGCCATATAGGTTACATCCACGTCTTCTAAAAGAAGTTGCTGATGACATTGCCAAGCCACTATCCCAATAATTCAAAGTCTCCTTATGTACCAAGGAAGTGCCAACAGATTGGAAAGCAGCCTTTGTCAGCCCTTTGTTCAAAAAGAGAAATAAAGCCAGTGCAGAAAACTACCGCACATAATTAGAACTTCTGCTGTTGCTAAAATCTTGGAAAGAGTGGTAAATGACTCTGTCATGAAGCACCTCAAACTTAATAGGATATTATCACCCTGCCATTATGGGTATCAACCAGGAATGTCTGTAGAAACAAATCTGTTGGAAACTTATGATATTTTAACAGACCTGATTGATCAGGGCTTGCCTGTGGGTGTCTTATTGCTTGACCTTGCAAAAGCATTGGACAAAGTTCCACATCTACACTTGAACAAAAACTTATCTCATGTGGAATTAATGCAGAACTTGGGAGCTAGATCTCAGCATTCCCTACTGCTCAAACGCAGATAGTGAGGTTTTCTACTAATGGAGGGAAATTGATCCTCTCTGAGAGATGTGGAGTCATGAGTAATGTCCCGCAGGGTAGTGTCTTAGGACCTACCCTATTCAAAATCTATATAAATGAAATTTTTCAATTACCTACAAAACCACTAACTCTCTATGCAGACGACCCAAAATTGTTTGGTGCAGTCAATCATGAGTTACTACAAGCAGATCTTACCCATATTTAAAAATGAGAAACAACATGGCACATGAGCTTTAATATTGATAAATGTAGTATTATTCATTTTGGTAAGTCCAACCCAGGGTTCAAGTATACTATGTTCAATCCAGCTGTATATAACATTAAAGAGCTGCAAAGTTTGGATGAGGAAAGGGATCTTGGAATCATTGTTGACAACGAGTAAATATTCCATTCTAACTGCAAAAGACAGTGGCTCATGCAAATTCTTTCCTAGCACTCTTAAAGAAAACTATATCCAGTAGATCTCCATATGTTTTTGTGGGGTTGTACAAGGCCCATGTCAGACCAGTTCTTGATTTTGTAATGTGCATAGCATCAACAGGGTACAGGGGTGATGAACAGCTTCTGGAAGGAGTGCAAAGGAGAGCCATAAAGGCAGTATCTAAGATGAGAGATAAGCCTTATGCTGAACGTTTAAAGGAGTATAAATTATCTACACTGGTTTACCGACGACGAAGAGCTGATATGCTGATGACATAAGATTACTTCACAAGAAAACCCCCCAATTCATTTGCCAATTTCCGAAAATATTGGCACTGTCAGGAGAGGACATTCAAAGAAGCTGTTTAAACCATCTGTCAAAACTCGACACCGACAACAGTTTTTCTCCTGCCGTGTGGTAAACCACTGGAATAGTCTCTGGAATAAAACAGTCTCAGCATCCAAAAATAAAGTGTTCAAAAAGTCATTGGATGTTGAATGGAATGGTGTTCCCTGGAAGTACCAGTGGAATGCATTTGATTTTTAGTCATTCACATCAAGTATGGGGCATGTAACAGATTATGATGGATCTTAATTGGCTCCAAAGTGCAAATTAAGGTAATTAAGGTATCGACCCAGTGGTCCAATAATATCAGGAGAGGGCTCACTCGAACGGAAATTAAAAGGTATAGCGCCTTTTTTAAGTGACTGAAAAAATTGGAGGGCAACTAGACCCCCTCCCACGCTCATTTTTCTCAAAATCGTCCAATCAAAATTTTGAGAAAGTTCAGCGTAGTTGAAAGGCCGAATAATTATGCCCTTTGGAGATATCATGACCCCCCCCACAGTCCCTGGGGAAAGGTCTTTAAGTTACAAAATTTGCCCATTGTTTACACATAGTATTTGCTATTGGGAAGTATGCATACATTTTTCGAGTGAGGGAGGCGAACTTTCTACTGGTGGAATTTTCCAAGGGGATGATTTTCCGTCGGGAGGGAAGTTTTCAGGAGGTAAATTTTTCAGGGGAAATTTTACACAGGGGGAATTTGCCAGAATTCCTATACGAAATTCTTCTTATATCTTGCTTTCTCTTTTCGATTTAATTTTACGCGTGGAGATGTTACGGGTAGGTGTCCTAGGTAAATTTTCCTCAGGATTGAATTGTCTAAAGAATAAATCCGTAAGGAGGAGGGATTTTCCCGGGGAGTTGTTACCAGATTTCATAGCATTATTTAAAAAAAATGATTAGAAACTAAATAAAAAAACATGTTTTTTCAACTGAAAGTAAGGAGCACCATAAAAAATTAAAACGAAAAGAAATTATTACGCATATGAGAAGGGTAGCTCCTCCTCAACACCTCATTCTTTACGTTGAAATTTGAATTTTGTCCCAATTCCTTAAGAACGTCTCCTGAAACAATATGTTCTTTTAAATTAGAACTATAAGAAGCTTTTTAAGTACTATAGCCTAAAGAGCGAGGTGTTGGATAGGAGCAACCCCCCTCATATACGTAATAATTTCTGTTCGTTTTAAGTATCAATATTGCTCCTTACTTTCAGTTTAAAAAAACTTGTTTTTTAATAACAATCTAGAGACCCATGTAGTAATTTATTTAAAGGCTTGATGCACTATTGGAGCAGGAAGGGGTGTTTTGATTTCGTTAAATAGCAGCAATTAGGTGATTAGTGTGATTTGGTTAAATTAGCAGCAATTATGATACTTCAGGAGAGTCAACCTCCTTTATCCTGTCACTCCTGTCTCCTGTCTTATGCTACTCCTGTTTCTTGGCAAAACTCATGTCTATATAACTGCATATATCAAACAGTTCATGGCAAGGAATTGTAAGTAAGGAGTGACTCGGCCCGATAGTAGCCAAAACTTTAAAAAACTTAATTTTGATAGTAGTATATACATCAAAAGAATTGGCCTTTTATGTTTATTCAAAATATATATATGTATCTTTAAGTTTAATATGATCTACCAAAAGCTACGAGACTGAAAAAATTGCGTGATTTTCAAAAAATGGGAAACATCGTCAAAAATTCTAGGAATCTTGAAACCCTACTGTAGAGGTTTCGAGACTCGTCTGCAAATATATAGAATTTTGCAGATTTTTTTTCGGAAGAGAGATTACGGATGCAATTTACTTTTTTTTTTCGCCAAGGTGATCATATCTAAAGAATGGTCAAAGAAGATTGGAAGTGGTCTCATTCGAATAGTAATTAAAAGTTCTAGTGCAAATTTTAAGTGACCAAATGGATTAAAGGACAACTAGCTCCCCTCCCACTTCCCCTTTTTCCCTGAAGTCGTACGATCAAAATTTTGAGATAGTCAATTTGTTCAACTTGTTCATAGTTCAAAGATCAAATAACGATGCCTCTAGAAATGTATGATCCCTCACAGCCCCTGGGGAAAGGACTATAAGTCATGCAATTTGCCCATTGTTTAAATATAGTTTAGGTTAATAGGAAGTAAACAAACATTTTTTGGGGAGGGAGATTATTTTGGGGGGGGGGATCTTTTACGGGGTGTATTCTCTGTGAGAAAGGATTTTTCCGGGGGTGAATTTTCAAGGGAAAATTGTAAACGGGGAATTTGCCAGAGTTCCTTAACGAAATTCCTTTTATTTGTTTTACTTTCTCTTGGCCGACCCCATTTTACATGCGGAGGTGTTACAAGGAAAAATGTCCAAAGAAAATTTTCGAAGGGGTCGGAATTGTCCATGGAATTTTCCATGGGAGGGGGGCTTCTGTGGGGGACACTCTCCATGGGGGGAAATTTTCAACGGGATAATTTCAACGGAATTTCAACGGAGGAAATTCGGGGGGAATTTCAACGGAGGGAGAATTTCCAGCATGATTTAAAATAATTAGAGATTAAATGAAAAACAATTTTTTCTTTCAAATGATGTTAGGCTAGGGACAATTTTCCAGGCAGAATTGACTGAAAGAACTTTTCCAGAGGGGAATTTTCAGCGAAGTTGGAATTATCCAGGGAGAGAAAAGACATTTTATGATGTAGCAAATTTACACGGAGAAATTTTTGTGAGGAATGGGAAGTTTTCTATGAAGGGAAGAGGTAGATTTCCCGGTATTGTTTGAAAAACGATCAGAAACTAAATAAAAAACACGTTTTATCAACTGAAAGCAAGGACCAATATTAAAATTTAAGACGAACAGAAATTATTTCGTATTTGAGGGGGGGTGCAGTGGCGTAAATTCGTCAAAATCATGGGGAGGAGGGAAAATTTTAGACCAATTTTACCAAATCAAGTGAAAATGACAGTGAAAATTGAAAAATGAGTTAAATATTACCATAAAGGCGAAGATATACTAAAGAAACCTGACTCTGGTATAAGATATACCCTAAAGGCCAAGATATACTAAAGAAACCTGACTATGGTATAAGATATACCATAAACGCCAAGATATACTAAAGAAACCTGACCTGTTTCTCGGGATGTTTGAATTATGCACACTTATCTTAATTTTGACAAGATTTTTTGTGGAAACTGAATTTCATCTGGGGAGCACACCGAGGTTGGGAGAGGGGGAGCTTGGGTACAGAGGGACAGTTGCCCCCCCCCAGTCTCATAGCAAATTACGCCCCTGGGGATGCCCTCTCCTCAGTACCTTGTTCTTTATGCTAAAGTTTGACTTTTTGTCTCAATCCCTTAAGAAAGACACCTGAAACAAAACTACTACTACTACTAACAACTCACCACAGCACCAAGCCGCCTGAGGTCAACACAACTACGCACGCTCCTCCTCCACCCCAATCTATTCAAAGCCTCTCTTTTTACACCCGCCCACAAGGTTCCCATTTCCTTTAAATTTTTCGTTATGACGTCCTCCCACCCCAGATGGGGACGACCGGCCTTCCATTTAGCCCTAGACAGTTAGCCGAAAAGAATAATCTTCGGCAGTCTGTCATCCTTCATCCCCAAAACGTGCCCTAGCCACCTCAACCTTTCTTTCATTATAGCCCTAGAGAGCGGTATTGAACCTAGAGAGCGGTATTTTCGTATAGCCTATTTTTTGAATTACGGTCAGTTAGCCGGCTACCCAGAACAATCCTTAAGCAGTTTCTCTGGAAAACATCTAGCAAATCTTCATCCGCTTGTCGGAGCGTCCATGCTTCAGAGTCATATCTGACTACTGTCATCATTGTAGCTTCTAGTACTCAAATCTTGGCTGGCAGACTTATTTACCTGTTCTTCCAAACTGTTTTTAATTGCGAAAGACCACTCCGAAGCTCGGCTATCTACTTTAACATTTTTATTACTCCCACGGTCTCAACTAACAATGCCACCAAGATAAGGGAAGCTGTCCATTTGATTAATATTTTTTTTACCCAATATCGCCTTTCCCTTTTAGCTTATACATAGCCTCAGTGACTTAGTCTTCTTATTCTAGCACCCTGAACTCGCAAAACCTCTAAAACTTCATTCATTTTGCTCACACTTTCATCTAGGATGCTTAAATTATCAGCATAACCTTAGTCCAGGAGACTTTTTCCTCCCCATTTGATTCCGTGGTCTCCCATTGCCTTTCCTCCATATAAAATAATCCATCAAAATGATCCGTGTAAAGGGTGATAGAAAACGATCCTTCTTAAATCCGGATTTAACACGAAACCAGTCACTACTTTCACTTCCGACCTTCACTGCAACACCTTTACTTTCGTATGTAAAAGTAATCAGTTCAATGCATTCGTCTATTACAATATAGAAAGATGAGACCTTTGCCAAGGCTCTTCTATCAACAGAATCGAACGTTTGCTCATGATCTATAAAACTGAGGACCAAAGGTGTATGAAAACTCAGGCACTTCTCAATTAATAGCCTAAGAGTGAAAATTTGGTTGACACATCCTCTACCTTTTCTAAAACCACACTGCTCTTCTCTTAAAACTTTGCCTACGGCATCTCTCAGTCTAAAAAGTATCATATTACTAAGTAATTTACTACTTACAGAGACCAGACTAATGCCTTGATAATTACCACACTCACTTGTATCATCTTTCTTATAAAGTTGTTTAATTAAGGTTTTCCTACAATCGTTATGTACTTCACCTTTTTCAAAAATCTTATTCATAATCTTCATTAACTTATTTCTAACTTCAGAGCTACCATATTTAAGAAACTCATTTACCCCCCTATCAGCACCTGGAGCCTCATTATCTTTTAATCCTTTTAGTACTGTTGCTAATTCCTCCTCAAAAAAAAAATCTTCCTTCACATCCAAGGTATCACAAACGTTTTCATTTTCCTCTATATCTTTTCCTTAAACTCTATCTCGGTCAAGCAAATTTTCAAAATGTTTGACCACTCTCTCTTTAGTTCTTTGCTTATCACTAAATGTGAACTAGGTCCGATCTTTATCTAGGCCAGCTCTACAGCGACTACTCCCTTTCAATTGATTGGCGTACCTGTACAATATGTTATAATTATGCCACAGAGCTGCTTCTTTAAGATCTTTGGCAATTTTGTTCATTACCTCCACTTCACATTTCCTTAGTTCATATTTTAATGCTTAAATCCTGAAACATATTTTAATCCTGAAACACGATTCCGTTTAATTAGAATATTCGGAATAATTTCTGTTCCTTTAAAGTTTTAATGTTGCTCCTTTCTTTGAGTTGAAAAAAAAAACTTTTTTTTTATTTGTTTCGTCTATTTCCATCTTTGTAGTCCGTTTTTAAGCTTTCTAGTCCGTTTCTAAAGTCTGTTCCTGGTCCGTTTGTACAATCAGTCTTTTTGGCCTGAAAGGTAATCGTATATATTACTTTTTTTTATTTATTTAATTATTTAACTATTTTATTTTAATTATATATTTATTTTAACATTCATACCTGTTTTGAATCCAGGATTATATAAGAAACATGTATTTCGAATTGTAAAGCTGTAACTAAATGGTTAAATCTAAATTATATTAATTATCAAGATAAATTAATTATTAGGTTTATTTCATTATTAATTATCGTTAAGTATATAAATTTGATTTTTTATGATATGATTGAGTGCTATTTTCATTAGCTTCTCCTATTTATATCACTCCACTCCCCCTCCCCAAAAAAAAACAAGATTAGCATCTCATAGTATTATTGGTTTATGTCTGTGACGTATTTTTTAAAACCAGTCACATTATTCCTTATGACTCTGCCAGAAAACGAAGCCGATAACTTTATCTTTTTAAAGTCTGATTGGTTCATTGGTCCCACATTCGAAAATTTAAAGCCGTTAAAAATAACACAAAGTTAAATATCACCTGATTGGTTTGTCTGTGTTAAATGTTAGGCCAGTAAAAATACCAAACAGTCTTTTTTAGTAAACAAAAAATTCTTCTAAGTGATCCCTTTGTTTCTCTGTGGTTGCATGTTATTGAAATCAAAACTATGGAATTAATGGTAATTTTTAGAAGAAGGGGGGGGGCTACATATTATTCCCAAATCTCCGTTTTCCCTTGCATAAAAATATGTTGTACGATAAATCAGAACTATTCAGGAATCATTTAGGAATTGTTAGTGACCATTAGTTAACATTAACTAACTGACTAAATCGTTCAATATTAATTAGCGTCGATTAAATCCATCTTGAATATGGAGAGGATACATTGAAAAAGCTCAGGAGACAGTGTTGTGCCAACAATGGCGCGAGAAGCCCCTGTTATTTTGGAAGGGGTTTGAGATAGAAATTTTTTGGCAACATAGAGATTGATTGCGGAAATGAAGGGGGTAATGACTGGTGATAAGGTAGGAGAGATGGGGCTGATTGATATGATACTAATTGTGGAATTTGAGATGGTGCTACATATCCATGCAGCAATTTCGAATACCATTACATGTGTTGGCACTATTAAAACATAACTAAACTATTTGAATTAAAAAGGAAGAGGAACAAACAACGAAATCTTAGAGCAAAAACAAAGAACAATAATAAAGCTTAAAACAAACAGAAGTTACTATGAATGGAGAAATGAAGCCTCAGACTGACAGAAATTACTACACTTCATCATGTTTTTTTTGTAAATTGGTCATGAAAAAGGTCATTTTAAGCTGCTTTAAGCTTCCATTAGAAGGGTGTACATTTTTGTTATTCCCTTTCAAACAGTTCGTGGTAACGAACTGTAAGTAAGGAGCGACCCGGCTCAATGATAACCGAAACTCTAAAAACGGGAATTTTGATACCAGTAAATACATCAAAAGAATCAGATTTTAATGTTGATTTCAAATATATAAATTTCATCAAGTTAAGTTTTACCAATACAAAGTTATGTGCCTCAGAAAATTTGGCTGATTTTAGAAAAAAGGAGGAAAGACCCCCTAAAAGTTATATAGCCTTAATGAAAATCACACCATCATATTCAGCGTATTAGAGAACCCTACTGTAGGGGTTTTAAGCACCTATCTGCAAAAATGTGGAATTTTGTATTTTTTGCCAGAAGAAAGATCACGGATGCGTGTTTATTTTTATTTATTTTTTATCCCCAGAGGTGATCGTATTGACCCAATGGTCCTACAATATGGTGGGAGGGCTCATCGCCACGGAAACTAAAAGTTCTAGTGCCCTTTTTAAGTGACTAAAAAAATGGAGGGCAACTAAGCCCCCTCCCACGCTCATTTTTTCCCAAAGTCGCCCGATCAAAATTTTGAGATAGCCATTTTGTTCAGCATGGTCAAAAACATGATAACAATGTCTTTTGGAATGACTTAATCCCCCGAAGTCCCCGGGGGAGGGCTGAAAGTTATGAACTTTACCCAATGTTGACATATAGTACTGGTTATTGGGAAGTATACAGTCGTGTTCAGGGGGGATTTTTTGTGGTAGGTGGGGGGGGTTGGGGGTTATATGGGAGGATATTTCCATGAAGGAAGTTTCCATGGGGGAAGGGACATTGCTATGAAGGGGCACCGGATTTCCCAGCATTATTAAAGAAAAAGATCAGAAATTAAGTGAAAAAAACAACAAGTTTTTCAACTGATTTCAACTGATCAACTGATTGTTATTAAGGGGTCATTTTAAAGAATTGGGAAGAATTCGAACTTTAGCTTAAAGAGCAAGGTAATGACTAGGGGGCGAGTCCCCTAATATATATATTAAAAATATATCAATACAGAAGTTTGTTACGTTAGTTAATTCGTAAGTTACGTATGTTTATTACAAATAAAAACGTTTATAGATAAAATTAAACAACTTTCGAGAAAGCCATTTAACTAAAATAAAGATAAATTAATATGCACATTTTGTTTTAATTATTCATGTACGGTGAACCAATATCAAAACCTGCATTAATTCAAAAACGTTCAAAAATTAAATGAAAAAAACAAGTTATTTTTAACTGAAAGTAAGGAACAACGTTAAAACTTAAAACGAACAGAAATTATTCCGTTTATGAAGGGGGCTGTCCCATCGTCAACGCCTCGCTCTTTACGCTAAAGTTTGAGTTTCTCACAACTCTAATTTTTTAAAAAAATAAAAAAACTTTAGCGTAAAGAGCGAGGCGTTGAGGAGGGGACAGCCCCATCCATAAACGGAATAATTTCTGTTCGTTTTAAGTTTTAACGTCGTTCCTTACTTTCAGTTAAAAAAACTTGTTTTTTTCATTTAATGGTAAAAAAAAGCCAATTTTGAGATGTTTGTTTCTAACTGTGGAAATCTGAACAGTGTTTCACTGTCTTAATAACCAATTACGGTCTAATATAACACATTCATAGTTTATAATATGTGTTTTTTTGTAATGTATGTTTTGATAGAAAAAAAAAAATTTAAACAAGAAAAACGGGTTTTAATTTTCTATAAAGCAGTGAAATTGCTTTATAGAAATTTCACTGCTTTATAGAAAATTAAAACCCGTTTTTCTTGTTTAAATTTTTTTTTTTTTTTAAATGAAAAAGCAGTGTGGCCTAAGAAATTATTTATGTTTTGATAGAATACTGTTTACTTGAGAAGACGTGCAATAGAAATTTTTCCCACCGTTCTTTTGGCCAAGGAAAAGTTAAAGGCTGTAATGGTTCTTCCTGTAGTTGTTTTTCTTTTCTTTGTGTTGCGCTTGTTTTTTTGTTTTTTTTCTTTTTTTGGATTTTTACGTTATTTTTTTAGTATCGGTTAATTTGTCCAGCATAGTTTTTTTCTGTTATGGTCTTTTTCCCTTTATATCGATGCTGTCCGAAATATTTGTAAATCAGTTAATATTTGTTTAAAAAGATCTTTTTTTCAGGATTCACTGTCATTGTTAAAAGTTTTGCCTGCTTTTGTATTATCATTTCAGTTTCAGCGTAAGATTAAAGGAGCGTTTTCTCACTCTTATATAACCATTGGCTCGACACGATCACCAGGGCCGTATCCAGGATTTTTTCAGGGGTGTTTTACGCAAGGATTTTTTTTTCGGGGGGGGGGGGGTACACAAAAATATCCTCAAACAACACCTAAGAAAATTTTATATTCATTTTTGTTGTGTTTTTACGAGTCAGACAAACATTTTGGAGGGGGGAGGTACGAATCCCTAATTACCCCCCTGGATACGGCCTTGACGATCACCCAAGGAAAAAACAGCAACGAATAAAGACACATCCACTATCTTTGTAATGGCAGAAACTATAAAATTCCACATTTTTGCTGATTGAAACCTCTACAGCATGATTCTCTGATATGCTGAAACTGATGATGAGATTTTTATTAAGATTATTTGAATTTTCGGCGGTATTTCGCACTTTCTTGAAAATCGAGCGAATTTTCTCAGGTTCTTACCTTTTTATGGGTAACATTAAACTTAATGGATTTTATATATTTGCAATCAACAGAGAAAATTAGTTATTTTTTTTTGACAACTTTTATCAAAATTCTGGTTTTTAGAATTTCGGTACTATTGGGCCAAGTCGCTCCTTGCTTCCAGTTAGTTTTCACGATCTGTTTCACTTGTGTACGTCACGTTATTTGAACGTGTTGTCTGAACTAACTCGACGTGTCACTTATTTGACACGTTTAAAAGTACTGGTAAAGATTTTGTATTTTCGTTTCGAGTCTTATTTTCTTCTCATCGGGGCAGGTATATCCAGGAAAAGTTAGAGCTTCATTAGTTTCTTACTTTTTTTCCTGGGTCATATGTAACTCATTTATTATTATATCTATTTATTTTGTTTTCTAATTTGTTTTGATCTTATGTTTAAATAATATATGACCCTGACCACTAATACCTGACCACGTTTACGTGCCATGGAGCTTTTGCGGGAACAGACCTCATGTTGCCACTCACATGTTTCCGTTTTATTTAGGAATTAATTAAAAAAACTTTTTCCACAAAATATAGTTTTTCAAAGAAAAGTAAAGAACTCCATTAAACAAAAATGAGCAAAAATAAAATCAAATAATCTACGAAGCGTGAAACTACCGCAAATCAGCATCGATAAATAAATGAAACCCCAAACGAACAGAAATAACAACAAATAACCGAGTCAAACTCAAAACGAGCAGAACTAAACATAAGTTGGGATCAAAACTCCTATGCCTTCCCAAGGCTAGAACATAATTTGCGCTTTACTGAAAAAAATATAAATGTTCTTACTTTTCTAACTTTAATAAATCAAATAATGTTAACATTTTGATTAATAAATATCAGTATATGTATATTAAACTGACAATGCACATTCGTTTGTATTTTTTCCAGTAAAGTGCAAATTATGTTCTGGCCTTGGGAAGGCATAAGGGTTTTGAGCCCAACTTATGTTAATTTATTCTCGTTTTGAATTTGACTCGGTTATTTATTGTAATTTCTGTTCGTTTTGGGTTTCATTTATTTATCGATGCTGATTTGCGGTAGTTTCATGCTTCGTAGATTATTTGATTTTATTTTTGTTCATTTTTTGTTTAATGGAGTTATTTACTTTTCTTTTAAAAACTTATTTTGTGGAATAAGTTTTTTTAATTAATTTCTGTTCGTTTTATATTGACATAGTCGTTTCAGGGAAAAAGAAAATAATAATTTAAATATTTTCGTTTTTTAAGACTTTGTATTTTGACCTGCTATTTTTATAATGGAGAAAAATTTTAAGCAATTTTTAAAAACATACACCCTTTTAAAAATCTGGACACAAATAGTAGTCTTTAATTTCGTTTCATACCTCCTCTAGTTGACCTGAAATGGAAAACTTGATACCATTCGCAAAAAAATCTGCTTACTTTCTTTTATAGCTTGGATACACTTACTCTATTTTGACTTGGTTAAATTTTAAGAGCAGAAGTAGCCCCAAAAGTTTGAACATAATTCCCATAGTCGTACTTGGGATACTGCTGAGAAGTAGAGATCTAAGTTATACTTCTATGGGACATATAGGTAAACATTTCTACGGGACGTATACACCTTTTCAAAGAGAGTGAGAATCCTCTAACATAGCCTTAAACTTCTATGGAAGCTAAAGGAAAAACATTTCTATTATAATATGGTCAAACATGTTTTGAGAGTATGGTCGTAATTATATAACTTGAGCAGGCATGTAAGCCATATATATATTATGAAGTAGAAATCTGGTCTACATGAATTATGTCAAACTGGTATGGTATAAAGTAGTCAAACATGTTTTTGGGAGTATGCACGAAATTATGTAACACAACCAGACTGGTTTTTCGAGTCAACATCCGTTTTTTATTCGTCCTTGAAATTCTGTATAAAATGTTCATGCATTACAATTTAATTTTCATTATGTTTTGATATATTCTAGATAATATATCGAATATTATTAACTTTGAAACAATGGATATTTCATTTGTCAATGTGAGTATAGTTTACTGAATTTCTTAACTTATTTCCAAATAAAAATCATTTTACCAGTAAATTCAAATTTGAGTAAACATTCAAAACAGGACAGTCAGTTTCACCATAAAATGGCTTTCTCCAAATTGAGATATGACGTAACTTACGAATTAACTTACGAATAAAGAAACTTCTATATTTATCTGTTTTATCATGTTTATTGAGGAGTTTGCCCCTAGTCAATACTTCGCTCTTTACGCTATAAGCTGTTAGCACTTTAAAAAAAAGCTTTCTATTCTAATTAAAAAAGTCCCTTTTTTTTCTTCAAATTTCAGGAAAATACTCAAAACATGTCTGTCAGTTTTGCCAAAAAATGGCTTTCTCGAAATTGAGGTATGATACAGCTTACAAATTAACTTACATATCGAAACTTCTACATTTATATGTTTTTATCACGGGTATTAAGGAGTTTACCCATAGTCAATTACTCGCTCTTTACGCTAAAGTCCAAATTTTGTTCCAATCACGAACTCTTGAATCACAAAGACCGGTTAATTAGAATAGATACCTCTTTTGAAAATGCTAAAAAAAACTTTAGCGTAAAGGGGTGATGTATTGACTAGAGGGCAAACCCCTTCATATACTTAATAATTTCTTTCTCAAAATTGAGTTATGACACAACTAACGAATTAACTTACACAAAGACTTTATATATTGATATGTTTTTATCATGTGTATTGAGCAGTTTATCGCTCGTCAACACGTAGTTATTTGCTCTAAAAGCTGTTAGAACTTACAAAAAAGCTTCGCATGCTATTTAAAAAGTCACTGTTTTTTTTTCTTCAAATTTCAGGAAAATATTCAAAACAGGGCAGTCAGTTTCACCATAAAATGGCTTCCTCGAAATTGAGGTATGGTATAGCTTAAAAATTAACTTACATATCAAACTTTCTACATTTACATCCTTTTATCACGGGAATTAAATAGTTTACCCATATTTAATAACTTGCCCTTCACTCTTAATTCTAAATTTTGTTTCAAACAAAAACTCTTGAATAACAACGATCGTTTAATTTGAATAGATGCATCTTTTGAAAAGACTAAGAAAAAACTTTAGCGTAAAGGGTGAGGTATTGACTAGAGGGTGACCCCCTTCATATACTTAATCATTTTTGGGTTTAGGTTATCTTTCGAAGGTTTCATTCTTCCTTTTTTCTGTGATTTCAAGTAGTTATCAATTTATGTATATAAAGTTTTAAAATGTCTTAATATAAAGTTGAAAAAAAATATATATAAATTCCAACTTTTTATGTTTGGTACTATTGAATTGAAAGGCCTAATACCTTCCATTAATATTCTAAATAAGTAGAAATTAAACTAGCTAATTAAAGTGTATCCTTCTTTCAAATGTTAGGGCTTGGGTACTGCGCTATTGAAGGGGGGTTCCCTCTCATAAGCTAAATAGTTTCAAAGCTGAAAATTATTTTTTTTTTTAGAATACTCTTGATCAGTCATTGCACCAAAGCGTACAAAATTGGATTAATCCCAGGAGAAAATTGAGACAGGGATAATCGAATCATTAAATGCAATAAGGACAAGTGTAATTTGCTTCACTCCATATTCCGAGGGAAAGAAGGACTCTAGTGAGCTAGCTGTGATTTTGATTTAAGTGTAAATATATATTCTGAAAATATTCTAATAATTTATTAAATAGTACCGTCTACGCTTGAAGCGAACAATGCTCTTTGGCGATTGAGTTGTAAAAATATAGGACGCGATATAGATGAATTAGCATGTATATTTGGGATAATGAGATGCAAGTGACTTATGGGTGTTACAAATATATTGGCCCGTCAGCTGCATATATGCTTGAGATATCTAGATTATTTTGATTTTTCTTCTTGTTTTTTTTTTTTGTTTAATTGATTTTTATAATTCTCTCTTAAATAATTATTTTGTATAAAAGGTATGTTTAATTAATTAATTATAAAATAAAATTGAAGTGAATAATTATCTGTGGTGATTGAGCTGTAATAAAGATAGGACTCAATATAACTGAAATTAGCATATATATTTGGGATAATGAGATGCAAGAGCCTTCTGGGTGTTACAAATTTCTTGGCCTATCAGCTTCATCTGTGCTTAAGATATCTAGATTGTTTTAATGAAGTTTTCTATTTTTCTTTGAAAAATTTATTTTGTATAAAAAGGGTTTTTATTAAATCCTTATAAATGACGTTTGAAACACATGGATGGTTCAATTAGAACAATAAGTAACTTTTTTTGAATATTCATCTTCGATATTAAACCGATTTAGAATGTATAAATTTTTGTGTTAATAATGCTAGAGTGGGTTTCATTTAACAGAAAAGTTCCGGGTAATGTTTGAAGAACTTCATAGTTTTCGAAACGATCAAATGAAAAAACTTAGATGACGGTTAAGGCTGCTTTAATAATAAATATTGTTAAAGGAGACACCATAGGGAGTGTTAAACTAAGCTTTAGTTCTTAAATCGTTTGTAATTTGCAAGGCTTTTCCTTTTAAAAGAAAAATTGTGTCTTGTAGAACTGATACTTTAATCGTTGATATTGAGTGAGAAAAAAGTTCTTCTTCTCCTTAAAATGATTTATTTAATCCAGGTTTAGTGCTACAAACCCTTCAATAAAATCCATCACCAAGCGACATAGGACGATTAGGATTTTCAAGACAAAGGAGAAACTTACGCCAACACCACCACCAACATCCACTATATGGAGGGCGTGCCCCTTAACTAAGGCTGACGAGCAATGCCTCATAGAAAATATTGCCTCGTTTGAACGATGGTCGGGTTTATTGAGACATATAATCAAGAGGAACAGGCACTAGAGTTGGATCCCTATTTTGCATTTTGATTCTGAACATTATATTTTTTCGAATAAAAAAATTAGTTTTATATATCATTCTCTTGTTCTAACTTATCCTCTAAGAATAAGATTTCATTTTCCTGACTAAACCAAATATATTTTAACATGTTCGGTTGTCATTATGAAACACATAAGCCAATGTAACTTTGCTTCTTTTAATTGTTCAGGTTGTGGGAAAATGATAACGGTAGAATTAAATAGTTTGTTAACTTTATAAAAATAATTGATACTTCAAATAAAAAATAAGCCCTTTTTTCTATAAATTAATAAAAAAGTAGCGCCAATAGGTCATGAATCTTCAGCATTAACTGGACCCGAACTAATTCTATCATCATCAATGGAGTGTAGAGACGAACCTCCATTAGTTTTAGACACTATGGAGTGGCTTAGAGGTTTTCCTAATAATTGTTTTGGGGATATGGCTAGCGTAAATGATTTAACTAGTGACTTTGATATAATCGAGGATCCTGAATGGACAAATAGATTTATGCGTAAATACTTAGGTAATATTACTAGTGTATCTGAATCGGCCCTTCGTACAGAAATTAAGTGACAGAAAAATACAGTCTGGGTTGATCAGGTGCCTCGAAACACGCCGAAAGATATGGTAACTAGCCTAGGAGACCTCATCCTATCTCCATATAATTTAACTGAACAGACGGGGGGTAGTGTTATTGACATCCCCCACCATTCCACTTAATGATTCACCTAGTGCTAGTAATAGTAGTAGTAATACAGCAACAAAAATGCACACTGTAGGAACTAAATTTTCCGGGAACATTTTGACGCTAACTTTACCATTAGCGAATTGGATCCTGTAAAAATAGGTGTAGGACACGAAAATAGTTTCAATTCCTCGGAACTGGGTGTATTTTCTTTTTTATAGTCTGACCTAGGTCATTTACAAACACAAAAAGTAGACTTTAACCCTTCCGAAGAAAACATCATTGTCGGGAGGGGGCGTTATTGTAACAGACCCGGTAATAATTATTCAGACCTAACACGACCGAATACAATCACTTCTATAGAGTCAGACTCGGACTTGGGGGGGTCAAGGGGGGGTTACAACAACGGTAAATCAAAAATTATATTTAAAACAGTTGACATCTGGAGACACTTTCTATTTTCATTTTTCAACTGTCAATCCAACTTTTTAACTTGGTCCAAAGGAAATTTAGGGCAACTTTTTCGATTGTGTTAGTACATCAATATCGATTTGGGATATTTATAACAAGAGGGGAAGTGGGTCCACAATTTTATACATTGAACACATGGATCTGAATCTCAGTAGATTTAAAATACTTTATTAAAAACTTTATTTTAAGAGGGGGGTCGGGGAGTAACAAAATAAAATGCCACCCAGATTTGTCAGCTACCAAAGGGGTTCAGAGTTTCTATTTTGACACGGGGCTGCAATGCGTTAAATATGCATTTTTAGCAGCAGCCCATAAAACATTATATAATAAGTCAACACTTATAAATCTCGACAGACGTTCTCGTAACGGGGGAGAACATTTCCCTAAAGTAAATTTTGATTGTGTAGACGGGAAGTATCCGGTGGACTTGAAAGCAATAATCATATTCGAAAAAGCAAATGAAAATCTGGGGTATGGGATGTTTGTTCTGCAGAATGACACAGAATTTGTAAATGTTGGGAAGAAACCGAATAAAAAAGGGTTTTATGTTTAGTTAGTACACATATGGCAGATACTGTTAAAAATTGAGCTTGTTTTATTTAAATGCCCGCCAAAGATGTAAATTCTCATTATAATTGTTCCCCGTTAAGACAATATTTCGTCTGTGACCCCAATGTGTGACTAACGGGGAGTATAATTATTCCCCGTTGTGACTTTTCCCATTTAGATCTGAGCAAACATTTTTGGATCCCATGAGACATTGCAAAATTCAAGAAAATCAACGGAATAAAAAGCTGGCAGAAGGCAGACATGCTTTAAAATTTAAAAATTTATAAAATTCCCTGCTACATGTTGATAAAGTATCTTCAGTCTGTGACTCAAGACTGGTAGAGGTATCGGATCCTTCCAAGCCAAATATAGTCAAGGAACCCAAACTAGTTGCGTGTTCTTATGCACAGGCCCTTTGTAATTACAACAATAAAATGCAGCTGGAAGAGTTTTTTATGGCTATGGAGGAGGAGGGTAGCATGTACAAGTTATTGGTATCTTTGATGGAAACGGCAAACGGCGAAATGTCACGATTGTGTCACACAAACTACCTAATGTTATTATCAGACAAGGAGCAACTGGCTCTAGAAAAGGGGATATTTTGTTGGGTTTTTAGTGGCAATCTTGCCCCAAAAAACGCTGTCTAGTATTAATATAATCTTATTGACCCCAATTCAACGGGAAAAAGTAACTTTCGGGGGTGGGCTCACTATTCATGTAATTTAAAAATTAAACAGCAGCTCTTTCTTCCAGTTTTCATACATACTTCTAACTACGATCTAAAGTATGTGCTACCAGCAATGGCACATCTTCAAAAAAATGTGACAGTGGATGATGCATGGGTGATAGACAGCTGTTGCTATAGTATCATTACTAACTCGTCGGAAAAAGTGCTTATGTTAGCCTTAGTTTTCATATATTCGGAATCCAATGTCGAGTACACGAATACCTTATAATTTTTAGATTCTTACAGTTTTGTCCCTAGATTATTTAACGACCTGATTCAGGTAAAAAAAATGATGACAGCTACGGCACTTATCTTCCTCTCAAATAACTATATCCAAATTATTTATACGATTTGTTAACGGTCGAGTGCATACATCTTTCTGCTTTTAATTGATTCTTGTTGAGGCTCCCCAAAAAAACTTGTCTCTGAATTGAATCGCTTTATGACAGACTATACTTTCGTAGGTGGATTCCACATTAATGCTGTTTCGCTAAAAAAGTCTCGGCAGAGGGAAGATGTAAAAAAAGGGTTTGACAACTGCAAACTATATTTGTTGAGGGATATGTTAACTCTGTAAGAAATTATGCTTTAAAATACGGACAAATCAATAGGGAATTTTATCTTTATTTGGAATATTATTTTTCATCTCCTAATCTAGCGATGACTCTCATCCATAAAATTATAAAGAGCAAAACTTTGCAAATTGCTGATATTAATAAATAATTTTTCATCAGAAGGTCAGCCAGGGAAGGATATGTTATTCGTGTAGATCACATTTTGAAAATTAAGACAAATGGAGAAAAGACAGGGATAAATTTAAATACAATTGTTATAAATATTAGTTTCCTATACTTTTTAGTCATGTTACATTATGCGCGAACTTGCGAGGACTATAAGTGTCTCAATGACCCCCAAACTTCCCATGTCCCCAACATTCACTGCGTTGAGAATGGACCGTTTGGATGGTTTTTTGAAATTGATGGGGAGATACCAGTTGAGCTTCACGATTCAGTAAAGGATTTTGTTTTTCCGTGTATCAGTAGACCTGTGACTAGGGACTCTTTGATCCCTCGCAATAGACTTTTAGTCTAGGTGGAAGGATTGCATTGGTCACCTTCAAAACAAAAACTTATTCCTGACCTTCTGCCGAAAAAAAAATATTGTTGTACATCATGTGACTTTAAAATGGATGTGCAACACTGGTTTCAACGTCCCAATGGTTCATAGAGCCCTCCAGTTTACCCAAAATCTATATTTAAAAACGTTTGCTGACACTTTTGTCAAGATACGTTCGGAAGAACAAACGAAAGCTAAAAAAGAAATTTTATAGCTCATATGGGATTTGGCTTTTGGTAAGGTTTGTAAGAGAGTTTGTGCTAGAGAGAGCTGTAACCTCTTAACAGATTTCAAAAACTGTACTCAAATTATTCATGTCTCAAGTTACACTTTCTTTACGATCATTGGTCCGGACTCGGTACTATTGAATAAGAAAAAAAGAAACATTGTCCTGAATAAAAATATTTCTGCAAGCAGTGTGATCTTGCAGATGTCTAAACAGATCATGTTGCAATTCTACTACAATATGGCTAAGGTATAGGGGCTGGAGAAGGGGCAAGTAGAGGTCTGCTACGGGGACACAGATTCCCTATTGTTAAAAGTAAATACCCTAAATTTATTTAATGGTTCAACGCACGGGAAAATTATTGGCTCATGGATGGACTACATTACCTGGAATTGGATTCATCAAGAGATTGTGAAACTACAGGCTCACAATCAGATTTTATTTTTTAAATCAGAAACTGTAAGCGATTTGATCTCCCTTGGTATGTTTATAAGTCTGAAGGTGTACTTTATGCAGACACACGACGAGGAAATCAAGAAAAATTGCAAAGGAGTACCCACGCGCACTGTGGATAAGACTTTCGACATGGACATTTATAGGAACCGTATTGTTCAAAATACAAGTCCAAGAGCCAAATTGCTGGCAATGCATTCTCAGAATTACAGGAATTTTACTGTAAATATAGAGGAAATTGCCATGAGCACTAATTCTGACAAGGTCTATGTTTATCAAGAAGGTGAGAAGATCCGTCCCATTGGGCACATTTTAACTTCAGACTGGGTCGAATATTTTATCCTTAGATAAAGTCTCGGTTTGATTAAATTCCAGTAAATTTTTCCCAAACCGTTGGGGGGGGGGGCTCGCGGCCTTGGGGGAGGGGGCCTCGCGGTCCGGGGGGGCGCCAGCGGGGGGCGCACCGCCACTACCAAAGTTATCTTTTTTTACCTAGAACAGATGTTTTTTTTTAAATATACATATTGCATTCAAATTAAAAAGTAATATTATTTTAAGTGCTTTTTCTAGTGATTTTTTTTATAAATAAATTTAAAAAGTGTATTTTACTTTGTTTTCTGTAAAGTGCTGCTGTTTTTAATACAAGAAGTATGATTCTTTATTGATTTTGTTCTTGAACGGAGTAGTAGTAATAGGGAAATTATTTAGTCATTAGACAACTATAGTCTACAGTTAGTTGTCCAGGTGAACTATTGAAGGGCACATCTATCAATTTAAAACGCCATTCAGATCGTTTCTTTGTGGGCCGTCAATTTCGGGCAAAACGACACTGTTAACGAAACTAATTGAAAGTTGTTATAAAATTTTTGTGGAAAGGCCAACAAATATCTACTGTTATGATAGTGTTTGGCAGATATCGTACGATGGCATCAAAGCGATTACCGAGACCAGACTGGCACAGATACTACTTATGCAGGGACTTGGTGTTTTCAGTGTTACTGAGGCGATTCCTTGGCTGAATGTTGAAAACCGGGATGAAGTTATGTACCACTAGTCGTTAGAAAGCCCACAATTGTTCAGCGTTCAATATCACCATGAACAGAATTCCGTTACTCCTCTTTTACACAATTTAATTCATCAAATCTAATTGATGTAAAAACTTGCATTGAACTGTACATACTGCATCGTCTACAGAGTTGATTCTAGATCTCGACTAACTCTTAATAAACTACTTTATCCAGGTGTAAGTATCGGTCTGCTCTCGGCAAACACTCAGACAGCTATTAAGTCCTAAAGGTACACTCGATTACATTTTACCACAAATACACCCAACAATATGCACTTAGTCCCAGATATTTTTAAAAACGGAATTACAATATGTATACCCAAGAATAGCAGAGAGATTAATTATTCCGTAACATGACACTATAAAAGCAGAATAAAAATAAGTATCTGTTTTCAGTTCTATGCACTTCGAAACCTCCAATTAAGAAAACCATACACAAACATGGTATTGAAAATGATTTCATTAATCTAATATTTTATCTTTGCTTAAATATAACCTAGCGCAATGTTCAACTGCCAGTATAACTTAAGCAGTAAGCAAAGCAGCATCTTTCCGTTGTATGTAAAGTGTCCACTAAAAACAAATGGCAGGTTTTTCACAAGAAAAGACTTAGTCAGGCGGGCGGTAGCTATATTGCCCTCTTCATGCCGCCAACGATAACGCTTGTAAATGATTCTCACTAGTGTGTATGTCAAGTCCCAAAAAATAAACTTGAACATAGCTTACTGTCCCACACATGGAACACTTTAAGAGCAATCTGAGGAAAGTCATTGACAGCGAAAACATTGAGGATGAGAATAAACTGCTTTTACTTTAAGATGCACTTTAACGAGTGGAAAAACAAAAGTTTTTTCGATTAAAAATCACTGCTGGTACTAATCACAAAAAAGAATCATCTCCTAAGGAGTCTGCTGCTGCTGCTGGAAAAAGATCAAAGCAGGTAGAGTTGTACTCAATTTTTTTTAAAATCGTAAATATAATGCCCAACTAATATCGTTAACAAAGTACATGACTCCTAAAATATCTTGTAGAAAGCATTCGAGGTTATATTCAAGCTGATAGCAATGGGAAAGGGATTATAATTCAGGGCAAGAGCTATAATCTACTTGATTTAATCTATAATATGGTTGCAAACCGTCAAGGACCATTATCATTTGATACTAATATGTACGATCCTCTAAGTGAAAGCAACTTTCCGAAAAGCATGATCAGCAATGTGAAGAGTCTTAAAAAATTAAAAGGAACTGTATCAACACAAACAACAACACCATTAAAACATGGAGAAGACGAACACGAAGAAGACCCCCAAGAAAACATATAAATATTTAAAAATACTAGAGTAACTAGAAAAAAAAATTTGATCATGGTGGCGAGGAAAAAACGGACACGTATTAGGTCACCAACCGCAAAACGTACACAAAAGGGTAGCGGACTTTACACAACCTGTTTAGGTTCAATATAATTAAAGTTCTGAGTGGTTATTATGAAAATATTTGTGAAGCGGGGAGTTTAAGTTCTCCCATCTCTCTTTCCACGGTCACTGGTGTTCACAATAAAAGTTTACATAACTATCTACAAAATAAATAAAGTTACACTTTGCATAGAAATTACAGACATCGTGACAATCAATATCAAAGAACAATAGCCTTTTTCCCATTGTATATAACGCAAGCAGATCTCCTAACTCGAGGTGAGATCCAAGGACGTATCAATACACCTTAAAAGTACATTCTACTTGAAGTTATTTCTTTTAGATGCACTACATATAAAATTTCATTCTGAACAAAGCGTAGTGTTAAAGTTTCTCATGCCACTGAAAGCATTCTCTAACAAGATTCGTATAAAAAAAATTCAAACGGTCCATAGTGTGAAACTTGTTTATCACCATGTTGTAAAAATACTAGTGAAATATAGTACACTACTTTATCGTACTCACAGCCCGAGAAAGGCTGCATTACCCAAATGATTAATAGGAAATGTTTAACTTTTAATTTCAATATATTGTACATTGAAAAAATCTTCGACCTTTATTAATGATTTGAATAAAATTGTACTGATTTATAATCAACGTCCCCATCGTTTATTGTCGAACTCAACCCCTAAGGAATTTTATAATTCTGATCATGATGAAAGTGGCACTTTTCTTAAAAAATATGGTAATGAAACGATTGTGAAGAAGAAATATAAATTAAAGGTTGGTGATACCGTTCGAAATAATAAAACAGCTATTTTTTTTGAAAAAGGGACTTACTTGTGGTCAACAGAATTTTTTAAAGTGGGAAAAATCCTAGACCCTAAACCCATAGCTTATCATTTTCGCGATACAAAAGCTCAATAGAGTATCAAGTTCTTTTATGACTATGAACTACAAAAAATTGAAAATAATAGGGGAATCTATGAAATTCAAAAGATATTAATGACTCGTACTCGCAGGGATAAGAAACAGTTAATTTTTCGGTGGTTCAGAAACAACTCTAGTCTGGGTTCTTGGATCGATGTTGAAGATATTGACAATTCCCAATGATTTGTATGTGACACTCATGTCCAATTTTTCCGACCTTCTCTACAACAGGTTGTAGACGACAACTGATTTTTGGAAGAACCTGTCCCCCGCCATCAAATATGAGTGTCCGCTTGAAGTTAATCTTTTCGAATCCATTCTCAAAACTACCCATGACTTTCCTAAAAATGACCTCTTGTATTCTTTGAAAATTATACCAGTTGATTGGACACTCTTTGTTGACTATGAATTGGTTGAAGCACATAAATCTAAAGAATATGCACATGCCAATCTGAAATATATTTAATTTGATAATACAAGAGATTTACGTCTCACGATCAATAGAAAAATCTCGTATCGCATGAATGGTGCATTCAACTTTAATTGTGCAATGGAACATCATGGGGATTACATTCTCCAACCTATTGACACCGAGATGATAATTTCCAATGATAAGCTGAGATATTATAGTAGCTTTAAACACAATCTGATCAATGAGAAAAATGTTCGCACCCTTTACGGGATGGACCATGTTATTGTTGCTGATAATCCACCTCGTTTTACCTCGGACTCATGGGTATTTCCCTCTTCCTCTTTTGTTTAAACATCAAGAGTCGGTAATTCTAATTTTCTCCACTTACGTGTTCTGGAACGAAAAGCAACTCATAAACATGTTCATCATTGTAATATATTGCATCTTCAGTATGTTCCATTAAACACTTCGTATTTGGAACTCTGTCAGTTAACACTAAAAAGTTAATTGGATGATCCTCAAGTAATTAAAAAAAGCTTAACAGTGATTACATGTCATTTTTGACCCATTGTCAGCGACAACACCATCACCTAAAATGAACAATAGAAGGATTCCATTTGTCTGTCCCGATATTGATTGCTATGTTGATGCTTTGAGCCCACGTCAAATAGGCAATGGATTAGGCTACTACAAGGGTCGTACTACAATGTCAGGTTGTGGTCTTGGTAGCTGGTTTGCTAGGCTATTTCGTTCTGCGCTACCCCTTGCCAGAAAATATCTTGTGCCTGCTGCATCAAATTTTGCTGCCTCCACACTACAGGACTGGGGGTCAGGCAAGAATTTCAAGGAGAGTGTTAAGGAAAATATTAGATCTTCAGCAAGAGCCATTGGTGAACAATTGAAATCTCGACAAAATGGGGAGGGATTGAAAAGGATACGTGCGTCTCATTCACTCATTAGGCTCAGCCCAGGCGGCAATTGAAGAACATCAACAAGAATTTTGAGGACTAAAGCAAGGAAGACCATTAAGCAGAAGAAAAAGAAAAAGACTGTTGGATTAAAGAGGTACTTCTTCTGATAAGATGACTTATCTCCCAGTAATGAAATCAAACCCATCAATCAGGTCCTTATTGAATCTATTCAATGCTGAAAATTTTGCTGTCAATGTCGCGTATGGCTACTATGACCAATTTCCTTCCCAACGACCACTTTCGTAAAATGCACACTTTCATACATTTTCTAATGAGTACTATTTCATTGTATTTGTCATCAACATGTATTGATTTAAATGCTGCGGTGAAGAAAAATTCAAATAATACAATACCAGATTCTGCCGATGGTCTCTCCTAAGAGAACTGGGTTCTACATAACCTGTCCGAACAAATTAATTTATTCATTAATAGAATATTGGTGAGCAATAGTAATAATGTATACGACTATGGAAGCTAAATACACCTGAAGATGATTAAGCCAAACGCGTACAGAGGGTCGAGATCACAATCACTGGGCTGTGAGTATCGATCAGGTATTGATACTGACAGAAAATTGAGTTCTGCAGTGGCGCAGAAATACCATCTGTTTGGAATATTAAATGAAGAGATATTTGGTATATTCCAATGGCTACCCCCCAATGTCAAGATTGACATAAAGTTACAGATGGCCCTATCGAATTTCATTTTGAGAAAAGCACTTCCTGCAGTACCCGATGCAAATGTCATTATCACATCGGCAATTCTCCACGTCCGAAAACAACAGGTTATAAGCTCTGCTGCATTGGCAGTGGAAAAGCTAAGAGCCAATGGCGACACCATTAAACTTCTTGTCCCCCATACGATCACCAATCAACGTCACATTGCCACCGGCTCTGGTAGCTATAGCGATTCATCATTTATCAATAGAAATCCCATCAAAATCGGCTTTGGTTTTTGTGAAGGGTGGTAGTATCTTTGGATTTTGGACTGAATCCCCCCAGGCTTTTAATTTGGTCTATATAGGCTTGTTTGCAAAGTGAACAGTATTCCAATGCGCGGTCCATCATTTCACAAAAAATCCTATACAACCTTGTATGATTTTACCATTCAATTCTCACATCATTACTCCTAACTATATGAAAATAGAATAACCGATTCAATGTTTTCAAACAATCACGGAGTAAATGTTTTGAACTTTTCGGGGACTCAGGGTATGAGCATAGTACGAATAGGGAATGTACGTTTAGAGTGTACATTTTCCGATGCTCTGATTGAGAGTATCACGCTAATATAACTGAGTCAATTTGAAGCCTACTGGGAAATCGCAATCGACGGCTGTATTCTACTTGACCTAGTACCATGAGCAAAAACCAAATAATAAACGTATTTAGAATGGATCCTTACATTTCCCAGTACAAGTCATATTGCATACTTTTTATCTTCATTAAAAAAATTCCAATTGTTAACAATACCCTAGTTATTGTTAATAGCAGCCCATCGACCTTAAGAACTGGCCACTGGATATGCATATTTCATACATAAAAGAATATTTAATTTTTGATCACTTTGGCCAATTATATTAATTCCAAACGCCGTTCAACGTCAACTTTACTGAAATTAGTGGAACAATCATTTTTCAAAATAAATGAATAATGAAGAATTTAACGACAATGACAAGTGGCTGTCATGCACTACTTTTTTTCTCGTTCATATCTTATGGTCATAACTACAAGCAGTTTCTCGACATCTTGGTTGACTTACATCGATTGAACAACTTTCTAGTCTAAAATTTACTTACAAGCTTATTTAATATTAATTTTAGTGCCCTAATAACAAAATGTTCTAAAATTTTATGTTAAATTGTTTGTTCATAAACATTTATGTACATAATATAACGAATTTTCTATTCTTTATATTTCATATTCTACTAGATATTTTGCAACAACAATTACTGCAGGTGTATTATCCGAATTCACAGTATACTGGTCCTGATTTACTGTAATGTCAGGGTGACATTTTCTACAGTACAGTGTGACATCACTCTTGTCTTATCTCTTTCTACAGTCAATGATACTATTCTCATTCATTCTATAGAATTCAAGTGGTTCCATTTGCTTATTTTAAGCAACTTCACAAAAAGATTCCTCTAGTGATGAATCACATTCCGTCATAGCCAGATAAAATCGGTGGTTTTAATATCATAGTACCCATTGTCTTCACATCGATGACGTAGAAACCATATTTTTTTGTTGTTCCAACAGTTGAATCGCTAACCTGGCTCCAATTCCCAGAACAATATTAAACCAAGACGATACCACTCTCGTAGCAATATGCTAAAATAATGCTTATGATTCTTTCTAATCATACCTTGATATGTTTTTTCCCACTGATTTATCATAATGACCATTGAAGCATAGGTGTTCTCTAGGATGAGAGTCACACACCCCTTCAAGACTTGAATTACAATCTTTAATTTGTACAGCATATCCTCTCCGCAATTTATACGTGTTGCATAATCTCTACTTTTAATCACGCTTATCGATTACTGTGCAATTCTCACATTATGACCACGCGCCAAGCGTCTACCTACATAGCAGATATGCATGGAACATTTTTTTATGTGTTGACACTATGACCGTCACAATTAAATTGAGCTACCAACAACAAAAAAAATAGTCGGAGGTAGAGAGAGAGAGGAGTACATACCCCTTCAACGCCATTTTTCTCGTGAAAAATGTTCTACATTTCAAAACTAATGTTTAAAAGCATATCCACAACATCATTTTGACGTGTCGTGATCAATATATCAATAAAATTTGCAAATACATTTGGGCCACGACTTAGAAGCTTCATAAAGTAGGCTAATGATGGAGAATCAGTTTTCATTATATTCATAAGCATTCCCTATGAAAATTTATTCCTTTGCATAGACAACTCTAGAAAATCATCATTTAGAATCAAAAATTTGCCCGTAGAAACTAGATTCTCATTATCCACTCTTTCTCAAATCTATCCATTTTTTTAAAGTCCTAACAGTCTCACAATCAACTAAAAACTAATCAGAATTTTTTTCTACTCAAAAAAATATACACTAGTCTACTATAGAAAGAAAAATACCTTTGATTTAGAAACAATTTTATTAAGCATAATTACAATAATGATATTCACTGATACATTTTGTTCTCATTAATATATTTCGATGTGACATCTAAAGCTGACCGAAGTTTATTTATACGGAGAATATTCACTTTTCCAGCAAAATATTGCTGCTCGTCCTGTTTAAACTTTCTTAATGATATCAGGCATCTAGCATACATATCGTCCCATTCAAGGCATATCTACAGCCTCCGGTTATTTCCAGAGCTACAATGGGTACTCATATATTATTTGTGGTGCTGCCAGTCCCATCATTAATCTGCAATAGTGCAGACGAATCACTCATTTATCTCCAAAATTATCTTCTTAAATAAACTATTCTCTCTGAATTCAATTCTCTTACTAATATGAATTGTAGTGAAAACCATTCCTTTTATTCAAATCCCAACCACAAATCAAGTTATACTCACTCTCTTTGAAAAGGTGAATGTGTCTTGAAGAAATGTTTTCCTATATGTCCCATAGAATCCATACGACATTGAGAGGGGATTCTCACTCTCTTTGAAAAGGTGTATACGTCCCGTAGAAATGTTTACCTATATGTCTCGTAGAAGTATAACTTAGATCTCTACTCTGAGATTCCTTTTTGGGAATTAGCATTAACACAGTACATTTTGATTTAATCTTAAGGCAACATTTAGTTTTTAATAATAAAAGCAAATGGTAGGGTGGGCGTGGAGGGGGATTAGTTGCCCTCCAATCACTTTTGACTATTAAAAAGGGCATCAGCCATTTCTATTTTAAATCAAATAAGCCCTTTTCGAAGTTCCTACGACAACTCCTTCGATATGAAGTGCCCTAGTCTAAACAGCAACAACAAAATAAAAATCATACATTTTACCAACATCGATCTTTACTGTAAAAATTTCAAGCCTTCCAATCACTTTCGACTATTAAAATAGGCACCAGGCCTTTCAATTTCCAATCAAATGAGCCCTTTTTGAGTTTCTACGACAAGAGCTTTCTATAAACACCTTATATGCCCCAAAGGCATAAATTAAAACCCTTACCCTAAGGGCTGTGAGGGTGGTTGTCTTCCTCTAAGACATAATTTCCAGAACTTTCAACTACTTTAAACAAAACGACTATCTCAAAATTTTGATTGGATGCGTTTGGGAAAATGGTGGGCGTGAGAGGCGCGTTAGTCTCTCTCCCATCACTTTCAACTATTAAAAAAGGCACTAGCCAATTCAATTTCTAATCAAATGAGCCCTTTTGAATTTTCTACGACAACGCTTTCAATAAAAACCTTATATGCCCCCAGGGTATAACTTACAACCCTTGCCCTGAGGGCTGGGGGGTTGTCATCCGTAAAGACCTAATTTCCAGAACTTTCAACTACGTTGAACACAGTGGCTATCTGAAAATTTTCATTGGATGTGTTTAGGGGAATGATGCGCGTGAGATGGTGGTTAGTTACCCTCCAATCACTTTCGACTATTAAAAAGGGCACTGGCCCTCTCAAATCCCAGTTGAATGAGCCACTTTTGTTTTTACGACAAGTCTAACTATAAAAACTTCATATGTCTTCAGGGTAGTAGAAAGGCCCCTATTGATACAAGGGGGAGTCCAAACATGGGCATAGAGTCCCCAGGGAGAACACGTGGTTAATGGGGTCAATGACCTCTTTTTCCAAGGTCGATTTATTGCCTAGAAACAATTCTCCAGGAATAGATCCAAGTCATTAATACTTTGCCCCGGAAACAATCCTAAATTTTCGCCTAGAAACAATTCTCCAGGAATAGATCCAAGTTATTAATGTCTTTGCCTCGGAAACAAATCTACTGGTCGAACTCCAAAAGATATTAATAAATATTGCCATGGAAACAATTCTCCAAGAAACATCTTAGCGATGAATAGATTAACACGGGAATCAGGTTTCTTAGTAATTTCAAATGTGACAGCGCAGAGATGCCAAAACAAAAGGAACACGCTGAAATTACGATTAGGGGTTATTTGGGCGAAACCGTTTTAGACATTTTAGGGAATTATTTCGGTGAGAACAGTTAGAGACATTTTAAAAGATGATTTTAAAAGATGATTTTAGAAGAGGATTTGAGGGTGAAAGGGGAATTATTGATTCACGAAAGGGGAATTAATTTGTTCTTTCTAAAGAGAATTGTTTCCGAGCGAATGTCTATTAATGTCTTTGGAGTTCTACCAAGAGAATTGTTTCCGGGTGAATGTTTTGATCTTAGCGATGAATTGATTATCGCGCGAAAGGGTTTCTTAGTAATTTGAAATGTGACAGCGCAGAGATGCCAAAAATAAAAGGAACACGCTGAAATTACGTTTAGGGGTTATTTGGGTGAAACAGTTTTAGACATTTTAGGGAATTATTTCGGCGAAACAGTTAGAGACATTTTAAAAGATGATTTTAGAAAAGGTTTTAGAAGAGAATCTGAGTGGTCGTTATAATACACAAGTTCCATTTGAACAGTGTCGTGAGGTCCTCTACCCCAACCCAAAGGCCCTCCCCGGGTCCCCAAAGGTCCACCAGGCTCCCAAAGCACCACCCGGCGCTCAAGGGCCCCCAGACCCCCAAAGGCCCTCCCCGGGCTCCCAAAGGCCCTCCCCCGGTCCTCAAAGGTCCTCCCGGCTCCCAAAGGGCCCCCGGATCCCCAAAGGCCCTTGAGCCCCACCCCCATTTTTAATACTTTTTTAGGGCGTTATTATATATTTTCAGAACAAGTTATTTTCTTATCGAAATCTGAAGGTAGGGTCTGAGTACATTTAGAATGGTGGCAATTATGAACTTTGAACATTATACTGAAAATAAGGGGGAATTGATGTTTGGAAAGAGGGCTTTGGAGCTAGAATGTTCATTTCAAAATTAAAGTCTGTAGAACCTTACCTAAACATCAGCTAAAATAGTATGCTAAAGACAACAAGGAGGGGGGCTGATCTACTTCAAAGCAATAGGCTGCTGAAAAAAATCAAGTTGATATAGTTTATTAGGAAACTTTGAATGAGATAACTAAACTTCAAAGCAGTAGGCTGCTTAAACCAATCAAGTTGATATTATTTATTACGAAACTTTGAATGAGATAACTGAACATAAACATTATAATGAAAACGAGGGGGAATTGATATTTGGAAAGAGGGCTTTGGAGCTAGGCTATTCATTTCAAATTAAAGTTTGTAGAACCTGAACTAAACATGAGCTAGAATATTATAATAAAGAAAACAAGGAGGGGGGATGATCTACTTCAAAGCAGTAGGCTGCTTAAACCAATCAAGTTGATATTATTTATTAGGAAACTTTGAATGACGTAACTAAACATAAACATTATAATGAAAACGAGGGGGAATTGATATCTGGAAAGAGGGCTTTGGAGCTAGGCTATTCATTTCAAAATTAAAGTTTGTAGAACCTGACCTAAACATGAGCTAAATATTATAATAAAGACAACAAGGAGGGGCCTGATCTACTTCAAAGCAGTAGACTGCTTAAACCAATCAAGTTGTTATTATTTATTAGGAAACTATGAATGAGATAAATAAACTTCAAAGCAGTAGGTTGCTTAAACCAATCAAGTTGTTATTATTTATTAGGAAACTTTGAATGTGATAACCAAACTTCAAAGCAGTAGGCTGCTTAAACCAATCAAGTTGATATTATTTACTAAGAAACTTTGAATGAGATAACTAAACATAAACATTATACTGAAAATAAGGGGGAATTGATGTTTGGAAAAAGGGCTATGGAGCTAAGCCATTCATTTCAAAATTAAAGTTTGTAGAACACTGGTAGAACATGACCTAAACATGATCTAAAATATTATACTAAAGACAACAAGGAGGAGGGCTAATCTACATCAAAGCAGTAGGCTGCTTAAACCAATCAAGTTGATATTATTTATTAGGAAACTTTGAATGAGATAACTAAACATAAACATTATAATGAAAATAAGGGGGACTTGATGTTTGGAAAGAGGGTTTTGGAGCTAGGCTATTCATTTCAAAAAAAAGTTTGTAGAACCTGACCTAAACATGAGCTAAAATATTATACTAAAGACAACAAGGAGGGGGGATGATCTACTTCAAAGCAGTTGGCTGATTAAACCAATTCATTTGATATTATTTATTAGGAAACTTTGAATCAGATAACTAAACTTCAAAGCAGTAGGCTGCTTAAATCAATCAAGTTGATATTATTTATTAGGAAACTTTGAATGAGATAACTAAACATAAACATTATACTGAAAATAAGAGGGAATTGATGTTTGGAAAGAGGGCTTTGGAGCTAGGCTATTCATTTCAAAATTAAAGTTTGTAGAACATGACCTAAACATGAGCTAGAATATTATAATAAAGAAAACAAGGAGGGGGGCTGACCTACTTCAAAGCAATAGGCTGATTAAACCAATCAAGTTGATATTATTTACTAGGAAACTTTGAAAGAGATTATACTGAACTTTGAACATTATACTGAAAATAAGGGGGAATTGATATTTGGAAAGATGGTTTTGGAGCTAGGCTATTCATTTCAAAATTAAAGTTTGTAGAACCTGGCCTAAACATGAGCTAAATATTATAATAAAGACAACAAGGAGGGGGGCTGATCTACTTCAAAGCAGTAGGCTGCTTAAACCAATCAAGTTGATATTATTTATTAGGAGACTTTGAATGAGATAACTAAACATAAACATTATACTGAAAATAAGGGGGAATTGATGTTTGGAAAGAGGGCTTTGGAGCTAGGCTATTCATTTCAAAATTAAAGTTTGTAGAACATGACCTAAACATGAGCTAAATAGTATAATAAAGACAACAATGAGGGGGCTGATCTACTTCAAAGCAGTACACTGCTTAAACCAATCAAGTTAATGTTATTTATTAGGAAACTTTGAATGAGGTAACTAAACATAAACATTATACTGAAAATAAGGGGGAATTGATGTTTGGGAAGAGGGCATTGGAGCTAGGCTATTCATTTCAAAATTAAAGTTTGTAGAACCTGACCTAAACAGGAGCTTGAAAAATATAATAAAGATAACAAGGAGGGGGGCTGACCTACTTCAAAGCAATAGGCTACTTTAATCAATCAAGTTGATATTATTTATTAGGCCTCAACACCAAGAAATAGCTTTCAAAAGGCATTTCAGAGCAAACTCTTTTCTTAATGTCCCTTCTAAACCATTTTCCAACTTGAAGTACCCATCCTTTTCACTCACAACTTTACTTTACAGCTTTTTGAATGATCCAACACCAAGCAATACTTTTCAAAAGGCATTTCAGAGCAAGTTCCTTTCTTTATGTCCCTCCGAAACCCATTTTCCAACTTGAAGCATCCATCCTTTTCACCCACAACTATACTTTACAGCTTTTTGGATACCTCAACACCAGGAAATACCTTTCAAAAGACATTTCAGAGCAACTTTTTTTCTTATTGTCCCTTCTAAACCCAGTTTACAAGTTGAAGCATCCATCCTTTTCACCCACAACTTTACTTTACAGCTTTTTGGTTCCTTTGAATGCACCAATACCATGCAATACTTTTCAAAGACATTTCAGAACAAGTTCTTTTCATAATGTCCATCCTAAACCCATTTTACAAGTTGAAGTACCCATCCTTTTCACCACAACTTTACTTTACAGCTTTGTGAATGCTCCAACATCAAGCAATACTTTTCAAAGACATTTCAGAACAAGTTCTTTTCTTAATGACCATCCTAAACCCATTTTACAAGTTGAAGTACCAATCCTTTTCACACACAACCTTACTTTACAGCTTTTTGAATGCTCCAAGACCAAGCAATACTTTTCAAAGAGCATTTCAGAACAAGTTCTTTTCTTAATGTCCTACCTAAACCCATTTTACAAGTTGAAGTACCCATCCTTTACAGCCAACACCAAGAAATACTTTTCAAAGACCATTTCGGAGCAAGTTACTTTCTTAATGTCCCTCCTAAACCCATTTTTCAACTTGAAGTACTTATCTTTTTCACCCACAACTATACTTTACAGCTTTTTGGTTACCTCAACACCAAGAAATACTTTTCAAAGACCATTCCAGAGCAAGTTACTTTCTTAATGTCCCTTCTAAACCCATTTTTCAACTTGAAGTAATTATCATTCTCATCCATAACTATACTTGACAGTTTTTGGATACCTCAACACCAAGAATTACCTTTCAAAGACCATTTCAGAGCAAGTTACTCTCCTATTATCCGTCCTAAACCCATTTCCAACTTGCAGTATTGATCTTTTTCAACCAGAAATAACCGTTAAAGCTTTTAGTATACCTCAAAACAAAGAAATACTTTTAAAAGAACTTTTCAGAGCAAGTTACTTTCTTAATGTCCCTCCTAAACCCATTTTCCAACTTGAAGTACTTATCTTTTCCACCCACAACTATACTTTACACCTTTTTGGAAACCTCAAAACCAAGAAATACTTTTCAAAGACCATTTCAGAGCAAGTTAATTTCTTAATGTCCCTCCTAAACCAATTTTCAAATTTTAAGTACTTATCTTTTTCACCCAAAACTATACTTTACAGCTTTTTGGATACCTCAACACCAGGAAATACTTTTAAAAGACAATTCCAGAGCAAGTTACATTCTTAATGTCCCTACAAAAACAATTTTACAACTTTAAGTACATATGTTTTTCCCCCCAACTATGATTTACAGCAATGATGATACCTCAACAACAAAAAAAATTTCTCAATGACAATTTCTAAGCAAGCTATATTCTTAATGTCTATCCTAAACTCAAGTTCAATATTGGAGTAAATTACTTTTTTAATCCCGCATAAACTTTAAAGCGTTTTATGTAAATCAACATCAATAAATACTTTTCAAAGACCATTTCAGAGCAAGTTACGTTCTGAATATCCCTTCTAACCTTCATGGCAACGACTATTATCTAATCTGGTTTCCCCACTAATCTACTGGACAGCTTTTTGGATAACTATAATACAAGAAATTCTTTTCAAAGACCACGTAAAAGTAAGTTACAGTATGCTTGTCCCTCTTAAGACAATTTTTCACCTTGTGTCAAATATTAATTTGATCCCAAACATAACCTGTCCTGCTTTTTGGATACCTCAACACCTAGAAATACTTTTCAAAGACCATTTAAGAGAAAGTTACTTTCTTAATGTCCCTACTAGGCCCATTTTAAAACATGAATGACTAATATTTTTAACAAACAACTTTACTATAAAGATTTTACTATAACTAAACTAAAATAAATACCATACAAAGTCCATTTCAGAGCAAGTGACTTTTTTAATATCTCTTCTAAACTTATTTTCCAATTTGACGTACATATTTTTAACCCACAAGTATACGTTACAGCTGTTTGGATACCTCAACGCCATGAAATACTTTTTAAAGAAAATTTCAGAGCAAGTTAATATCTTTATCTCCCTCCTAAGCCATTTTTCCAACTTTAAGTACTTATCTTTTTCACCCACAACTATACTTTACAGCTTTTTGGATACCTCAACAACAAGAAATACTTTTCAAAGACCATTTCAGAGCAAGTTACTTTCTTAATATCTCTCCTAAACCCATTTTCCAACTTGAAGTACTTATCTTTTTCACCCACAACCTTACTTTACAGCTTTTTGGATACCTCAACACCAAGAAATACTTTTCAAAGACCATTTCAGAGCAAGTGATTTTCTTAATCTCCCTCCTAAATCCCTTATCCAAATTGAAGTACTTATCTTTTTCACCTATAGCTATACTTTACAGATTTTTTGATAACACAACACAAATAAAAATATTAAAATTACAATTAAAGATAAATATACATTCAAAATTTCAATCCTAAACCCCTGTTCAAACTTTAAGTACCTATATTTTTAACCAAAAACCATACTTTACAGCTTTTTAAATATTTTAACACCAAGAAATACATTACAAAGACCATTTCAGAGCAGATTACTTTCTAAATATATCTCCTAAACCAATTTTCCAACTTGGAGTACTTATCTTTTTCACCCACAACCTTACTTTACAGCTTTTTGGATACCTCAACACCAAGAAATACTTTTCAAAGACCATTTCAGAGAAAGTGACTTTTTTAATATCTCTACTAAACAAGTTTTGCAAATTGAAGTACTTATATATATACCTCACGAATACACTTCACAGCTTTTAGGATACCTCAAAACAAAGAAATACTTTTCAAAGACAAATAAAGAAAAAGTTATTTAAAAAAAGTCACTAAACCGCAACTATACAATGTTGAATTACTTCTCTTGTTAAACCTCAACTATACTTTACAGCTTTTTGGATACCTCAACACCAATAAATAAATTACACAGAATATGTCAGATCAAGTTAATTATTTACGATCCCTCCTAAAATCATTGTCCTACTTGATGGAATCATATTTTTCACACTAAAACCGAATTCACATCAATTGTTATGCCAAAAAACCAAGAAATTTATTTGTGAGATTAGATCTTAGAAATTTACAGGCTAAAGAACCTCATAACCCTATATTCCAGCTAGAAGTTATTATCTTTTTCAACCTAAACGATAATATATTGGTTTTTGTTTCACCCAAAGCCACGAAAAAATGTTCAAACACCTTTTCAGAGCAAGCTACATTCTTAATTTCCCTCCTAAACCCATTTTACAACTTGAAGTACTTATCTTTGTCAACCATTAAGAAGCATTAAAGCTTATTGGATACATCAACACAATGATATATTACGGTGAGACTAAATAAAATTAGAATATACAGCGAGAGGTTAACTTATATTAGATTATCCTACGCAATTTTTACATAGGTTAGGTTAGGTAAAAGACATGCAAAAATGTCGTTGAATTGTTAGGTTAGGATAGACTAGATTAAGTTAGGTTAGGTTAAGTTAGGTTAGGCTAGGATAGCCTACGTACGCGCGCTTACTTTAGGAGGGACATTAAGAAATAAACTTGCTCTGAAATGGTCTTTGAAAAGTATTTCTTGGTGTTGAGGTATCCAAAAAGCTATAAAGTATGGTTATGGGATAAAAAAAATATGTAATTCTAGTATGAAATGGTCTTAGGAGGGACATTAAGAATATAAATTGTTCTGACATGGTTTTTGAAAAGTATTTCTTGGTGTTGAGGTATCCAAAAAGCTATTAAGTATAGTTGTGGGTGAAAAAGATAAGTACTTCAAGTTGGAAGATGGGTTTAGGAGGGACATTAAGAAAGTAACTTGCTCACAAATGGTCTTTGAAAAGTATTTCTTGGTGTTGAGGTATCCTAATATCTGTAATTTAGATTGTTTGGATAAATAGTTAATATCTTCTAGTATGAAATTTGGATTTGGATTTAATTAATTATTAAAAATTTCTCTAATATGGTCTATGAAAAGAATTTATTGGTGTTGATGAAAAATAAAAGCTGTTTAGTATAGCTGTGGTTGAGAAAGTTAAGTATTTCATGTTGCAAAATGGGTTTAAGAGTGACATTAAGAAAGTAACTTGCTCTGAAATGGTCTTTGAAAAGTATTTCTTGGTGTTGAGGTATCCAAAAAGCTGTAAAGTATAGTTGTGGGTGAAAAAGAAAAGTACTTCATGATTGAAAATGGGTTTTGGAGGGACATTAAGAACGTAACTTGCTCAGAAATGGTCTTTGAAATATTTTTTCTGGTGTTGAGGTATCCAAATAGCTATAAAGTTTAGCCGTGGGTGAAAATGATAAGTACTTCAAGTTAGAAATTGGGTGTAGGAGAGACATTAAGAATGTAACTTGCTCTGAAATGGTCTTTGAAAAGTATTTCTTGGTTTTGAGGTATCCAAAAAGGTATAAAGTATAGTTGTAGGTGAAAAAGATAAGTACTTCAAGTTGGAAAATGGGTTTAGGAGGGACATTAAGAAAGTAACTTGCTCTGAAAAGGGGCTTTGAAAAGTATTTCTTGGTGTTGAGGTATCCAAAAAGCTGTAAATTATAGTTGTGGGTGAAAAAGATAAATACTTAAAGTTGGAAAATGGGTTTAGTAGGGACATTAAGAAAGTAACTTGCTCTGAAATGGTCATTGAAAGGTATTACTTGGTGATGAGATATACAAAAACTGTAAAGTATAGTTTTGGCTAAAAAAGATATGTACTTAAAGTTGAAAAATGGGTTTAGAAGGGACATTAAGAAAGTAACTTGCTCTGGAATGGTCTTTGAAAAGTGTTTCTTGGTGTTGAGGTAACCAAAAAGCTGTAAAGTATAGTTGTGGGTGAAAAAGATAAGTACTTCAAGTTGAAAAATGGGTTTAGAAGGGACATTAAGAAAGTAACTTGCTCCGAAATGGTCTTTGAAAAGTATTTCTTGGTGTTGGCTGTAAAGGATGGGTACTTCAACTTGTAAAATGGGTTTAGGTAGGACATTAAGAAAAGAACTTGTCCTGAAATGCTCTTTGAAAAGTTTTGCTTGGTGTTGGAGCATTCAAAAAGCTGTAAAGTAAGGTTGTGTGTGAAAAGAATTGGTACTTCAACTTGTAAAATGGGTTTAGGATGGTCATTAAGAAAAGAACTTGTTCTGAAATGTCTTTGAAAAGTATTGCTTGATGTTGGAGCATTCAAAAAGCTGTAAAGTAAAATTGTGGTGAAAAGGATGGGTACTTCAACTTTTAAAATGGGTTTAGGATGGACATTATGAAAAGAACTTGTTCTGAAATGTCTTTGAAAAGTATTGCATGGTATTGGCGCATTCAAAAGAACAAAACAGCTGTAAAGTAAAGTTGTGGGTGAAAAGGATGGGTGCTTCAACTTGTAAAATGGGTGTAGGAGTGACTTTAAGAAAGTAACTTATTCTGAAATGCCTTTTGAAAAGTATTGCATGGTATTGGCGCATTCAAAAGAACCAAAAAGCTGTAAAGTAAAGTTGTGGGTGAAAAGGATGGGTGCTTCAACTTGTAAAATGGGTCTAGGAGGGACTTTAAGAAAGTAACTTGCTCTGAAATGCCTTTTGAAAAGTATTGCTTGGTATTGTCGCATTCAAAAGAACCAAAAAGCTGTAAAGTAAAGTTGTGGGTGAAAAGGATGGGTACTTCAAGTTGGAAAATGGGTTTACAAGTGACATTAAGAAAAGAAGTTGCTCTGAAATGCCTTTTGAAAAGTATTGCTTGATGTTGAGGTATCCAAAAAACTGTAAAGTAAAGTTGTGGATGACAAGGATGGATGCTTCAACTTGTAAAATGGGTTTAGAAGGGACATTAACAATTCAATTTGCTCTGAAATGTCTTTTGAAAGGTATTTCCTGGTGTTGAGGTATCCAAAAACCTGTAAAGTATAGTTGTGGGTGAAAAGGATGGATGCTTCAAGTTGGAAAATGGGTTTATGAGGGACATAAAGAAAGGAACTTGCTCTGAAATGCCTTTTGAAAAGTATTGCTTGGTGTTGGATCATTCAAAAAGCTGTAAAGTAAAGTTTTGAGTGAAAAGGATGGGTACTTCAAGTTGGAAAATGGTTTAGAAGGGACATTAAGAAAAGATGTTGCTCTGAAATGCCTTTTGAAAGCTATTTCTTGGTGTTGAGGCCTAATAAATAATATCAACTTGATTGATTAAAGTAGCCTATTGCTTTGAAGTAGGTCAGCCCCCCTCCTTGTTATCTTTATTATATTATTCTAGCTCCTGTTTAGGTCAGGTTCTATAAACTTTAATTTTGAAATGAATAGCCTAGCTCTAATGCCCTCTTCCCAAACATCAATTCCCCCTTGTTTTCATTCTTATGTTTATGTTTAGTTACCTCATTTAAAGTTTCCTAATAGATAACATTAACTTGATTTGTTTAAGAAGCCTACTGATTTGAATTAGATCTGCCCACTTCTTGCTCTATTTATAACACTATTTAGCTCAATTTTATGTAAGGGTCTATAAACATTAATTTGAAATTAATAGGCCAGCTCCAAATCCCTCTATCCAGAATGAATTCTCCCTAGTTTTCAGTATAATGTTTATGTTTAGTTACCTCATTTAAAGTTTTCATAATAAATAATATCTACTTGATTAGTTTAAGTAGCCTATTTCTTTAAAGTAGATCAGCCCCCCTCCTTGTTGTCTTTATTATAATTTTTAGCTCATGTTTAGGCCAGGCTCTACAAACTTTAATTTCGAAATGAATAGCCTAGCCCAAAGCCCTCTTTCCAAACATCAATTGCCCCTTATTTTCAGTATAATGTTCAAAGTTCAGTATAATCTCGTTTAAAGTTTCCTAATAAATAATATCAACTTGATTGGTTTAAGCAGCCTAGTGCTTTGAAGTAGGTCAGCCCCCTTCCTTGCTTTCTTTAGTATAGTATTTTAGCTCATGTTTAGGTCAGGTTCTACAAACTTTAATTTTGAAATGAATAGCCTAGCTCCAAAGCCCTCTTTCCAAATATCAATTCCCCCTTATTTTCAGTATAATGTTTATGTTTAGTTATCTCATTCAAAGTTTCCTAATAAATAATATCAACTTGATTTTTTTAAGCAGCCTACTGCTTTGAAGTTTAGTTATCTCATTCAAAGTTTCCTAATAAATAATATCAACTTGATTGGTTTAAGCAGCCTACTGCTTTGAAGTAGATCATCCCCCCTCCTTGTTGTCTTTAGTATAGTATTTTAGCTCATGTTTAGGTCAGGTTCTACAAACTTTAATTTTGAAATGAATAGCCTAGCTCCAAAACCCTGTTTCCAAACATCAATTCCCCCTTATTTTCAGTATAATGTTTATGTTTAGTTATCACATTCAAAGTTTCCTAATAAATAATATCAACTTGATTGGTTTAAGCAGCCTACTGCTTTGAAGTAGATCAGCCCTCCTCCTTGTTGTCTTTAGTATAATATTTTAGCTCATGTTTAGGTCAGGTTATACCAACTTTAATTTTGAAATGAATAGCCTAGCTCCAAAGCCCTCTTTCCAAACATCAATTCCCCCTTATTTTCAGTTTAACGTTTATGTTTAGTTATCTCATTCAAAGTTTCTTAGTAAATAATATCAACTTGATTGGTTTAAGCAGCCTACTGCTTTGAAGTTTGGTTATCACATTCAAAGTTTCCTAATAAATAATAACAACTTGATTGGTTTAAGCAACCTACTGCTTTGAAGTTTATTTATCTCATTCATAGTTTCCTAATAAATAATAACAACTTGATTGGTTTAAGCAGTCTACTGCTTTGAAGTAGATCAGGCCCCTCCTTGTTGTCTTTATTATAATATTTAGCTCATGTTTAGGTCAGGTTCTACAAACTTTAATTTTTAAATGAAAAGGCAAGCTCCAAAGCCCTCTTTCCAAAGACCAATTCCCACTCAGTTTTCATTATAATGTTTATGTTTAGTTACCTCATTCAAAGTTTCCTAATAAATAATATCCACTTGATTGGTTTAAGCAGCCTACTGCTTTGAAGTAGATCATCCCCCTCCTTGTTTTCTTTATTATAATATTCTAGCTCATGTTTAGTTCAGGTTCTACAAACTTTAATTTGAAATGAATAGCCTAGCTCCAAAGCCCTCTTTCCAAATATCAAGTCCCCCTCGTTTTCATTATAATTTGTATGTTTAGTTATCTCATTCAAAGTTTATTAATAAATAATATCAACTTGATTGATTTAAGCAGACTAGTGCTTTTTAGTTTAGTAATTTCATTCAAAGTTTCATAATAAATAATATCAACTTGATTGGTTTCAGCTGCCTACTGCTTTGAAGTAGATCAGCCCCCCTCCTTGTTGTCTTTAGTATAATATTTTAGCTCCTGTTTAGGTCATGTTCTACAAACTTTAATTTTGAAATGAATAGCCTAGCTCCAAAGTCCTCTTTCCAAACATCAATTCCCCCTTATTTTCAGTATAATGTTCAAAGTTCATAATTGCCACCATTCTAAATGTACTCAGACCCTACCTTCAGATTTCGATAAGAAAATAACTTGTTCTGAAAAGATATAATAAAGCCCTAAAAAAGTATTAAAAATGGGGGTGGGGCTCAGGGGCCTTTGGGGATCCGGGGGCCCTTTGGGAGCCTGGGGGACCTTTGAGGACCGGGGGAGGGCCTTTGGGAGCCCGGGGAGGGCCTTTGGGGCTCTGGGGGCCCTTGAGGGCCGGTTAGTCCTTTGGGAGCCCGGGGGACCTTTTGGGACCGGGGGAGGGCCTTTGGGTTGGGGATAGAGGACCTCACGACACTGTTCAAATGGAACTTGTGTATTATAACGACCACAGAGTTTCACCCTCAAATTCTCTTCTAAAACCTTTTCTAAAATCATCTTTTAAAATGTCTCTAACTGTTTCGCCGAAATAATTCCCTAAAATGTCCTAAAACGGTTTCGCCCAAATAACCCCTAAACGTAATTTCAGCGTGTTCCTTTTGTTTTTGGCATCTCTGCGTTGTCACATTTCAAATTACTAAGAAACCCTTTTGCGCGCTAATTACTTCATCGCTAAGATCAAAACATTCACCCGGAAACAATTCTCTTGGTAGAACTCCAAAGACATTAATAGACATTCACTCGGAAACAATTCTCTTTAGAAAGAACAAATTAATTCCCCTTTCGTGAATCAATAATTCCCCTTTCACCCTCAAATCCTCTTCTAAAATCATCTTTTAAAATCATCTTTTAAAATGTCTCTAACTGTTCTCACCGAAATAATTCCCTAAAATGTCTAAAACGGTTTCGCCCAAATAACCCCTAATCGTAATTTCAGCGTGTTCCTTTTGTTTTGGCATCTCTGCGCTGTCACATTTGAAATTACTAAGAAACCTGATTCCCGTGTTAATCTATTCATCGCTAAGATGTTTCTTGGAGAATTGTTTCCATGGCAATGTTTATTAATATCTTTTGGAATTCGACCAGTAGAATTGTTTCCGAGGCAAAGACACTAATGACTTGGATCTATTCCTGGAGAATTGTTTCTAGGCGAAAATTTAGGATTGTTTCCGGGGCAAAGTATTAATGACTTGGATCTATTCCTGGAGAATTGTTTCTAGGCAATAAATCGACCTTGGAAAAAGAGGTCATTGACCCCATTAACCACGTGTTCTCCCTGGGGACTCTATGCCCATATTTGGACTCCCCCTTGTATCAATAGGGGCCTTTCTACTCAGGGTATAACTTACAACCTTTGCCCTGGGGGCTCTGGGGGGTTTGTAATTCTTAAATACATTATTTTCAGAAGTTTCAACTACGTTGAACAAAATGGCTATCTCTAAACTTTGATTGAATGTGTTTGGGGAAATGGTGGGCGTGGGGGGGGGTCTATTACTTTCCACTCACTTTCAGCTATTAAAAAGGGTAATTTCAATTTCCAAACAAATGAACCCTTTTTGAAATTTGTACAACAACCTTCTATATAAACCTTATATGCCCCCAGGGCAGAGTTTACATCCCTTGCACTGAGGGCTCTAAGGGGGTTATAATCCTAAAAGACCTAATTTCCAGAACTTTCGACTATGTTGAACAAAATGTAATCTCAAAATTTTGATTGGATGTGTTTGGGGAATTGGTGGGCGTAGGGAGGGGGGCTAGTTGCCCTTCAATGACTTTAGACTATAAAGGGTACTAGTCCTTTCAATTTCCAATTGAATGAGCCCTTTTTGATGTTTTTACAACATCGCCTTCTATAAAAAAAACCTTACATGCCCACAGGGCATAAGTTACAACCCTTGCCCTTAGGGTTGTGGAGGGGAATGGGTCGTCATCTTTAAAGACTTAATTTCCAAAGTTTTCAACTACGTTGAATAAAATGGCTATCAAAAAGAGTTGATTGGATGTGTTTGGGGAAAAGGTGGGCGTGAGAGGGGGGTTAGTTGCCCTCAAATCATTTTCGACTATTAAAAAGGGTACTAACCCTTTGAATTACCAATCGAATGAGCCCTTTTTCAAGTTTCTACGATACAAATTTCAATAAAAACCTCATATGCCCCCAGGGCATAACTAATAACCCTTGTCCTGCAGACTGTGGGGGGAGTGTCCTGCTCAAAGGTATAAATTTCTGAACTTTAAACTGCGTTTAACAAACTGGGTATCTCAAAATTTTTATTGGATGTGTTTGGGGAAAAGGTGGGCGTGAGAGAAGGGTTAGTTGCCCTCAAATCACTTTCGACTATTAAAAAGGGCACTAGCCCTTTGAATTTCCAATCGAATGAGCCCTTTTTCAAGTTTTTATGAAAAATATTTCAATAAAAACCTTATATGCCCCCAGGGCATAACTCATAACCCTTTCCCTGAAGACTGTGGGGAGAGTGTCCTGCTAAAAGGTATAATTTCCTGAACTTTAAACTGCGTGAAACAAAATCGCTATCTAAAAATTTCGATTGGATATGTTTGGGGAAATGGTGGGCGTGGGAGGGGGGCTAGTTGCCCTTCAATGACTTTAGACTATTAAAGGGCACTATTCCTTTCCATTTTCAATTGAATGAGCCCTTTTTGTTGTTTTTACAACAAAGCCTTCTATAAAAAACCTTACATGCCCCCAGGGTATAACTTACAACCCTTGCCCTGAGGGTTGTGGGAGGGATGGGTCGTCATCCTTAAAGTCCTAATTTCCAAAGTTTTCAACTACGTTGAATAAAATGGCTATCTAAAAGTGTTGATTGGATGTGTTTGGGGAAAAGGTGGGCGTGAGAGGGGGCTTAGTTGCCCTCAAATCATTTTCGACTATTAAAAAGGGCACTAGCCCTTTGAATTTCCAATCGAGTGAGCCCCGTTTCAAGTTTCTACGACCAAGATTTCAATTAAAACCTTATATGCCCCCAGGGCATAACTAATAACCCTTGTCATGAAGACTGCGGGGGGAGTGTCCTGCTCAAAGGTATAATTTCCTGAACTTTAAACTGCGTGAAAAAAAATGGGTATCTAAAAATTTTGATTGGATGTGTTTGGGGAAAAGGTGGGCGTGAGAGAGGGATTAGTTATCCTCAAATCACTTTCGACTATTAAAAAGGGCACTAGCCCTTTTAATTTCCAATCGAATGAGCTTTTTCAAGTTTCTATGACAAAGATTTCAATAATAACCTTATATGCACCCAGGGCATAACTCATAACCCTTGCCCTGAAGACTGTAGGGGGAGTGTCCTGTTTAAAATTATAATTTCCTCAACTTTTAACTGCGTGGAACAAAATGGCTTTCTCAAAATTTTGATTGGATATTGTTAGGGAAATGGTGGGCGTGGAAGCGGTGTTAGTTGCCTTCCAGTCACTTTCGACTATAAAAAAGGGCAATAGCCATTTCAATTTCCAATCGAATGAGCCCTTTTTGAAATTTTTACGTCATCGCTTTCAACAAATAAAACCTTATATGCCCCCAGGGCATAACTTACAACCCTTGCATTGAGGGCTGTGGGGGAGTGCCCTCCTCAAAAAAATATTTTCTTTCTGAAATCAAATACGCTGAACGAAATGGCCATCTAAAATTTTGATTGGATGTGTTTGAGGAAAAGGTTGGTGTGAGAGGGGGGTTTGTTGCCCTCAAATCACTTTCGACTATTAAAAAGGGAACTACACCTTTGAATTTCCAATCGAATGAGCCCTTTTTGAAGTTTCTACGACAAAGATTTCAATAAAAACGTATATGCCCCCAGGGCATAACTTATAACCCTTGCCTTGAAGACTCTGGGGGGAGTGTCCTGCTCAAAGGTATAATTTCCTAAACTTTAAACTGCTTGGAACAAAATGGCTATCTCAAAATTTTGATTAAATGTTTTTGGGGAAGTAGTGGGCGTGGAAGGGGTGTTGGTTGCCTTCCAATTACTTTCGACTATTAAAAAGGGCTCTAGCCATTTCAATTTCCAATCGAATGAGCCGTATTTGAAGTTTCTACGACAACGCGTTCTATACAAACCTTATATGCCCCCAGGGCATTTTACAACCCTTGCCCTGAGGGTTGTGGGGGGGGGGATGTTGTCATCCTCAAAGACCTAATTTCCAGAACTTAAAACTATGTTAAATAAAATGGCTATCTAGAAATTTTGATTGGATGTGTTAGGGGAAAAGGTGGGCGTGAGAGGGAGGTATGTTGCCCTCCAATTACTTTCGACGATTAAAAAGGGCACTAGCCCTTTGAATTTCCAATAAATGAGCCTTTTTTGAAGTTTTTATGACAACCCCTTCTATAAAAACCTTACATGCCCCCAGGACATAACTTACAACCCTTGTCCTGAAGGCTGTGGGGGAGTGTCCTCCTCAAAAACATAATTTCTATCTGGAAATCAACTACGCTGAACAAGATGGTCATCTCAAAATAGCGATTGGATGTGTTTCGGGAAATGGTGGGTGTGGAATGGGTGTTAGTTGCCTTCCAATCACTTTTGACTATTAAAAAGGGCACAAGCCACTCCAATTTCCAATTGAATGAGTTCTTTTCGAAGTTTCTAGGACAGCTTCTTCGATACGAAGTGCCCAGCTCTAAAGGAAAAAATTATAAATAATGCATTGCGCCAACATCGTTTTTAAATGCCCTCAGGGCATAACTTAAAACCCTTGCCCCGAGGGCTGTGGGGGAGTGTCCTCCTCAAAAACATATTTTCTATCTGGCAATCAACTACGCTGAAGAAAATGGATATCTCCAAATTTTGATTGGATGCGATTGGGAAAATGATGGGCGTGGGGGACTAGTTGCCCTCCAATCACTTTCGACTATTAAAAAGGGCACTAGCCACTCCAATGTCCAATCGAATGAACCCTTTTCGAATTTTTTACGACAACTCCTTCGATACGAAGTGCCCGGGTATGGATAAAAAAAAACATTGTGCTAACATCGTTCTTTACTCAGGCAGCGCTATTGCGCTGCCTATGATTAAATTGGAAAAAACAAGTATTTTCAACTTAAAGTAAGGAGCAACATTGAATCTTAAAACGAACAGAAATTATCGCGTGTATAAAGGGGATTGCCCCTTCCTCAGCAGCTCGCTCTTTCCGCCAAAGAGTACTTTTAAAAAAGCTTCCTAGTGTTCTAATTAAACGACCCTTGTGTTTTAGGAGTCGTTTTTAAAGAATTGGGACAAAATTCAAACTTTAGCGTAGACGTTAACTTATGGTTATATTAATAAGAGTAAACTCTTAGCTTGCGTTAAGAGTTAACTGATGTTATGTTAATATTAACTTAATGTTAAACTTGTATATTTAAAATCAGCATAATAAGCCGATTCTTTTGATATATCTATTGGTACCGAAATTCCGTTTTTTAGAGTTTTGGTTACTATTGAGCCGGGTCACTTCTTACTTACAGTTCGTTACCACGAACTGTTTGATACAGATCAACTTATCCCTATTACCTAGTTTGTAAGAAGTCCATTTTTTCTTCAAAAGTTTATTATTAAGACTTGGGTAAAATTTTGTAAGAATACAGTTTGGTAAAAACATTTTTTTTTTTTTTTTTTTTTTTTAAGAGTAATGCAGACTTTTCTTATAAGATATTACTCAGATAATTTAAAAAAAATTGAGTTTCAAATTGAGAGAGAGGTTATTCACAGACTTTTCTGTATAAGATATTACTAGCAAAGAGTCAAATTTTAAAAACAAATTGAGTTTCAAATTGAGAAGAGAGGATTATTCCATCATATTGGTTGTACATAGTATGCCTGGTACCAGGAAAATGGAATAGAAAATATAAAAAAAAAATAAAGGACAATTATTTATAAAGCTAAAATACTCCTCAAAGATGTATAAATTTAAACAGATTTTTGGCCCGAAAAGCCAATAAAATCCCTAATAGGGAAAACATTTCCTCCATTACTTTTATATTGAATTGGAGCTACACTATCTGCATCCTATACACACATTCAATCTGGGGAATATTCTTCGGAAAATCCCACCATGTTTCCTTCGGGATTGCGTTCCAATCACAGAGGGCTTACGATATTGAAGAATTTGAATCCTCATTAATGTTCCCGGGCCTCTATACACTGGCTGGCGATATAGTGGTACTATTTCTAGCGTTAGAAATCAGAGAGAGATCCGACAGGTTAGAACCAGAATGAAGTTGTAGGGATCAGATTTGGTGTGCGAATATTGAAATGTCCGTTCAAGCGATGCTGATTCAAATCGTTTAATGAAATTCTCTGGAATATTAGATTAAAGGAAGCAAACAGTTAGCTGGAAACTGTGGAATTGCTTAGGAGTGATATATAATCTGATGCTATGATTAGTTAGTCCTAGACTTGCATTGTTTGGCTGTCATTAGACTTAAAAGGTAAGCCTTTACTTTGTCGTTAGTTTGATCAAATAGAGGATATTTGCCAAGAAAAGCAAAATATATTCAACACACAGGTAATTATTAGCGATAAAAAGGGCGTAGTATTCAAATATGCACTAAAACCACTGATAGATTAAAAGCAGGCACGGCCGTGAATTTTAGTTAGAAACTTACAAGGGGCTCTTGAATTAGTTTTAAGCTGTTTGATTATCTGGCGTGAGCTGAGTAAAGCCCGTCGGACGTTCCCTGGTGACTAATTAAAACCCCCTAGGCGTGTAAACTTACCAAAAAGCATAATCTAGAAACGGCCTAAAGATAATTATATAATTAATCATTAGAAGAAAAGCTTTTAATATAGAAGCCGTAATATTTAGTGTTACATTTATTAGTGATGAAAGTCCATTCCGAATATCCGACAATCACTACATATCGTGCATTTCAATGTAGTATCTTATTTTATATTTTATTATATTTATATTGTTTTATATTTATGTTGTTATTTTATATTTATATTATATTTATATTGTAATATATACTATTATATTATATTATATTATATATATATATATATATATATATATATATATATATATATATATATATATATATATATATATATATATATATATATATATATATATATATATATATATATATATATATATATATATATATATATATATATATATATATATATATATATATATTGATATCTGAAATTTAATGATATCTAAATTGAGATACCGATTGTGAATTTCAATGACCAGGAAAAAAATGAAGCAGTATGGATCCCTTGACATTACCGATACCGAAGATGGTGTTCCGACGGTGTTATCAAGTGTTAATTTCGGTGCTCAGGTAAAAAAAACCAGGGGTGTAAATGACATGATAGCAGCTCAATGTACAAATATGGTAAAATGTGAACCCAAAGATGTAGAACTATAAGTATTAAACGTTTATTTTCGGTAGAAGTATCCACGGTTGCCAAATAAACAAGCTGCTATACAAACTTTAGATTGCTTTGGGTCCCAACATTAGAAAACATCTATCCCCTATTTTGGACCACAAGGAGCAATGGACCTAGTGGTGGAGGTAGGATCTTAGTAAGAGCATATAGGTGTAGCCTGAGGGGAGGGGCAAAACTTGAAGTTAATTTAAGGACATCTTGAAGCTGGGCTGAAATAAAAAAATGCATTGTATTTCACTGGCAATAAAAAGTTTAATAATAGTTTATTTTTTGTTTGTTTGCCAGGTTATTAATTTCTCTAAAAAAAAAAAATAAAAAAAAATACTAGAGCAGTTCAAATTGTTTTTATTACTTTGCGGTACTAGGCTACTAGATCTTTGGGCTTAACATACCAGAAACAAACTATTAAGTCTTCAATGGTATATTAGATCGCAAGAGCGACGAACATGCAACGCATAAGGATTGTCGGATCATTGACTTTAATTCACAATTGCTCCGTGGTTGGGAAATTCAAGCTACATATACTTCATAGCTTAAAACATACATTCCCGGATTTTAACAGATTCAAAGTCATTGGCTACGGGCACAAGCTTAAGGTCACCAGAACAATAACTTCAATTCTCGCACGTGCCACAGTAAACGGAATTAAAGTTTAGAAGCAAGTCCATGACATGAAAGCTGCTGTTCTCAGGTTTCAACAAACTTAAAATGAAGGAACACCAGTTGTTAACCTACAAAGCATATGTAATCTTAAAGTCGATGTAACTAGAACATTTGCATATACCTTCGTTTAATGTTTAGATGTTCTGTACGACTCATGTTTTAGTTATAGTGCAGTTATGTTCAAAAGTGATAGCAGTTGTTTCATGGAGTTTATGGATTTTTAAGAAAAGAAAACACTAACCTCGAAAAACACGAAAAATTATTTTGGCTTCATTTTTAGCAGCTGTTCTTTAACATCCCAATCTAGTGAATTCACTGTACATAAGGGGTCTGAAACATGGGCGCCCATATGGGGGGCAGGGGGGGGGCTCTTCACCCCCTGGCTGAATGATGCTGCCTTATTTTTATATTTTTGTTCTGAGATTTCTATTATATAGCATTAAAAGTAGCAATTAGACGAAGTTTGCCCCCCCCTGGAATTCAGCTTATGGGCGCCCATGGTCTGAAACAGATCTTTTCTGCAGAATAGTACGGAAAACATAACAGACACTCAAAACAGCAGCAAACCCCCGAACAAACCTTCAATGGATCGGTTTTAGACAGCAAATCCTACAGCAGTGAGGTATTCAGAATTCGGCACAAGCCAGGGTCAAAGAAAGATTAGTAAGTAGAAACTCAATATAACTATACTTTAGCGTGGCAAGAATTTTGCTGTTAATTTGCTAATATAATTTTTCACAAATATATTTTATAGCTTTCACTTCGCCATATATATATCATAGGTATGACATGTACCCTAGCCTTCTACCCACTTTAATCATTAGATTTTATTTAAAATGTTTCTGGTGGTATCTCCTTCATGGAGAACCTTCTTTTTGTGTCATAATTTTCGATTTTATATTTCCTTATATAATAATATTTTTTTTTCTTTTTTAAGTAAGATGGAGCTTTGGACCGATATCATGTTTTTTAATCAATTTCGTAGATTATAAAATACACATTCACTAGATTTTATGTATTTGTTCAACCACCACTTGAAGAAATTAGCTTAATAAACTTTTTCAACGAAATAAGTTTTTCAAAGAAAAGTAAAGAACTCCATTAAACCAAGACGAGCTTAAATAAAATCAAATAATCTACCAAGCGTTAAAGGTATTTTGGAGTTTTTCAAAGATGCAAGTATGAAAGAAAACACCTTGAAATATATCTGATTTTCGTCAAGTGCCAATGACGCAAAAGACTTTTAGAAAGGCCAGTATTTCTGATTTACTTTTAGAAAGGCCAGCATCTGATTTTCGTCAAGTGCCAACGACGCAAAAGACTTTTAGAAAGGCCAGTATTTCTGATTTACTTTTAGAAAGGCCAGCATCTGATTTTCGTCAAGTGCCAACGACGCAAAAGACTTTTAGAAAGGCCAGTATTTCTGATTTACTTTTAGAAAGGCCAGCATCTGATTTTCGTCAAGTGCCAATGACGCAAAAGACTTTTAGAAAGGCCAGTATTTCTACTTCTGTCTGTAGTAATTTCTGTCCGTCTTAAGTCTAACATGGTCGTTCGTTTTAATTTGTATCCGTTTCGGGATTTATTTATTCATTTATCTGATATCCTATGTTTGTCATAAAAATTTATTTTGATTTCTATTCGTTTTGGGTTTCAATTATTCATCGCAAATAATTCATTGTCATTTAAATTTCGAATTGGCATAGGACTTACTCAAACATTCAAACATTTCAACACAATCAAACATTTTGTGGTAACGAGTACAAGTAAGGAGCGACGCGGCTCGGTAGTAACTGAAACTCTAAAAACGAAATTTTGATATCAATAGACCAAACAGTTCGTGGACCTGTAAGTAAGGAGCGACCCGGCTCAATAGTAACCGAAACTCTAAAAAACGGAATTTTGATACCAGCAGATACATCAAAGGAATTGTACTTTTATGCTGATTTCAAATATATAAGTTTCATCAAGTTTAGTTTTACCCATCAAAAGTTACGAGCCTAAAAAATTTAGCTTATTTTCGAAAAAAGGGAGAAAAAACCCTAAAAGTGATAGAATCTTAATGAAAATTAAACCATCAAATTCAGCGTAACAGAACCCCTACTGTAGATGTTTCGAGCTCCTATCTGCAAAAATGTGGAAGTTTTTATTTTTGCCAGAAGAAAGATCACGGATGCGCGTTTGTTTGTTTTATTTTTAATTTTCCCCAGGGGTGATCGTATCAATCTGGTAGTCCTATAATATCGTGAGAGGGCTCATTCGATTGGAAATTAAAAGTTCTAGTGCCCTTTTTCAGTGACCAAGAAATTGGAGGGTAACTTGGCCCTTTCCCACGCTCATTTTTTTCCCGAAGTCAGCCAATCGAAATTTTGAGATAGCCATTCTGTTCAGCATAGTCGAAAATCTAATAAATATGTCTTTGAGGATGACTTAATCCTCTACAGTTCCAGGGGGAAGGGCTGCAAGTTATGAACTTTGCCCATTGTTTACATATAGTATTGGTTATCGGAAAGTGTACAGACGTTTTCAGTTGGGTTTTTTTCTGGTCGGGGGGGGGGGGTCGGAGGAGGGGGTGAAGTGAGTGGATCTTTCTATTAAGATTTTTTCCTTGGGGGAAGGGACATTTCTATACAGGGGGCGCTGGATTTCCCAGCATTATTTAAAAAAGATCAGAAATTAAATAAAAAACGAGTTTTTTCAACTGAAAGTAAGGTGCAACATTAAAACTTAAGACGAACAGAAACGATTACATATATTAGGGGGCTCTCTACCTAGTCAATACCTCGCTCTTTACGCTAATTTTTTTTAGTACTTTCAAAAGAGCTATCTATTATAATTAAACGGCCTTTGTGATTCAGGGATTTGTGATTCGAACAAAATTCAAACTTTAGCGATAAAGAGAGAGATATTGACTAGGAGGAGAACCCCCTCATACACTTAATAACATATACGTAATAAAAAAACAAGCGATAAAGCTCAATAGTAATCGAAACTTTAAAAAACGGAATTTTGATGTCAATAAATATATCAAAAGAATGGGCTAAATCAAAAGAATGGGCCAATAATGCTGATTCTAAATATATAAATAAATAAGGAGCCAAAAGATTGGAGGGTAACTAGGCACCCTCTCTCACCCTTTTTTCTTAAACTCGTACGATGAAAATTTTGAGAAAGCAATTTAGCCAAAAAAGCAAAATGAATATGCAAATTTCGTTTTAATTATTCATATACGGTTAGCTAATTTCAAAACCTGCATTAATTCTAAAACGTTCAGATATTAAACAAAAAAGTTTGACTCTGTCTCATTTAGCGTAAAGAGCGAGGCGTTGAGGAGGGGACAATCCCTTTCATATACGGAATAATTTCTGTTCGTTTCAACTTTTAATGTCACTCCTTACTTTCTGTTAAAAACAAAAGCTTTTTTTTAATTCAATATATAAAAAAAATTGGCTTAGTATGCCGGTTCTAAATATATAAGATTCATTGTGCTTGGTGGTACTCACCAAAGGATACGAGCATGAGAAAATTTATCTGATCCTTTAAAAGAGGGGGGGAGGAAAACACCCCCTAAAAGTTAAAGAATTGCAATGAAAATCAAAATATTGGATTCAGCGTATCAGAGAACCCTACAGTAGAGGTATCCAGCTCTTATATGCAAAAAAGTTATATTTTTTTGCCAGAAGAAAGGTCACGGAAGCGTGACTATTTGTTTTTCTTTTTCCCAGGGGTTATTGTATCAAACCAATGGTGCTGTAATATCGGAAGATGGCTCATTCAAACAGAAATTAAAAGTTCCTGTGCCTTTTTTAAATAGCCAAAAGGATTTGAGCGTAACTAGACCCCCTCCGACGCCCCGTTTTCCCCAAAATCGTCCCATCAAAATTTTGAGATTGTCGTTTTGTTAAGCATGATCCCCAAAGCCCCTGGGGAAAGGTCATTAAAATATTAAATTTGCCCGTTGTTTACGTATAGTATTTGTTATTGGAAAATTTTGTTCTGGGCTTGGGAAGGCATAGGGGTTTTGCGCCCAACTTATGTTAATTTCTGCTCATTCTGAGTTTGACTCGGTTATTTATTGAGTGAGTGAGTGAGTAAATAGTATTTGCTATTGGAAAGTATAAAAACATCTTGGGAGGGGGGTGCTTGGGTTGGGTTTCCGTGGGTATAATTTTCCGAGGGGAGGTAAATTTTGGGGGTGAACTTTCCAAGGGAAATTTTACAATAAGGAGATTTGACAGAATTCCTTTGTGAAATCATTTTTATTTGTCCTATGTTCTCTTTGCCAACTCAATTTTGAATTTGGAGATGTTCCGGGAAAATTTTCTAGGGAAAATTTTCAATGGGTTTCGATTTCCAGGAAAATATTTCCACGGAAGGGGGGATTTCCTGAGTGATCAGAAAAACAATTAGAAATTAAAGTCTTTTTCAAATGAAAGTACACCAAGGACAATTTTTCAGGGAAATCGTCCTCAAGAAATTTTAAGAAGGAGGGGTATTTTAGCGAGGATGAAATTGTTCGGAGAGCATTTTACAGGGGTGTGTCTTAGGTGGGAGGAACTTTCCAAGGAAGACTTTCCGTGAGGGAAGGGAATCTTTCATGAAGAATGAGTTAGATTTACCGGCATTATTTGAGAAATAATCAGAAATTAAATAAAAAAAAACAAGTCTTTTTAACTGGAAGTAAGGAGCAACATTAAAAAGTAAGACGGACAGAACTTATTCTGTATATGAAAGGGTTGCCCCATCCTATGTAACTTGCTCTTTAGGCTAAAGTTTTACTGTTTGTCCCAATTTTTTAAAAACTGACATATACGGGCCGTTTAATTCAAACAGGAAACCTTTTTTTAAAAGTGCTAAAAACTTTTGCGTGAAGAGGCAATCCGTTCATATACAGAATAATTGCTCTTCGCTTAGGGCTTCAATATTGCTCCTTACTTTCAGTTGAAAAATATAAGGAGCTTAGTTTCTCCTTAAATTTATTTATTTAGTTCTAGGAAGAAACCCATATCAGGCCCTAAGTTTTTAATGGCCCAGCGCCATGTAAGTTGTTTAAAAAAAAAAGAGAATTACAGAAGGGACAAACTAAAAATGCGTTTCCAATTGTTTTTGTTTATTTTAATTAACGACTCGTTGTTTCCATAATATTTTTTTTATGCATCTAGGAAACGGTAAATATTCTCGTATATATATATATATATATATATATATATATATATATATATATATATATATATATATATATATATATATATATATATATATGTATATAAATGTATACCTAAGGTATATTCTTATATACTTTGACACACTTGTAAGAAAGTGTCTTTGGTTGAGCGGACAATATTAAAAAATATTTGACATTACAGTCGGCATTACTTGGCCTTTACTATCATAACATCCATCTTTGAAACCTGACGTTTTAAAATCTCCTTCTTTTAAATTCCCCCTTCCGGCCACCTTGATATGTTTCATAAATCATTTACTCACTAACATAACTAGTAAGCGTGCAACATCATAGAGACCCGTTTAAGGTTTCATATAAAGGCTGATTTTCCAAAGTACCAAAGTACCGTCACAAAGCACCAAGGGGCACCAAAAATGGCATTTTTTGGTGCCATATCTGGAGCAGAAAGGCTTGGAAGCATGAAAAAGGTGTCATCCTAATCTTCATGGTCGAAAACCTTGGACGTGATTTTCACAATCCTTCCTCTGGTATAGCCTACCCCCAACACCCCCCCCTCCCACCCCATTAACATTCGTCATTGAAAATGTAATTTACATATTTATGTGCTTAATATTAGTTAGTCTTGATGACACCGTCATAAAGTACTAAATGGCACGAAAAACGGCACTTTTTCGTGCCATATCTGGAGCAGAATGGCATGGAAGCATTAAAAAGGTACCGTCCTAATCTTTATAGTCGAAAACCTTGGGCATGATTTTCATAATTCTTCCTCTGCCAGCCTCCACATATATTTGTCATATTAGTGTACATCTGCTGAGCATTAGAGCTCGGCTTGTTCTAGTGGCTAGGCTAATTCTAGGCTAGGTTAGAGGTGCCAATTCACAGAAAGGTGGAGGTAAAAAGTATTTTTTACCATCAAGAGGGGGAGGGGGGTAAATTTGTTTGTTTTCTTTTTCAGTTTTTCAATGAAAACACCAAAAAAGACCTTTTCGAATGAGAAGACTCCATAAAAAGGTATTTTTCAAAATTAAGGCAGGGACAAGAAACTAGGAGGACACTGGCCTCTCTCCTCCTCAATTGCTACCACTAAAACTAGCACTCAGGCAATATCATCGAGAGATTTTTAAAGGCTTAATTGAACGCTATTGATCATTTCGGTATAATTTATATATATTCATAGTTGAAAAGAGCATTAAAAAGCCACATCGAGTTGTGATAAACTATGAGGTAGGCCTACAAGTTATCTTATTATCCTAAATTTCTAGCGTGTTATAAACGGGTTATTTTAAACAGCAAAATTTTAGAGTGTACTCTTATATAGAAAGTTTATAGTCTAATGGTAACAACTAACTTGTGGCCGTGTTAACACAGGTTTAAATCTTGGATAAGACATATAATGATCAGTTCTCCTGAAATGTTATAATCAAGAAGGCAAAAAAATGAAAGTATATTGTCTTGATGAGAAGTTAAAATCCACTGTTGTATTGCGGCAGAAAACTTGCGTTAATAATGACAAGAATTTTCAGGAAGTATGTTAACTACAAACTTTTTATTTATAAACCTTTAAAGATACCAAGAAGCACATATCCCAAAGATTCTTTATGTGACATATCCCAAATTTTTAAAAGCAAGGTTTAAGAGAGATGCGAATTAAACCTATACTTAACATCCTATGTTAGTGAAAACTCATGTTGACATCCTTAGTTTCTTTGCCTCAGCTGTGAAAAGATCTTTTGGTACTTGTTTAGAATCCAGTAAACACGCGGTAAGTGAAGTTTCGTTAATGCTAAAACAAAATAGGATGAAAATATAATACTTCAGAAACAAATTTGGGCTATATATTTGTACATTTGGGGGCGGGGGTAAAGCGTAGCATATATTAAATACGTAATCTAACCTAACCTAACCTAAATACCTTTTTTGCCCCTTCACCCCCCAAAAAACTAAAGTTTAAATTTTTGTCACGGTTTGAGTAATACCTCACTAGGCAGCAACAACCTGTTTTTTCTGTAGTATCTTTGTAATTTCGATGCGATGTTTCCCACGGGTTCATTAGATTCTAAGCAAGTACCGTTCTTTTTATAAGTCCATATTTTTAAAAACTAAAAAATGGATGAAAATCAGTTTAAAAAAGTTTAAAATCAGTTTTTTCTGATTAAAGTAAGAGCGAAGTTAAACTTGAAACAAACAACCATCACTGCTTCCTGGTTTGCACAACACATTTTTGAAAAACTTAAAAAAAAAATGGTTCGTTTTATTTCCCTGTATTTGCAGAACTCTGAAAAACTAACACTTTACTGAAAACTAAGCTTTCTTGAGCTTTTTGAGTGTTCAAATCCTATCGTAAAATTTATTGATTTATAGCCGGTTAAAGATTACTGAGATGTTTATGAATCATTTTTTTGGAGGCCACTCAAGGATCTTCTGCTTCTATTCTTGTTTTGTTGCGTCGGTTTTTGTGCTCCCAGTAATGTCCTACTTATATTTCAATAAACCGCTGCTGCTTACAGTGCTTTTGTGTTTTTTTTACTTCTTTGAAGGAACTCCAGAGGTAGAAAATCCTGAAGAACTCAAAAAGAAATTCATTCTTGACCTGATTTCGTTTATGGACACGTTAAATAAACCCAATTTACTTTCAGAAGACATAGCTATTACAAGTAGACTGTTAAAAGTAGAGAATAAAGATTAAGAAAAACACATCATAACACAAAATACAATCTTCTTCAAAGGTGATACTGAAACAAAAATATATACTTAAGGGACTTACATCAAGGGGCTTGGCAGACCCGGTTAGTTGACGTCAATAATACATTTGAAAAAACAACCGTAGTGCTAAAAAAAAAATCATGCATGCTTAAAGATCCACTAAACACATTTTGTGTGTTTTGGTGTTATTCTGCGCGTCTTTGGTAGTTATAAGTAGAGAAAGTTGTTACTAAAATAGTTAAAAATTTTACTCATTGGTTCCTTAGACCTAAGACACAACTGCCATTCTTTATCAAGCGTTTGTTTTACCGAGTGATTTTTTTTTTGCAGTTGCTACTCTAGCGCTTACACACGGGGCGGTAAATATTCTACAGTGGCAACATCAGTCCATCAGAGATCTGATCTAACAATTAATTCTAATTAAAAATAATATTAATCAGTGATTGAACAATGAGAAAAATCCAAATGGTTGGGACATTCTCTCTTTATTTTTTTATCTTTTTGGGTGTTTATCCCTTTTACCGAAAAACACAGAATCGATTTCCGTGTCATACATTGTTCATGGAAAGTGTTAAACTTAACGAAATTTATACATTCCAAATCGCCAGCAAAAATGAATTATTTTTATATACATGGATTACCAAAAATCTTTGATTCCTGCATGGTATTTCATTCACTCCAGTTTTTAATAAAAAATAGCTGATTTTTACTTTCGAAAGTAAGGACTGACATTAAAATTCAAATCGGTCAGAAATTCTTCTTTGTATTTGACAATAATGGTTTAACCATAGAAGCAATTTAAAAAAAAAAAAAAAAAAAAAAAAAAAAAAAAAAAAAAAAACACTGGAACGATGCCTCGAGAAGCAAAGAGCCTGTTTATTGATATTTGCTTCAAATAACAAAGTTTTCAGCTCAAATGTTTTGAGAGGCAATCAATAAATAAAGCAATTTCTCTCCCAAAGTGGTGACGTTTGATCCATTATAAAATGTTTTCAGAAAAGCAGCAAACAAACCTTGGTGAAAAATAACAGAGCAACAATCACCACCATATACTATAGGATGATTTATAAAACGAAAATGCCGAAGAATCTAGAAACAAGTAGAACTTTTAATTAAGACAATTAATATACATATAAAAAAAAATCATTTTCACACGCGGAAACCTCTATCAATGAATTAATTTTATCCATTAAAAGCTGCTACCCAAAAAATATAAAAAATCAATTGCAAATTCGAAAACCTTTATCAATGGAAAAAAAGGAAGGAAAAATTAGAATAATCAATGACTATGAAAGGAAATAAGATAAAAATACTAAATGCTAAGAATATTAGATACAAAAACTAAATACAAAGACTAAGACTAAGAAAATATAACCTATATCAAATAGTTCGTGGCAACAAACTGAAAACAAGAAGTGGCTCGGTGTAATAGAGACTGAAACTCTAAAAAACGGAATTTTGATAATAATTATAATAATAGACACGTAAAAAAAATTGGATTTTAATGCTGATTCCAAATATATAAAATTCATTAAGTTTAAATGTTATCCATCAGAAACTACTAACCTGAGAATATTTACCGGATTTTCGAAAAAGGGAGGAAACACTCCAATAAACCAAGCTATCATAATAAAGACCACACCTGTCAGGTTCATCATATCAGAGAATCCCACTGTAGAAGTTTTAAGCTACTATTTACATAAATGTGGATTTTTTGGGGGGCAAAAAAATGGTCATATATCCGTGTTTTGTTTATTTTTCTTTGTTTTGGTTTTTTATTTTTCCAAGAGACGATTATATCGAACCAAGAGGAAAGATCTTTCGGACGGAAATTAAAAACTCTAGTGTCCTTTTTAAGTCACCCAAAAAGATTAGAGGGCAACTAGCCCCTTCTCAAGGCCATTTTTCCCCCAAGACATCACACAAAAATTTTAAGATAACTATAGTTAAAACGTCGAATAACTATGCCTTTGGTGAAAACAAGTTGTTCAGCTGAAAGTAAGGAGCAATACTAAAACTTAAAAAGAACAGAAATTATTATGTATATGAGAAGAGCTCAACCCTCGCTCCTTACGCTAAAGTTTGAATTTTTGTCCTGATTTTTTAATAAAGACGACTAAAATACGAGGCCCGTTGATTTTTGAATGATATGTATTTTCAAAGAACTTAAGACCTTAGCGTAAAGAGCTTGGGTTAACGAAGGGGGCATGCCCCCTAAGATACAGTATAAGCCTACCCGTTTTAAGTTGTACTGTTGCTCCACATTTTCAGTTGATTTTTTTCTTTATTTGAGGAATAAGAGAGAAAGAAAAAGGAGACCTATCGATGTATTCTTTAGAATTTCGATAACATTCTCAATATATAGTTATATTTCTCATATATTTCATCGTTTTACATTCAGCACTAATTGTTTCTTTCAGGCAAGCAGCCTAAGCAGGAAGTTTTTGCGGGGGAGGGACTAATAAAAAAGAAATTATTTGGCAATTTCAACGAAAAATTTCAGCAGTATTAAGGACATTTTGTATATCCGGAAGGATTCTGGGTGGCCCCGAGGCCCTTCTCCTCTCTACGCATGTCCCAACTTTTGGCTGTTCCCTTTTTTCATGCTATTAGGATTTTTTCCTCAAATAATACTATAATTATTTTGTGGCTCATTCCGTTATGAAATAATAACTAGTATTGCCTTTCACCAAGAGATTTTTACATCATTTCTAAATTAATTGAGCTCATAAAAGAAATCCTCATTTAGGGAATCTTTTTTGGGGAGAATCGCTTACGGAGAACCTATTGAAGCAGTAAGTTTTCTATCCCTTGAACATAGCCTTGAAGCAACAGGATGAAAATTCCTGAGAATTCCTTATTTGTCAAAGTGCATTGAATTGTAGCTACCGAGCAATACATTTCCCTAAGCGCTAAATTTGTGAACATTTGGGAAATGGGACTTTCCTTTACTTATCTTTTTAGTGTTTCAGTGCCGGAAGCCAACCGCGTGAACTTACAAACTTTGAAAACTGAGATAGAAAAATACGAAGCTCTACAAACAGGGTAGGCTTTTAATAAGACATGAGAGGATTTAGTTTCTGGAAAACGGGCATATATAATGAGGAATTGCCCCCTCCCCCTAACAGGACCAACAGTTTACAGTAAATGCAAGACATTGCACCGTTCCAAGAAAAAAAAAATTGTAAAAAAAAAAAAATTAGCCCTGCTGCTTTTCTTGACAGAATTTCTGCCGGCACTCATACCCACTGGAGATGGATTACATCTTCAAATAAAGCTAAATAGTTGTGAAAAAACTGCAAAAAATCGTATTAGTTTTAAATAGCGTAAGACAAGAGGATCAACTCCCCCTCCAAAATTTTCTGGATTTGAATTTGGTGTGGGTTGTATTTATTTGAAATGAAGTTTCTTAATATCAATTTCTTTTCATTTCCGATTATGGAAGTTTGAATAGGAGGTCCTCAGTTCTAACTGACTGGGTAAATTATGAACTCGCTCTTCATTGTTATGGAAAAAATTGCATCTGGCTCTTCTGACATTGCCGTATTGTGTTTGGAAATCAGTCGACTTTTTTGTGTCACATATTAATTTGAACTGATTAAAGTTAATTCAAAATGAAAATTTACTTAAAACATTTTTAGCTATACCTTTTTATTTGAGATATTGCTTAGTTGCTATTAAGGTGTAGATGAGATGATTCGTCGCGTTGACTATCGAAACAAAGCAATAAAGATAAAAACAAGTAAAGCAACAGGGAATTTACCTAAGACATTGAAATTTCTTAAAACCTTAAGAATATTCCCAACAATGTATTTCATTTATAATTTGCTGAGTTGAATATTAATAAATTTAAAATCATAAACGTTATAATTGACGAATCAGACTGAGGATTCTTTGAAACATTTTGAAAAAGCTTAAAAATTAAAAATGTTGTCAGCTAGGAACCTCAGTTTTCTATCAGAATGACGGATGTGGCCATGGACATACGTAGATTTTTGTCTAGGGGGGGGGGGTCAGCCGACTCTGTGATGAAGGGTCGGGAGAAAGCTGAAGCTATATTGTCAGTTCACAAAACCTTACATTGCCAGCAAGTTCTATCCTACCTATGAAATCTTTATTAATAAGTAATCACCAAAAATCATGAATAAGCTTCAGTATTAATCTTCTTGGATTAGAGCCGAATCTTTCCAAGACATTATGGATAATTGCTTCTTGTTTGACTTTTATTCTGTCTTTTCGGCTGTTTATTTCCAACTTTTTCAATCATCTACCTTTTATGCTTTTTTAGCCATCTGCTTTTTCAACCATCTGCTTTTACAACCATATCTAGTGTAAATTTGAAGTTCTAGGGGAGGGGAGGTGGGCAGCAGCACCCTGCCCCCGTCCTTACGCCCTTGAATGTGGCAAAACACTCAAGGAAACAGTACTTACTTACTTACATAAGTCCCATCCATCCTCATGGGAAGTTTTGGGGCCGCTCTTTTCAAAATCTCATTGACCAGTGCTCGATATACTGTTCTGTCAGGTGCAGTTCTGGATAGTTGGGTGATATGGTGCAATTTATCAATCAATACCTTATGATGTCTTCCCCGTGGTCAACGCCCTTCAACAGTCCCTTCGAGTGAGATTTTGGGTAGTCGAATAGGGTCCATTCTCTTGACGTGCCCAAACCAGCGTGGTTGCTGTCTTATAACTTTGCTTAGGATCGTTTCTGGTGAATTTAGTCTTCTAAGGATTTCTTCATTTATGGCATGGTCATTGTATTTAATCTCCGCTATCCAGCATAGGCATCTCATATCAAATGCAAGAAGAGTGCACTCTTTTTCGGCTTTTATTGTCTATGTTTCACACCCATACAAAGCAATGAATAGTATTAGGAGAAACAGTATTAGCAGATAATAACAATGTGCCAATATTGGCTTTCAAACCGATTTCTGGCCATTTTAAATTTCCCCTTTAGTAGTGTAAGTGTAAAGTTAACACCAAGAAAATATTCGTGTAATTCAAAAACCTGTTTTTTTAGCAACAGGTGTGACTAGGGCCTTGCTCGGGCATACGCGTTATAAGATTGATCATCCTAAGGCAGCAAGGTGTTCTTTAATTTTCTGGCGTGTTTCTCATACCTTTCTAGAAGAAGCATCTTTTATAATTCCCTATTTTCCTATCATTATAGCTTTGGATCATTTTTATTCTGAGATTTCTCAGTGAAAAAATGATTCTTAATAGTCTTTTACGATTATACCTTTTAAATTTTAAATTTAAATTTACCTTTTAACTTTTTTATTTTTTATCTTTATCGATCGAATTAAATATTATTTGTCAGAAGCTTGTATAATCCTTTTTGCCGATGATACTCTTTTATAGTCACTCCTGGGAAAAACAACAACAAAAAAAAGCAAATAATCATACATAAACATACATAAATAAACATAAACATAAACATACATCAACATACAAACATAACAAATAAATAAGCATCCATGGTCTTACTTCTGGCAAAAAATACAAAATACCACATTTCTGCAGATAGGATCTAGAAAACTCAACAATGGGGTTCTCTGATACACTGAATCTGATGGCGTGATTCAAGATTCCTTGAATTTTTTGGGGGTGTTTTATTTCAAAGCCATTTGAAATACTACTTACTGACAATGAGGAATAAGGACTCAAATTAAAAACGCAGAAATTAGGGAAGATGGTTCTTAAAATGCAAGCGTTACTAAAGTTTTTTAATACTTAAAAAATAGCTTCTTATTATTCTAATTAAAAGAACATAGTGTTTCAGGAGTCATTCTTTAAGGATTGGGACAGAATTCACACTTTAGTGTAAAGAGCGATGCGTTGAGGAGAAGCAACCCCCTCATATACGTACTAATTTCTGTTCTTTTTAAGTTTTAATGTTGCTCCTTACTTTCAGCTGAAAAAACTTGTTGTTTAAATTAAATTTCTGATCGTTTTTTGAATACTGCCAGGAAATCTGGGTACACCTCTACGAAAAAGTCCTTCCTCCTGACTGATTCATCCTGTTCACCAATGGTTCTCAAATTGTGGTACGCGTACCCCTTGGGGGTATGCAAACACATTTAGGGGGTACACGGCCAGCCAACAAAAAAAAAACCTTTAAATCTCGGACTGGTAATTTTATTTTTATTTTAGCTATAGTTTACTTAGTAGGCCTATCGGTAACTAAGAAGAGGTAACTGAAATGTTTTGTGGGTAAAAAGGGGTACAGTGCCTTAATAAGTTTGAAAACCCTTGATCAAGACAATTCAATCCTGGGTAAAATTTACCTCGGAAGCTTACCCTTAATATCTCCAGACTTAAAGCTGCACTGAAAAAGAGAAATCAAGAGATAAAAAGAATTTTAAATAAAAATCCTGGTAAATTCCGCCAATGTAAAATTTCCCCTGAAAAATTCAATCCCTGATAACTTCCCTCCGCACAAAAAACTGTCCCGTGAAAAAGTCCACCTTTGGAAAATATACCCCCCTCGCCCATGAAATATATGCATACTTCCTAATAGCAAATACTACACGTAAACAATGGGCAAGTTTTGTAACTTAAAGATCTTTTTCCAGGGGCTGTGGCGGGTCATGAAATCTCCAAAGGTATATTTATTCGGCCTTTCAACTATGTTGAACAAAATAGCTATTTAAAAATTTTGATCGGAAGATTTTGAGATAAAAAGGGCCGTGAGGGGGGCCTAGTTGCCCTCCAATTTTCTGGTCATTTAAAAAGGGCGCTAGAACTTTTAATTTCCGTTCGAATGAGCCCTCTCCTGGTATTCTAGGACCAATGGGTCGATACGATGACCCCAGAAAAAAAATACGGATCCGTGATCTTTTTTATGGCAAAAAATAAAAAATTCAACATTTTTGCAGATAGGAGCTTGAAACTCTACAGAACTGTTCTCTGATACGCTGAATTTGATGGTGTGATTTTCATTGAGATTTTGTGATTTTCAAGATTTTATGACTTCTATAGGGTGCTTTTTCCTTTTTTCAAAAATCAGGCAAATTTTGTCAGGCTCGTAACGTTTGATGGGTAAGACCAAACTGAATGAAACGTATATATTTGGAATTAGCCTAAAAATATGATTCTTTTCATATATCTATTGGTATAAAATTCCTTTTTAGAGTTTTTGTTACTATTGAGTCGGTTCGCTCCTTAATTACTGTTTGAAAAGAATATTTCAATCGTTTCTTTTAAAGCTTCAAATTTAACTGAAATAATTTGCTTCATATATCCCAAGCAAAATTTCACAACATGATGTGCAAGTAGGTATCAGCTATTGGGAAGCAGGGGTGGCGGGTCATTTTGTTGGGGGATAGAGACCTCAAAGAGTACTTTCTAGTCCCCAATGCGCTCTTATGTCAACGAGAGTTAGGAAAAACGAGATTCTTAGTCTCAACGAGAGTTAAGAAATAAGAAATAAAATGAACAGTAAAAGAGCAAATAACGAAGAAAGGAGGGATAAACAAAACACTTTATACAAAGAGAGAAGAGTTGAAGATGAAGAAATATAAATGCTGAAAATAAAAGACCAGCTAATACCGTAGCAAACATCATTATCTTCTTTAAAGCTAAATAAAAGTAGCAACCAATTCTTAATAATGGAACGATCTGTTGGAGAAAATAAAGAATGAAATATGATACAAGGAAATATCCAAGACATCCTATAAAGGGGTAAGAAATCTAAATTTTAATTATATCATAAACTATCAATTTCAGTCATTTATTTATTATTCTACGGCATATTTTTATTTTGAACACCCTGAATATTAAACATGCATTTAGAATTCCGAAGATCATACCCATATGTTTTCAACCCATATGTTAGAAAATTCCTAAGTTACGTATATTTATTAATAATAAAAATGTTCATTAATAAAATTAAAAGTCCTAGTGCCCTTTTTAAGGAACCAAAAAATTGGAGGGCAACTAGGCACCCACCCCCGCCCTTTTTTCTTAAATTCGTACGATCAAAATTTTGAGAAAGCCATTTAGCCAAAAAGAAGTGAAATTAACATGCAAACTTTGTTTTAATTATTCATATACTGCTGGCTAATTTCAAAACCTGTATTAAATCAGAAACGTTCAGAGAAAAAAAAAAAAAATTAACATAAAGAAAGGAGCGACATTAAAACTTAAAACGAACATTTCTATTATTCCGTATATGAAGAAGGTTGCCTCCTCCTCAACACCTCGCTCGTTGAGCTAAATTTTGGATTTTCTCCCCATTTCTTAACAACGACTTCTGAAACACTATGTTCGTTTAATTGGAACAATGAGAAGCTTTTTTTCAAAAGTACTAAGAAACTTTAAAAAACAACTACCATAAACCACCATCAATAACAAATAAAACTCAAAACAAACAGATATCATAGGCAGCGCGATCGCGCTACCAAAGTAAAGAACGATGTGGGCACAATGTGTTTTTTTTTCTCCATAAGGGCACTTCGTATCGAAGGAGTTGTCGTAGACACTTCGAAAAGGGCTCATTTGATTGGAAATTGGAGTGGCTAGTGCCCTTTTTAATAGTCGAAAGTAATTGGATGGGAGCTAGCCCCCCCCCCCCCACGCCCATCATTCCCCCAAACACATCCAATAAAAATTTTGAGATAACCATTTTGTTCAGCGTAGTCGATTTCCAGATAAAAATATGTTTTTGAGGAGGACACTCCTCTACAACCCTCAGGGCAAGGGTTTTAAGTTATGCCCTAGGGGCATAAAAGTTTTTTATAGAAGAAGTTGTCGTACAAAACTTCAAAACAGGCTCATTCGATGAAAATTCAAAGGGCCAGTGCCCTTTTTAATAGTCAAAAGTGATTGAAGGGCAACTAGCCCCCCCCACCCCCGCCGGACGCCCACCATTCCCCCAAACACATCCAATCAAAATTTTGTGATAGCCATTTTGTTCAGCGTAGAAGATTTCAAGATAGTAAATATTTTTCTGAGGAGGACACTCCCCCAGAACCCTCAGGGCAAGGGTTTTAAGTTGCCCTGGGGGTATATAAAGTTTTAATAGAAAGGTTTTTAAAGAAGGCGTTGTCGTAGAAACTTCTAAAAAGTTCGTTCGATTGGAAATTCAAAGGGCTAGTTCCCTTTATAATAGTCGAAAGTGACTGGAGGGCAACTACCCCCCCCCCACGCCCATAATTCCTCCAAACACATCCAATGAAAATTTTGAGATAGCCATGTCGTTCAGCGTACTTGATTTCCAGATAGAAAATATGTTTTTGAGGAGGACACTCCTCCACAATCCTAGGGGCAAGGGTTTTAAGTTATGCCCTTTTGGGCATATAAGAACGATGTTGGCACAATGTACTATTTAATTTTTTTTTTCTTTTAGAGCAGGGAACTTCATATGGAAGGGGTCGTCGTATAAACTTCAAAAGGGGCTCATTCGACTGGAAATTGAGAGTTCTAGTGCACTTTTTAATAGTCGAAAGTTACTGAAGGGCAACTAGCCCCCCCCACGCCCATCATTACTCCACCCACATCCAGACACAGTGTTGAGATATCTGTTTTGTTCAGCACAGTTGTTTTCTAAATATAAATTATGTTTTTGAGGAGGTCACTTCCCCACAGCCATAAGGGCATGGGATGTATATTATGCCCTGGGGGTATACAAGCTTTTTATAGAATAAATTGTCGTAGAAACTTCAAAAAAGGCTCAATCGATTGGAAATTGAAAGGGCTAGTGCCCTTTATAACAGTCGAAAGTGATTGGAGGGCAACTAGCCAGCCCCCCACCGACGCCCACCATTCCCCCAAACACATCCAATCAAAATTTTGTTATAGCCATTTTGTTCAGCGTAGTTGATTTCCAGATAGAAAATTTATTTTTGAGGAGACACTCCCCCACAACCTTCAGGGCAAGGATTACAAGTTATGCCCTGGGGCATATAAGGTTTTTATTGAAATGTTTGTCGTAGAAACTTGAAAAAGGGCTCATTCAATTAGAAATTCAAAGGCTAGTACCCTTTTAATAGTCGAAAGTGATTTGAGGGCAACTAATCCCCCTCTCACGCCCACCTTTTGCCCAAACACATCCAATCAACAATTTTAGATAGCCATTTTATTCAACGTAGTTGACAGTTTTGGAAATTAGGTCTTTAAGGCTAACAACCCCTCCCCTCACAACCCTCAGGGCAAGGGTTGTAAGCTATGCCCTGGGGGCATATAAAGTTTTTATTGAAAGTGTTGTCGTAACTTCAAAAGGGCTCATTCAATTAGAAATTGAAAGTGCTAGTGCCTTTTTTAATAGTTGAAAGTGATTAGATTGCGACTAACGCCCCTCTTACGCCCACCATTTTCCCAAACACATCCAATCAAAATTTTGAGATATCCCTTTTGTTCAACGTAGTTGAACGTTCTGGAAATTAAGTCTTTTAGGATGATAAACCCTTCAGAGCCCTCAGTGCAAGGGTTGTAAGTTATGCTCTGGGGGTATATAATGTTTATATAGAAAGTTGTTGTATAAATAATAGGCAGTGGGATCGCGATGCCTAAATAAAGAATGGGGACACTCAAGAGCCAGACAAGGATCAAGGAATAAGTGATGAGAGGAACGCTCCCACACACCTGTCGGAGCGTGGGTTTTAAATTATACCCTAAGGATATATAAGAACGATTACTGTATGCTGCATCATTCATTATTTTTTTCCTTTAGAGCACGGCACTTTGCATTAAAATAATTGTCATGGAAACTTCGAAAAGCTCTCACACATTCGGAAATTGGAGTGGTTTGTACCGTTTTCAATAGTCGAAAGTGATTGGAAGGCGACTAACACCCCTTCAACGCCCACTATTTTCTGAAACACATCCAATCAAAATTTTGAGACAGCCATTTTGTTCAGCTTAGTTGATTTCCAGATAAAATTATGTTTTTGAGGGCAGTCCCCCACAGCCCTTAGGGCAAGGGTTTTAAGTTATGCCCTGGAGGCATATATGTTTTTTTATAGAAGGCGTTATCGTAGAAACTTCAAAAAAAAAATAATCCTTTTGTCAACATCGCTCTTTACGTAGGCAGCGCGTTTGCGCTGCCTATGATATCTGTCCGTTTGGGGTTTCATTTATTTATTGACAGTGATTTTTGGTGGATTTTTGCTTATGAAATTATTTGACTCGAATTTTGCCCATCATTTGCTTAATGTAGCTCTTTACATTTTCTTAAAAAATTCCTTTTACGGAATAAGTCTTTTAAAATTTTAACGCTAAAAAAAACTTTAGCGTAAAGAGCGAGGCGTTGAGGAGCGGACAGCCCCTTTCATATACGGAATAATTTCTGTTCGTTTTAAGTTTTAATGTCGCTCCTTACTTTCAGTTACAAATAAACTTGTTTTTTTATTAATTTTTGAACGTTTTTGAATTAATGCAGCTTTGATTTTGGCTCACCGTACATGAATAATTAAAACGAAATTCACATATTAATTTTCCTTTTTTTGGCTAATTGGCTCTCTGGAATTTTTGTTCAGACGTTACTTACGAATTAACTTTCGTAATGAATTTCTATATTCGTATGTTTTTATTACGTATATTATGGAGTTCGCTCCCTAGTCAATACCTCGCTCTTTACGCTAAAGTTCGAATTTTTCTCGAATCACAAACCCCTGAATCACTAATGTGGGTTAATTAGAATAGATAGCTCTTTTGAAAGTACTAAAAAAACTTTAGCGAAAAGGGCGAGGTATTGACTAGGGGGCGAACCCCCTCATATACTTACGAATTAACTTTCGTAATGAATTTCTATATTCGTATGTTTTTATTACGTATATTATGGAGTTCGCTCCCTAGTCAATACCTCGCTCTTTACGTGAAAGTTCGAATTTTGCTCGAATCACACACTTCTAAATCACTAATGTCAGTTAATTAGAATAGAGAGTTCTTATGAAAGCGCTAAAAAAACTTTATCGCAAAGGGTGAGGTATTGACTAGAGGAAGAACCCCCTCCTATAAGTGATAATTTCTGTTTGCTTTAAGTTTTAATGTTGCTCTTTACTTTCAGTTGAAAAACTAGTTTTTTTATCTAATGTCTGATTGCTTTTTAAATAATGCTGGGAAAACCGGCGCCCCCTTCATAAAAATGTCCTTACCCCATGCAAACATCCTCCTTGGAAGGATCCTCCCCCATAACCCCATCCTCCGACACCCCCCTTCCCCATCATAAAAAGATGCCTCCTGAAACGCCTTTATACTTCTTATTAACCAATACTATATGTAAACAATGGGCAATGTTCATAACTTCCAGCCCTTTCCCCCGGGAACTGTGGGGGATTAAGTCATCCTCAAAGACATATTTATTAGATTTTCGACTATACTGAACAAAATGGCTATCTCAAAAATTTTGATTGGGTGACTTTGGGAAAAAAGTAGCGTGGGAAGGGGCCAAGTTGCCCTCCAATTTTTTTGGTCACTTAAAAAGGACACTAGAACTTAATTTTCGCTCAAATGAGCCCTCTTACGATATTCTAGGACTGCTGGATCGATAGGATCACCCCTGGGAAAAAAATAAATAAATAAATAAAAAATAAAAATAAACACGCATCCGTGATCTTTCTTCTGAGGAAAAATACAAAATTCCACATTTTTGCAGATAGGAGCTTGAAACTTCCGCAGTAGGGTTTTCTGATACGTTGAATCTGATGGTGTGATTTTCATTAAGGTTCTATGACTTTTAGGGGGTGTTTCTCCCTTTTTTCGAAAATAAGGCAAATTTTCTCAGGCGCGTAACTTTTTATCGGAAAGACTAAACTTGATGAAACTTATATATTTGAAATCATCATAAAAATATTATTGTATTGATGTGTCTATGGGTATCAAAATTCCAGTTTTTAGAGTTTCGGTCATTATTGAGCCGGGTCACTCCTTACTTACATTTCGTTACCACGAACTGTTTGATAAATTTTTTTTTGAATGGAATCTGACGCAAATGACAAAAAGAACAATCAGCTGCTAAATATAGCAATTGGCAATTTTATTTGAATCGGAATAACTACAATTCTTGTCGTTTCATTTATTTTACAATATAGGGAAGTGCAAATGAAGTAGAACTTAAAGTCGGTAGCAAACGTCAACTGGGCTGCTTAGCCTGCCATGACTTTTCCAAGCTAACCAAGCCCTAATTTATATATATACGGGATTCTGGCTTGAAACATTTCTTCAAAACACAATTATTGACTAAACATCAGTAATAAAATTTATTCTATATTTTATTCTATAATGATTATTGAATAAAATTTTCTGCTTTTTGATGAAGTGACTAGACGTAAATTAAAAATAGATGAAATTAGCACTTAATTAACATTAAAGTAAACAATAAATATAATATTCAATAATTATAATATGATTATTAAAATAAATGACTAAAATTGATACTTCAAAACGGTGGTTCCTTATCCCTTTATAAGATGTCTTGGATATTTCCTTGCATCGGATTTCATAATTTTTTCTCCAACAAATCGTTCCGTTATTAAGAATTGATTGCACCTTTTGATATTTGATACAATATTAGCTGGTCATTTTATTTTTGATTTTATTCATCTTCTTCATCTTCATTTTTCTCATCTTCGGTTTTTCTATCTATCCACTCAACCCATGTGTATGTATTTAATACAGTGAACATATTCTTTGAAAAAACTTCTTTCGTGGAAAATTTCTTTAGATGTTTTTCCCCTTTGTTTTCAATTGACGTGCTTTTACTCCATTGGAAATAATAAAATATTTGAAATACTTTCAGTTTTTTCTACAAAAATCAAATTTTGGCTTACTTTTCCTACGTTGGACAAAGTTTTACGAAACTTCTTAACAATAGTTGTTCTATAATGCTTTGGATAAGTGGGTACAGAGGAAAATATTCAAAAACATGGGATGAATACCCTTTGACAATCTGGATTCACATATTTTATTTTCGTTTAGTTTTACATCCCCCTCAACTTTCCCTGAAAGTTTAAACTTAGTGCTCTATTCCATTCTTGGTATATTATATCTGTGCAATTTTGACAACCTGACTGCACTTAAACTCTTTTGATTTAGTTCAATTGTAGTAGTAGTAGTAGTAGTAGTTATAGTAGCAGCAGTCGTAGTAGAAGTAGTACTTGTCGCAAGTAGCTGCAGACAAAAGTATTTGTTACAGTAAATGTAGCAAGCAATCGCTCTTCCAAGTAGCCACAGTCGCAGTCACAAGCAATTGGTCTTGGAGTCTTGTCGCAAACTTTTGCGGACGCAAACGATCAGAAACGCAAGTCGTATATTGTCACAGCAGCAGTAATAGTAGCAGCACAAATAGTAGTTGCAATAATTGTAGTAGTAGTAGAAGTAGTAGCTGTAGTAGCCCTAAAATTTTCAATTTAATACCTTCAACCGTTCCTGTTATGGCCGATATGCCAATTTGACAACCTGCATGCATATAGTACGTTTTGACTTTGTTCAAGATATACCACAACAGCCCCTGACAGTTTCACCCTAATGCCCTTACCTAAACAGACATACTGCAGTTATGCCCTTTTAACATCCATATTTAATTAAACTTTCCTCTCAAAATACCCTTAAAGATTGAACTCAATAACTTGATCCGTCCTTAAGATATCACAAATACATCCTAATGACAAACTTGGACACTCCCTTTTTCTGTTGATTTAGTTCAACATTTCCTATATCCTCCTATGAAAGTTATGCACATAGCGCCTTTTGGTTTGGTCGAACTCCCCCTCAACGTACCCTGAATGTTTCAATTTAATGCTCTAAGCCGTTCCTGAGATAATGCTGATACACCCTTTTTACAATCCATAGGCAAATAGTGTCTTTCTCTTTAGTTTAACATTGCCTAAACACTCCCTGTAAGCTTCACTTTAAAAAACCAATAGAAGCAATAGTTTTAGTAGTAGTAATAGCGTTAGTGGCAACATGCATATAACACCTTTTGTTTTGTTTTTCCAACATCCCCCTAAAAAAACTCTGGAAATTTCAACTTAATGGCCTAAGATGTTCATGGGACATTGCTGATGCGTCCTTTTGACAACCTACATACACATAGCGTGGTTGGTTTACTTCAACACCCACTCAACATTCCCCGAAATTTAAAACTTAATGCCCTTGCCTTTAACACTAGTCGTAGCAGCAATAGTAGTAGTAGTAGCTGTTGTAGTAGAAGCAGTAGTAGTAGTAGCAGTAGTGCTACTAGCTTGCAAATATTGCCTTTTGCTTAGTTCAACACCCCCCATAAAAGATGCCACTTAAGTTTCGACTTAATACTCTAAGCCGTTCCTAAGATATTGCTGATACACCCTTTTCACAACCTGCATACAAACAGTGTGTTTTGATTTACATTAACTTTCTCCTCATCATTCCTTGAAGATTTCAACTCAGAAGATTTCAGGAAGCCCTTTGGCAACCTGTATGCGAAAAGTTAACTTCTATTTAGTTCAACTTTCTCCTCAATATTCCCTGAAATATTTTACCTTCGTGCCCTTAGCCTTAGTAGTACTAGTATCATAGCAGTAGTAGAAGGAGTAGTAGAGGTAGTAATAGTAGTATTAGTGGCACCAGTAGCAAGTGTAGCATCAGTATTAGTAGTAGCAGTAGTATACTGCTTTGATTGGTTCAAGTCTTTCTTGTCTGGTAGAATAATTTCTGTTGATCCACTTTTTCGCTCACCATCAAGTGTTGACCAGGGGGTCCCTCAAGGGTCAGTTTTAGGGCCGGCACTGTTTTTAATTTAATTTATATAAATGACCTAATTTTTGCAGTTAGAAATAAAAATCCTCTTTATTGCTGTCGTCTATGTCATCCAACAGTCTCCCTTACCCATAACTATAGTTTGCATACCTCGGATTCTCTTGTTACGTTTGCCAATGATACCACTCTTGTTACTTATGGGAGAACTGAGGATGAGGTTCGTACAAAGTTAGTGGACCTCTTTGAGAGAGTTTAAATTTGGTTTGATACTAACTCTCTTGCCTTAAATGTTTCTAAAACTAGTTTTTTAGTTTTTTCTCGTATATCCCAGGCTTGTCCTTAAGTATCTGAAATTCATATATCCAAAGGCTTTATTAGTAGACCAAAGGATGGCCATGTCCGTTTCCTAGGTATCCTCCTAGATGAAAATTTATCTTTTAAACACCATATTGATTTGATTAAAATGAAGGTATGCAGAAACCTCGGTATTCTAAGAAAACTAAAACATATCTTTCCAGGACCAATTCTAAGAATCCTATTTCATAGCTTTATTCATTCTTATGTTTCCTATTGTTCAGTCATATGGATGTCTACTTTCCCTTCTTTTCTCAAACCGCTTTCGTATACTTATGATAAAGCTATAAATCTTATCCAGGATGTAAATCGTTCGGCAACTAAACCGTTACTTGATATTAAAAAACTTTATATTCTTTCCTGTACGTCTTTCGCTTTTCTTCAGCTCCATGGCGATATTCCTCGGTCCCTTAGATTTACGTCTTCTTTTGTATCTGATCGGTCAAATTATCAACTCCGTAGTTCTCTAAATATCCAAATTCCCCATACACCAACAATAAGATCCGATTTTAATCCTCTTGTTGCGTGTCATTTAACATGGAACGACCTTCCCGATTCGGCTCGAGAATGCCACTCGTTTGGTACCTTCAAAAGACTAGCAAAAAATATTTGTTTTAATGTGATTAATTTTCTTTACTTTTGCCTGCTGCCAATAGTTTTTTTAATTTATTTTTTTTTTTTTTATATATATATATATATATAGATGTTGTGATTCACTGTAGTTTGATAAAGCTTATTTAGTGAACTCTCCTTTTTTTTATAGATGTTGTGATTCACTGTAGCTTGATAAAGCTTATTTAGTGAACTCTCCTTTTTTTTTTTTTTTTTTTTTTTTTTTTTTTTTTTTTTTTTAAGCAAATGCTTTACATGTTAAAAGTTAAAATGCTTATGTTTATATGTTTAAATATTAATGTTATGTTTATATTGTTTAAATCTTAAGTGTTTAAATGTTTAATGTTTATTTGATCTTTTCATAATCCCCCTCCTACAGGCCATGGAGCCTTTGTGGGGATTTGTAGATTGTTATGTAATTATTTTACTGGTATATGGAAAAATAAATCTATCTATCTATCTATCTATCTATCTATATCCATATTACTTTTTGGTAACTTTAACATCTCCTCAGCATGCCCTAGAAGTTTGAGCTTAATGCTCTAACTCGTTCCAAAGATATTGCTGATAGGCCTTTTTGACAATCTGTATGCATATTGTGAGTTTTGATTTAATTCGACCTCTTCCACAACATTTCCTAAGGTTTTTTTTTTACCTTAATAACCTCAGCCTTAAGAGTAGTCGCGATAGCAATAGTAGTTGTAGTAGCAATAGTAGTAGTGACGGTAGTAGTAGCAGTAGTGGTAGTAGTAGTAGTAGTAGTATCAGGGGCGTAATTAGCTATCGGGGAGGAGGGGGGCAACTACCCCTCCCGGACCCAAACTGTCTAACTCTCCATTCGCCCTAAGATAAACATAGAGAAGTATGTATGTGTGTGTTGGGGGGGGGGGACTAACTTCCAATCTACCTTCATGTTGGGTTGTCCTGGGCATGATTTGAAAATCATCAGAAATTAAACAAAAAACATTTTCAAATGAAAGCAAAAAGCATCGTTTATACTTAAAACGAGTAAAAATTATTTCGTATATACGGGAGGGGGGCTGTACCCCATAAGCCCCTCACCCCTTATGCTAAACTTTGACTTTTGTCCTAGTTCTTTACAAGGGATTGAAAGACGAGGATTGAATTTAAATAAAACTTTTTTTTAGAACTATAAGCGTAAAGAGTAGGGGTCTTAGGAGGAAGCAGCCCCCCTCATATAAGAATAACTTATGTTCCTTTTAAGATTTAATGTTGCTCTTTAGTTTCAAGAAAGGACAAATAATTTAGCAGCTTTCTTTTGCTTCAGATCGTCTATAACTAGACAAAGAAACTTAGAAAAACTCCTATAGATTAGTCGATATTGTTATAAGAAGGTAGATGAATTTCGAAGAAGTTTGACGTAGGGTAAGGCAGGTTAGCAGAAGAGCCTTCACGCATCCTTCAAAAATATCAGGATTCTATATTTGTCTCATAGTTTCCTATGTATTCTGCACATTTAATCTGATTAGACCCCCCCCCCCCGACATTTACAAAAAATATGATGCTGGAATACTGACTCCTAAGATATCGCCACCTGTTTTTTTACCCAAGTTGAGAGTAAAATTACTTTTAGATGGTGGCTGAAGAATCTTCAAGTTGTGAACCTAGTACCAAATGGAAAGAAAATTTAAAAAGAGCAATTCGCCCATCACAAGCCACTGAGGATATTCAACCTCCAAATGTTGTCTGGAATTTTGGAACCTGGAGAAGAAAAGCACTCTATGGGATTATCACAATCCTGGTTATATTTACAACAATCAATTTATCTCTTACTCTATGGATGATGCGGTCTATGCGATTCTCGCTGGTGAGTCGTTTTTTTCTTAATGTAATATACTTATAAGGCCTTGACTAGGGAGAGAACCCCCTCATATACGTAATAATTTATGTTCGTTTTAAATGTAATGTTGCTCCTTACTTTCAGTTGAAAAAACTTGTTTTTTTATTTAATTTCTGATCGTTTTTTAAATAATGCTAAGAAATCTGGCACCCCCTCATTGAAATGGCCCTTCTCCCACGAAAACCTTCTCCACTGAAAGATCCTCCCACGTTGCCCCCTCTTCCAACTCTCCCCCACCACGAGAAAAAATCGCTCCTGAAAAGGTCTTCATACTTCCCTGCAATAACCAATACTATATGTAAAAAATGGGCAAAGTTCATAACTTGCAGCCCTTCCCCCAGGGACTGTGGAGGATTAAGTCATCTTCAAAGACATATTTTTTAAATTTTCGACTATGTTGAACAAAATGGCTATCTCTAAATTTTGATTGGGTGACTTTGGTAAAACATGAGCGTGGGAGGGGGCCTAGATACCCTCCAAATTTTTTGGTTACTTTGAAAGGGCACTAGAACTTTTATTTTTCGTTTGAATGAGCCCTCTCGCGTTATTCTAGGTCCACTGGATCGATACGATCACCCCTGGGAAAAAACAAATACGCTGAATATGATGCTTTGATTTTCATTAAGATTCTGTCACTTTTAGAGAGTGCTTCACCCTTTTTTTTCGAAAATAAGGCATATTTTCTTAGGCTCGTATCTTTTGATGGGTAAAACTAAACTCAATGAAACTTATATGTTTGAAATCAGCATAAAAATCCGATTCTTTTGCTGTATCTACTGGTATCAAAATTCCGTTTGTCAGATTTGAGCCGGGTCGCTCCTTACTTACAGTTCGTTACCACGAACTGTCTGATAAAAATCCTACTGTTATACTATAAACAACTAGTGATAATTGAAAAAAATAGTAAATACCTTGCAAGTACACAAGTAGAAACATAATTGGTTTCTAGATGAATGTTTAGAGTGACTCTATATGTTAAATTGTTTCTTACTGGGTTGCTACCTACCGCCGCAACCCGGACGAAGATTAATGAGAGGCCATAGATTAATGAATCATGATAGAACTGATAATGCAAGTCTTCTATTTTGAAATGGTTTGTGGTAACAAACTGTACGAAAGGAGCAACACGTTCAATAGTAACCGAAACTCTAAAAAACGAAATTTTGATGATATCAGTAAATATATCAAAAGAACTGGCTTATTACATTGATTCCAAATATGTAAGATTCATTAAGTTTAGTGTTACCTATACAACGCTACGAGCCTGAAAAAAGTTGCCTCATTTTCGAAAAGAAGGAAAATACCCCATAAAAGTCATAAAATGTTAGTGAAAATCACATTTTGTATGTTTTGTCAGCAGAAAGATCACGGATGCTAGTTTTTTGTTCAGGGTGATTGTACCGAACCAATGGTCCTAAAACATCGGGAGAGGGGTTAATATAACGAAAATTAAAGTTCTAGTGGTATTGTTAACTGACGAAAAAGATTGGAAATCAATTAGCCCCCCTCCAATGCCCTTTTTTCCCAAGTTCGTTCGATCAAAATTTTGGGATAGCCCTTAGGTTCAGAACTGTTGGAAAAGTCCCAAGACTATACCTTGGAGATGGATATGACCCCCCTCCCATCCCCTGGGGATAGGTCTTTAAGTTATAAAATTGGCCCATTGCTTACGTATTGTATTTGTTATTTGGAACTATATGGACATTTTCCGGGGGAAGGGGAGTTGTGCTTCGGATGGGTTTCAACGGGGTGAGTCTTTTTGTATGGAGGGAAATTTCCAGGGGGTTCAATTTCGAGGGGAAATTTTACCCTGGGGGAATTTGACATAATTCTGAACGAAACACTTTGTATTTGTCTTACTTTCTCTTTACCTACTCAATTTTATATGTGAGATTTCATGGGAAATTGTCCGGGGGAAATTTTCAGCGTGTTTGGATTTCCGGGAAATAATTTTCACAGAAAGGATATTTCTGCAGTGATAAGAAAAACGGTTAGAACTTATAGTCTTTTTCAGAAGAAAGTATGCTAAGGAGAATTTTCAGGCTGAATCTTATGCAAAAAAAATTACGGGGGGGGGGGGGTTTCAGCGAGGATGAAATTTTCCAGAAGGGATTTCACAAGGGGGTTTATTTTAACTGGGAGTGACTTTCCACGGCCAGATTTACCGGTAATATTTGAAAAAGATCTTACTGAATGTAAGGAGCAACATTAAAACTCAAAACGAACTGAAATTATTTCTTATACAAAGGGATTGCCCCTTCTTCATTACCTTTCTCTTTACGCTAAAATTTGACTGTTTGTCCTAATTTTATAAGAACGATATCTGAAACGCAAGGGTCGTTTAATTAGAATTGGAAGCTTTTTATTAATATTGTCAAAACCTTAGCGTGAAACACAAGGTGTTGAGGAGCAGGGCAACCCCTTCATATACGGAATAGTCTCTTTTCCTTGTGATTTTTAATGTTCTCCTTACTTTCAGTTGCGAAAAAATTTTTTTTTTTTTATTTTCTTTAATCCTATTAAAAATCTACGTCGCACAACAATTTCCTAGTGACACTTCGATTGTTATTTACTTTTTAATTATTATTTTGGATTTCGTCTATTCTCTGTGCTACTGTGTAGAGAGAGAGAGAGAGAGAGAGAGAGAGAGAGAGAGAGAGAGAGAGAGAGAGAGAGAGAGAGAGAGAGAGAGAGAGAGAGAGAGAGAGAGAGAGAGAGAGAGAGAGAGAGAGAGAGAGAGGGGAGAGAGAGAGAGAGAGAGAGAAAGAGGGAGGTCGCTCTCTCTTTTGCTCTATCTTTCACTCTCTCTCTCTCTCTCTCTCTCTCTCTCTCTCTCTCTCTCTCTCTCTCTCTCTCTCTCTCTCTCTCTCTCTCTCTGCTTTATTCACTCTTTCTCCCTCGCTTTCGTTTTAAAATTTTAAAAATATTATTCATTTTCAATCAACATTCTCAAATACATTTATGAAATAAATTTATGAGGACAATTAATTTTTTAAGACATTTATTTTGCAATTTATTCTGGTGCCAACTAGTTGTAAGAAAATACGCTGGGAAAGTTTCACTTCCTGGGGACCACTCACCATCACATTCAGCCACAGTTATGCCCTCAAATAATCTTCGCAAAGTTAGCAAGAAACTCACGAGGACAAAACCAACCCCCACCTTGTCAAAACTATAAAACGCTCATCACATAGGGGAATCTCCAGAGCTAAATTATGTGGAAGATTGAAGCTAAGGGAAAGTCCAATCCCTGGACCCAAGGGGATCAAAAGGATAAAGACTAATATTTCATTACACAGAGGTTTTCTTGATTTTCACATCATTCACCATTTCTGATGGCCATAAGAGAAGAAGTGGGAGATTATCCCGGTAATGACACAAGTGTCTCTCTGAATCAAAAAGAGGAAAGAAGTTGCTCCTTGTGAATTAATAAAATGACGGTCCAATAAAATAATTGTAGGAAGAGAGAGAAAACAGACGCTAGTAAGCGATCCATAAGTCATTGGTTTTTGATTAGGGCTTTGTAAACAGCGAAGCCTTAAGAATGCTGAACAACGGGCAGTGTAAAGTTAAACGGTGTAGCCTGTTTACCAGAATACCTGACTACATGGTACGGTTAAGAGTTAGCCTGGCGCACCTGATAAAGTCCGGAATCAGCATTACATGATGTAGCCTGTATACCCATATGCCAAGCTATCCGGTACACTGTAGTATTAACCGGGTACACCTGGTAGAATTAAATAAAAAAAAACAAGTTTTTTTAACTGAAAGTAACGAGCAACATTAAAACTTAAAACGAACAGAAATTATTCCGTATATGAAAGGGGCTGTCCCCTCCTCAACGCCTTGCTCTTTACTCTGAAGATTTTTATTGTTTTAGAAAATAAAGTTGTGGGACAGAGTCAAACTTTAGCGTAAAGAGGGAGGCGTTGAGGAGAGGACAGCCCATTTCATATACGGAATAATTTCTGTTCGTTTTAAGTTTTAATGTCGCTCCTTACTTTCAGTTTAAAAAACTTGTTTTTTTTTTTATTTAATTTCTGATCGTTTTTAGTTAATGCAGCGTTTATTTTGGCTCACCGTCATTGAATAAAACAAAATTTGCATAAAAATTTTACTTTTCTTTTGCAAAATGGCTGTCTCTAAATTTGGTTCTGACGTAATTTAGAAATTAACTTACGTAACGAACTTCTATATTCGTATATTTTTCTTCTGGCAAAAAATACAAACTTGCAGATTTTTGCAGATATGAGCTTGAAACCTAAGTAATAGGCTTTTCTGATACGCTGAATCTGACGGTGTGATTTTCATTAAAATTCTTTCACTTTTAGGGGATGTTCCCCCCTCTTTAAAAAATCAGGTAAATTTTCTCAGGCTCGTAGCCTTTGATGAGTAATACTAAACTTAATAAAAATTTTATATTTAGAATCAGCATTATAAGCCCATTCTTTTGATACATTTATTGACATCAAAATTCCGTTTTAAAAAGTTTCGATTACTATTGAGCCGTATCGCTTGTTTTTTTTATTGTTTTTTTTTATTACGTATATGTTATTACGTATATGAGGGGGTTCTCCCCTTAGTCAATACCACGCTCTTTACGTTCAAAGTTAAACAAAATTTTTAATTCACAAACCCTTGAATCACAAAGGCCGTTTAATTAGAATAGATAGCTCTTTTGAAAGCACTAAAAAAAAAAACTGTAGCGTAAAGAATGAGGTATTGACTTGGGGGAGAACCCCCTCATATACTTAATAATTTATGTTCGTTTTAAGTTCTAATGTTGCTTCTTACTTTCAGTTGAAAAAACTTTTTTTTTATTAATTAATTTCTGATCGTTTTTTAAATAACGCTTGGAAATTCGGCGCCCCCTTCATAGAAATGTCCCTTACCCCAAAGAAGCATCCTCCACGGAAAGATTATCCCGAGTAGCCCCCACCTCCCGCCCCCCCCCCCACCAGAACAAAATCCTTCCTGAAAATGTCTGTATACTTCCCAATAACCAATACAATATGTAAGCAATGGGCAAAGTTCATAACTTGCAGCCCTTCCCCTGGGAACTGCGGGGGATCAAGTCATCCTAAAAGACATGTTTATTAGATTTTCGACTATGTTAAACAAAATGGCTATCTCAAAATTTTAATTGGGTGACTTTGAGAAAAAAATGAGCGTGAGAGGGGGCCTAGTTGCCCTCCATTCTTTTTTGTCACTCAAAACGGGCACTAGAACTTTTAATTTCCGTTCCAATGAGCCCTCCTGCGATATTCTAGGACCACTGGGTCAATATGATTACCCCTGGGAAAAAAAAAACAAAAAATAAACAAACAAATAAACACGCATCCGTGATCTTTCTTCTGACAAAAAATACAAAATTCCACATTTTTGTAGATAGGAGCTTGAAACTTCTATAGTAGGGTTCTCTGATACGCTGAATATGATGGTGTGATTTTCATTAAGGTTCCATAACGTTTAGGGGGTCTTTACCCCTTTTTTCGAAAATCAGCCAAATTTTCTCAGGCGCGTAACTTTTGATGGGTAAAATTAAACTTGATGAAACTTATATTTTTTAAATCAGAATTAAAATTTGATTCTTATGATTTATCTATTGGTATCAAAATTCCGTTTTTCAGAGTTTCGGTTACCATTGAGCCGGGTCGCTCCCTATCCTTAATGGAATTAATTTAAAAAACTTTTTTCACAAAATAAGTTTTTCAAAGAAAAGTAAAGAACTCCATTAAACAAGAAATTTGCAAAAATAATGTGTGGTCATTTACATGGATTTTTTCCAAAATTAAAGCTCTAAGTGAATTTTTCTAATTTGTAACCTAACTAGATCGTATTTTTAGCATAAGAAATCCCTGTTTGCGAATTAAGAAAAAAAAAATATATATATGTAGATCCGTTCTCAAGAGAAAATTTATGCATGAACGCTACTATGCTGAACATTTCTAACACGCCATGGCTATTGTTCGTCGCCTTGGACCACCAGATTTCTTCATAAATATGATTTGCAATCCTGATTAACCAGAAAATAAAGAGGCAGCATATATTATATCTGATGATAATTAGTTTATCATAGAGCCGTCCACTAAACTCTAAAAACTCTAAAAAAGGAATTTTGAGGAAGAATCAGATTTTTATTTGATTTCAAACATATAATTTTCATCAAGCTTTGTCTTACCCATCAAAAGTTACGTGCCTGAGAAAATTTGTCTTATTTTCGAAAAAAGGGGGAAACACCCCCTAAAGTCATAGAACCTTAATGAAAATCACACCATCAGATTCAGCGTATCAGAGCCTACTACAGTAGAGGTTTCAAGGTCCTATCTGGAAAAATGTGGAATTTTGTATTTTTTGCCAGAAGAAAGATCACGGATGCGTGTTTATTTGTTGTTTTTTCCCCAAGGGTGATCGTATTGATCCAGTGGTCCTAGAATATCGTAGGAGGGCTCATTCGAACGCAAATTAAAAGCTCTAGTGCCCTTTTTAAGTGAACAAAAATTGAGGGCAACTAGGCCCCCTCTCAAGCTCTTTTTCCCAAAGTTACCCGATCAAAATTTTGAGAACGCCATTTTGTTCAGCATGGTCGAAAAATATAATAACTATGTCTTTGAGGATGACATAATCTCCCACTGTCCCAGGGTGAAGGGCTGCAAGTTATGAACTCTGCCCAATGTGTACATACAGCATTGCTTATTGGCAAGGCCGTACCCAGGATTTCTTTTTGCAGGGGGTTTTACTCAAAGGTTTTTTTTTCGGTGGGGGCATTTACAAAAAAAATGCATACAAAATTTGTTTATATGCATTTTTGTTACGACTTTACGAGTTAAAAAAATATTTAGGGGGTTCAAACACTCCTAACCCCCCCCCTCTCTGGGTACGGCCTTGGTTATAGGGAAGTATACAGACGTTTTCAGAGGATTTTTTTGGGGGGGGGGGGGATCGGTGTTTATGTGGGCGGATCTTTCCATAGAGGAATTTTGCATGGGGAAAGGAACATTGCTAAGAAGGGGGCACCGGATTTCCCAGCATTATTTGAAAAAACGATCAAAAATTAAATAAAAAAGAACAAGTTTTCAACTGAAAACCTTTTCCACTGAAAACTTTTCAACATCAAAACTTAAAACGAACAGAAACTATTACGTATGTGATTGGGTTCGCCCCCTACCAAAAAGAGTCAAATTTTAGCGTAAAGAGCGAGGCGTTGAGGAGGGGATAAACCCTTTCATATACGGAATAATTTCTGTTCGTTTTAAGTTTTAATGTCGCTCCTTACTTTCAGTTATAAAAAACTTGTTTTTTAATATAACCTTGATAAAATACAGATATTTGGAAATATGTATTCTATTTTCCACCTACGCGGAAGGCGGCTGCATTTCACCAACTGCTCAGGCAGCGCGATTGCGCTGCCCAAGTAAAGAACGATGTTGGCACAATGTATTTTTTTTTTGTTTTAGACCAGGGCACTTCGTATCAAAGGAGTTGTCGTAGAAACTTTGAAAAGGGCTCATTCGATTGGAAATTGGAGTGGCTTGTGCCCTTTTTGATAGTCGAAAGTGATTGAAAGGCAACTAAGACCCCTTAAACGCCCACCATTTCCCCAAACACATCCAATCAAAATTTTGAGATAGCAACTTTGTTCAGCGCAGTTGATTTCCAAATAGAAATTAAGTTTTTGAGGAGGACACTCCCCCAGAGTCCTCAAATCAAGGGTTATAAGCTATGACCTGAGGGCATATAAGGTTTTTATAGAAAGCTTTGTCGTAGAAACTTCAAAAAGGGCACATTCGATTGGAAATTCAAAGGCCTAGTCCCTTTTTTGATAGTCAAAAGTGATTGGAGGGCAACTAACCCCCTCATATGCTCACCTTTTCCCAAGCACATCAAAATTTTGAGATGGTCATTTTGTTCAACGTAGTTGAAAGGTCCAGAAGTTCTATATTTTAGGATGACAACCCCCCACAACTCTCAGGGCAAGGGTTGTTACTTATCCCCTAGGGGCATATAAGGTTTTTATTGAAAGCTTTCTCTCATTTGAGAGGAAATTCAAAGGGCTGTGCCCACATTTTGCCCAAACACATCCAATAAAAAATTTTAGAAAGCCATTTTGTTCAACTTAGTTAAAAGTTTTGGAAAGTAGGTCTTTGAGGATGATAACCCCCTCAGAGCCCTCGGGGCAAGGGTTGTAAGTTATGCCCTGGGGGTATATAAGGTTTTTAAAGAAAGGTTTGTCGTAGAAACTTCAAAAAGGGCTCATTTGATTGGAAATTCAAGGTGCTAGTGCCCTTTTCAAAAGTCGACATCTATTGCAGGGCAACTAACCCCCCTGTCACTTCCGCCTCGTTCCCAAATATATAGAATCAAAATTTTTAGATACTAATTTTGTTAAATGTAGTTAGAAGTTTCGAAATTCAGATCTTTGAGGATGATGACCCCCCTCAGAGCCCTCAGGGCCCGGGTTGTAAGTTATGCCCTGGGGGTATATAAGGTTTTTATAGATAGTGATGTTGTAAAAACTTAAAAAAGGGCTCATTCGATTAGAAATCGAAAGGGCTATTACCCTTTTTAATTGTCAAAATTGATTGGAGGCCAAGTAGCCCCCCTCTCACCCCACCACTTCTCAAAACATATCCAATCAACATTTTGAGAAAGTTATTTTCTTCAACGTAGTTGAAAGTTTTGGAAATTATGTCTCTGAGGATGATACCCCCCTCCCAACAACCCTCAGGGTAAGGGGTTTAAGTTATGCGCTAAGGGCATATAATATTTTACAGAAAGATTTGTCGTGGAAACTTCAAAAAGGGCTCATTCGATTTGAAATTTAATAGTCAGAGATTTCGGTTCAACAATCATAAGTGATTGGAGTGAAAACCTAATACCCCTCCCACGCCCACCATTTCCCCTAAAACATCCAATAAAAATTTTTAGATATCCATTTTGTTCAACGTAGTTTAAAAGTCCGGAAATTATGTCTTTGAGGATAACACACAGCCCTCAGCGCAAGGCATATAAGGTTTTATAGAAATCTTTGTCTTAGAAACTTCAAAAGGGGCTCATTCGTTTGGAAATTGGAAGCGTTAGTACCCTATTTAATAGTTGAAAGTGATTGGATTGTAACTAACGGCCCTCTCACGCCCACCATTCCCCCAAACGTAAATCTTCAAAAAGGGCTCTTTCGATTGGAAATTGAGAGGGCTATTGCCGTTTTTAATAGTCGAAAGTAATCAGAGGGAGAATCGCCTCACCCCCTTCATTTCCCCAAAACATTTCCGATCAACATTTTGATATGGCTATTTTGTTCAACGTAGTTGAAAGGTCTGGAAATTATGTCTTTGAGGATGACAACCCTCCCCCAATAGCCCTCATGACAAAGGTTGTCAGTTATGCCCTAGGGGCATATAAAGTTTGTATAGACAGTTTTATCGTAGAAGCTTCAAAAAGGGCTATTTCGATTGGAAATTGAGAGGACTAGTGCCTTTTTTGTTACTTGAAAGTGATCAGAGGGCAAAAGTCTCCCTCCACGCCTATCATTTCCCCAAACACTTCCAATCCAAGTTTCGATATAGTCATTTTCGTAAGCCTATCAGAAAGGTCTAGAAATTATGTCTTTGAGGATAACAAATCCCCCCAGCCCTCAGGGCAAGGGTTGTAAGTTTTGCACTGGGGACATATAGTTTTTTTTATAGAAAGCGTGGTCATATTAGCTACATAGGGGGCTCATTAGATAGAGGATCAGACACTCTAGTGCCCTTTTTAAGAGTCAAAGTAATCAAAAGACAGCTACCCTCTTCCCCCTACAAACGCGCCATATTGTCCCAAAACTCGTCAAATAGAAATTTTGAGACAGCCATTCTATTCAAAATAGCCTAAATATCATATAACAAGGCTTTTGGGGTTGAAGCAAACCCTGAGATTAGGGGGAAGGGTTGTAAGTTATGCCCAGGGGGTATTCAAGGTTTTTATGGAAGGGATGAGTAGTATAGCTATAACGATTACAAGCGCACAGTCCCCCCCCCCCCATATAGCTATAACGATTACAAGCGCACAGTCCCCCCCCCCATATAGCTACAATAGTTACAAGCGCACTGTCCCCCCATATAGCTACAATGCTTACAAGCGCACAGTCCCCCCCATATAGCTATAACGATTACAAGCGCACAGTCCCCCCCCCCAGATAGCTATAATATAAGGTAGCAGAATGTCTCCCCATAGTAGCTACAATTAAGGGTAGCAGAGTGTCCCCCCATATAGCTATAATATAAGTTAGCAGAGTGTCCCCCCATATAGCTATAATATAAGGTAGCAGAGTGTCTCCCCATAGTAGCTACAATTAAAGGTAGCAGAGTGTCTCCCCATATAGCTACAATATAAGGTAACAGAGTGTCTCCCGCCATACAAGCAGACAGTTTAATGACCGGATTCAACTACTGTGAAAATTCGTGCTTATATCTGTTCAAAATGCGTAATATTTTCATGGTTATGATTTGTTTTCTTTGTATAAAATTGTAAAAATTTTTCTATAATTTAATTTGTTAGTCGGGGTTGACTTATGTTTAACCTTGAACACGTATAAAAAAACTCCAACAATGAATTATTTTATCAGTTTAGAATTGGCATTTGAAATATAATGATGCATTCAAACAAAAGGAATATTGACGAAAGCTACACGCAAGAAGTAAGTTATTCTTTTATATTCATAGTGGGTAAAGAAATTAATTCTACTAAAATTTATACATCCCATATTATAGTTAACAGATTGTTAAATATTTTTTGAACCTGGATCTCCAGAGGTCGGTAAAGAGCAATATCAAAACAAGAAAAAAAAAGTATGTAAACACTGTATTTAAATGGCTTGCGAGCTTAGTACACGAGGTAAATCATACCTATTTTTTATTCCGGCCCAAAGTTCCCCACATTCGTTCCCCACCGGCCCAAACTGCCACAATCGTCCACCCCCCTCCCTCCAACCCCCTCCCTCCAACCCCCTCCCTCCAACCCCCTCAAATCAACCCCCCTACAAAAAACCCAGCCCCCCACAACAATTTTTTTTAACTTTTTTTTACAGCTCTTAGAATGTCATGAAACAAACTTAAAACACAAAAAATTCATATTTAATATTTTCCAACTTCAAAATGGGAATGATATAGATATGTGTGTCGCAACTTTGACTATTAGAAAAATAAAGTTTGTAGTGACCAATTTTTTTTTTTAACTTTTTTTAACTTTTTTTTAAATTTTTTAAACTTTTTTTTACATCTCTTAGAATGTCATGAAACACACTTAAAACATAAGAAATTCAAATTTAATATTTTCCAACTTCAAAATGGGAATGATATAGATATGTGTGTTGCGACTTTTACTATTAGAAAAATAATGTTTGTAGTGACCAATTTTTTTTTCTGACAGTTTTTTAACTTTTTTTTCTGACAGTTTTTTTTAAACTTTTTTTAATCTTTTCTTTTTTACATCTCTAAATCATATCATAAAAATAAAATGACACTTTTAATTTAAATTTTAAAAAACTTATTCTTGTGCATACTATTGATGAGGACTGAAGGTTCTCTTTCAAGATTTTCTTCATGAAAAACAAACCTTTTTTCTTGGGATTTTCCAGAGCTCCCCCTACCCATTAAGAAGATAAGAAGGGGTAAAGCGACCCCAGTGGTCAGTTCAAACAGACCGACGGTTATACAACATGGTCGTAGGTCGAAACCATTAATACCATTAACTAAGAAAGTATGTTCGCATGATAGTGTTACTATAGCATTGAATGCTGACAAGGAAAAGTATTTAAACTATGAAATAAGTACAAGTGGTAACACTATCGGAAACGTATGCGTGCATTGTCATGACAGTAAGGAATTGAATTTCTTTGGAGTACCAAAAAAATCAACTCTTTAACGGTGGATATGCGAGATTGAGATCTCCGGAGATGATTGCACTCAAAGAGAATGCCAACATAAAAATAATAGTTGATGAAGAAGGGCATCTTCTTGATAGTGCTTGTGGTAGCATGTTACCCAGTGTTAAAGCATATCGTCAGCTTTCGGGTATTAGCATTCAAATGAAAGCAAAGACGAGAAGAAAGGCCTACTCTTCTGCTAATATCATAAACCATATCTTGTCTACGTGCTGGAACTGTTACCTCTGTAAAAATAGTGTGATAATAGACAGTGAAGTTGCCAGAAAAATAAAAAGGTATTGGCAGGAAATATCACTAAGGAATATAAAGATGAATCGATGAAAAACAAAGTACCAGCAAACGTTACTGCCATTGATCAAACAGTCAATGAACCAAATAATACTAAAGACGAAAAGCATATTGAGCCAGTCGATGTCACACCTGTAAAAATTGTGTATGACTCAAAATGGAATAATGATTATTCTACTGATTACGAACTAAGAGAAGACAACAGCTATAGTATCAAGAGAGAACATGGTGAACCATTTTATGGAACAGATTCAAAATGACGAAAGTTGTTCATTGATATTAATAATTTATAATAACAATATATTTTTTGTATTAATATTCTACATGACATTATTTCATTAAAAAGATGTTATGCATTACATTGTTATATGTTCATTATTTTTAGAGTAAGCCAGCACATCAAACGTTTAGAATGTCTATTAAAACATCGGAGATGTAAGAAAAGGAATTTGCATACATGATAAGTCGGATAGATAGGTTAACATAGAGAAAATCTAAGTATAAGAATGAATAAATTCTCTATCAACATCTATTGACAGATACTTGGGATAGCTTTGACGGAATCTAAGTATTAGAGTGAATAAATTCTTTATCAATGTCTTTTGACAGATACGTTTGATAACACTGACACAATTTAAGTATCAAATTGAACAAATTCTTTATTAAAATTCTTTATCGATATCATTTGTCGGTTACGTCAGATAACATTGACAAAATCTATCTATTAGAATGAATAAATTCTTTTTCATCAGCCGTCGTCGGATTTGTCATTATGAAAAAATTGTAAGTAAGTAACAAACTCTTTCTTGAATTCACCTCTTGCATACACAATACAGAAATTATAAAAAAAAAATTAGGCATTGAGATAAGCAAACATCCGCCCAGACACATAAGCAGAGGAAGTGAGAGAGACAAAAACACGTATAAATGTAAGGATTCAAGCATACAAAACAACAGAGACAGGTACTGAGATAAGCAAACACCCGCCCAGACACATAAGCAGAGGAAGTGAAAGAGATAAAAACACATATAAATATATAGATTCTGACATACAAATCGACAAAACAGTCACTGAGATAGGCAAACATCCACCCAGACACATAGGCAAGGAGAGTGAGAGAGACAAAAACACATTCAAATATATTGATTCAGACATACAAACCGACAGAGACAGGCATTGAGATAGGCAAACACCTGCCCAGACACATAAGCAGAGGAAGTGAGGGAGACAAAACACATATAAATATATGGATTCAAGCATACAAACTGACAGAGACAGGTACTGAGATAAGCAAACACCCGCCCAGATACATAAGCAGAGGAAGTGAGAGAGACAAAAACAAATATAAATGTAAGGATTCTGACATACAAAGCAACGATCACAGGCATTGAGATAGGCAAACATCCACCCAGACACATAGGCAAGGAGACTGAGAGAGACAAAAACACATATAAATATATGGATTCAGGCATACAAACCAACAGAGACAGGCATTGAGATAAGCAAACACCCACCCAGACACATAAGCAGAGGAAGTGAGAGAAACAAAAACACATATAAATGTAAGGATTCTGACATACAAAGCAACAATCACAGGCATTGAGATAGACAAACATCCACCCAGACACATATGCAAGGAGAGAGAGAGTGACAAAAACACATATAAATATATAGATTCAGACATACAAAGGAACAATCACAGGCATTGAGATAGGCAAACACCCGCCCAGACACATAAGCAGAGGAAGTGAAAGAGACAAAAAAACATATAAATATATAGATTCTGACATACAAATCGACAAAGACAGTCACTGAGATAAGCAAACATCTGCTCAGACACATAGGCAAGGAGAGAAAGAGAGACAAAAACACATGCAAATATATTGATTCAGGCATACACACCGACAGAGACAGGCATTGAGATAGGCAAACGAACGCCCAGTCACATCAACAGAAGAAATGACGGAGACAAAAAACACATAAAAATATATTTATTCAGGCATACAAGCCTAGAGAGACAAGCTATGAGATAGGAAAAGATCCGTCCATGCACATAAGCAGACGACGTGAAGGAGACAACAATATATATAAATATATAGATTCTGACAGACAAATCGACAAAGACAGGCATTGAGATAAGCAAACATCCGCCCAGACACATAAGCAGCGAGAGTGAGAGAGATAGAAACATATTCAAATATATGGATTATGCCATACACGCAAATAAAGAAATTAAATGATATATGTTAAAACTAATCCAGGCACCTAAGCAGTGTAATTGGAGGAAATAAAAACACTTATAAATGTAAGAATTTTGAAAAATGAACAAACAACGACTGACCTTGATAGGCAAACACAAGTCAAGACACATAAGCAGAGGAAGTGAGGGAGACAAAAACACATATAAATATATGGATTCAGGCATACAAACCGACAGAGACAGGTACTGAGATAAGCAAACGCCCACCCAGACACATAAGCAGAGGAAGTGAGAGAGACGAAAACACATATAAATGTAAGGATTCTGACATACAAAGCAACAATCACAGGCATTGATATAGGCAAACATCCGCCCAGACACATAGGCAAGGAGAGTGAGAGAGACAAAAACACATGTAAATATATAGATTCAGGCATACAAACTGACAGAGACAGGCACTGAGATAAGCAAACACCCGCCCAGACACATAAGCACAGGAAGTGAGAGAGACAAAAACACATGTAAATGTAAGGATTCTGACATACAAAGTAACAATCACCATCATTGAGATAGGCAAACAACCGCCCAGACACATAGCCAAGGAGAGCAAGAGTGACAAAAACACGTATAAATACATAGATTCAGACACACAAAGGAACAATCACAGGCATTGAGATGGGCAAACAGCCGTCCAGACTCATAAGCAGAGAAAGTGACAGAGACACAAACAACTATAAATATATAGATTCTGACAGACAAATCGACAAAGACAGTCACTGAGATAAGCAAACATCCGCCCAGACACATAGGCAAGGAGAGTGAGTGAGACAAAAACACATGCAAATATATTGATTCAGGCATACAAACCGACAGAGATAGTTATTGAGATAGGCAAAAACCCACCCAGACACATAAGCAGAGGAAGTGAGGGAGACAAAAAACACATATAAATATATGGATTCTGACATACAAGCCGACAAAAACAGGCATTGAGATAGGCAAACATCCGCCCAGACACATCCGCAGAGAAAGTGAGAGAGACCAAAACAAATATAAATATATAGATTCTGACATACAAAGCGACAAAGACAGGCATTGACATAAGCAAACATCCGCCCAGACACATAGGCAAGGAGAGTGAGAGAGAAAAAAACACATTCAAATATATTGATTTTGACATACAAACCAACAGAGACGGGCATTGAGATAGGCAAACATCCACCCAGACAAATAAACAGAGGAAGGGAGGGAGACAAAACCACGTATAAATATATGGATTCTGACATACAAACCGACATTGAGATAGGCAAACTCTCGCTCAGACGCACAGTCATAAGGAGAGAGATATCCACAAAGTTGAGTTGATCACGGTTGACTTAGAGGGCCATGCCACTCTGAGTGAACCTATACCAACCCAACCTGTTGGATATCTTTCTCCTTATGACTGTGCATCAGAGCGAGAGTGTGTCTATTTCAATGCCTGTAAGTTTTGGTTTGTGTGTCAGGATCCATTAATTTATATGTTTTTTTTTCTCTCTCTCTCACTTCCTCCGCTTATGTGTCTGGGTGGGTGTTTGCCTATCTCTAAGCCTGTCATTGTTGCTTTGTATGTCTGAATCTATATATTTGCATGGGTTTTCGTCTCTCTCACTCTCTGGGCCTAGGTGTCTGGGCGGATGTTTGCCTATCTCAGTGTCTGTCTTTGTTGGTTAGTATGTGAGAATCCATTTATTTATTAGTGTTTTTTGTCTCTCTCATTTCCTCTGCTTATTTGTCTGGGTTGATGTTTGCCTATCTCAATGCCTGTGATTGTTGCTTTGTATGTCAGAATCCTTACATTTATATGTGTTTGTGTCTCTCACACTTCCTCTGCTTATGTATCTGGGTGGGTGTTTGCTTATCTCAGTGCCTGTCTCTGTCGGTTTGTATGCCTGAATCCATATATTTGTATGTGTTTTTGTCTCCCTCACTTCCTTTGCTTATTTGTCTGGGCGGGTGTTTGCCTATGTCAATGCCTGTCTTTGTTGCTTTGTGTGTCAGAATCCTTATATTTATATGTGTTTTTATCTCTCCCACTTCCTTTGCTTATGTGTTTGGGCGGGTGTTTGCCTATCTCTATGTCGTTTTGTATTTCAGAATCAATATATTTATATGTGTTTTGTCTCCCTCACTTCCTCTGCTTATGTGTTTGGGTGGATGTTTGCCTATCGCAATGCCTGTCTCTGTTGGTTTGTATGCCTGACTCAATATATTTGCATGTATTTTTGACTCTCTCACTCTCACTGCCTATGTGTCTGGGCGGATGTTTGCTTATCTCAATGCCTGTCTTTGTCGATTTTTATGTCAGAATCGATAGATTTATATGTGTTTTTGTCTCTCTCACTTCCTCTGCTTATGTGTCTGGGCGGATGTTTGCCTATCTCAATGCCTGTTTTTGTCGGCTTGTATGTCAAAATCCATATATTTATATGTGTTTTTTGTCTCCCTCACTTCCTCTGCTTATGTGTCTGGGTGGGATTTTCCCTATCTCAATGCCTCTCTCTGTCAGTTTGTATGCCTGAATCCATATATTTACATCTGTTTTTGTCTCTCTCACTCTCCTTGCCTATGTGTCTGGGCGGATGTTTGCCTATCTTAATGCCTGTGATTGTTGCTTTGTATGTCAGAATCCTTACATTTATATGTTTTTATGTCTCTCTCACATCCTCTGCTTATGTGTCTGGGTGGGTGTTTGCTTATCTCAGTACCTGCCTCTGTCGGTTTGTGTGGCTGAATCCATATATTTATATGTGTTTTTGTCTTCCTCACTTCCTCTGCTTATGTGTCTGGGCAGGTGTTTGCCTATCAATGCCTGTCTTTGTTGGTTCGTGTGTCAGAATCCTTACATTTATAAGTGTTTTTGTCTCTCACTTCCTCGGCTTATGTGTCTGGGCGCATGTTTGCCTATCTCAATGCCTGTCTTTGTCGGTTTGTATGTCAGAATCAAGATATTTGCATGTGTTTCTTTCTCTATTAGTCGCGCAGCTTATGTCTCTGGGCAGATGTTTTCTTATATGCTTATTTGCTTACCAATGCATGTCTTTGTCGATTTGTGTGTCAGTATCGATATATTAATATGCTTTTTTTTATCTGTCACTTCCTCTGCGCATGTTTATGGGTAGAGGTTTGCATATCTCAATGACTGTTTTTGTCGGTTTGTTTGTCAGAATCCATATATTTATATGTGTTTTTTGTCTCCCTCACTTCCTCTGCTTATGTGTCTGGGCGGGCGTTTGCCTATCTCAATGCCTGTCTCTGTCGGTGTGTATGCCTGAATCAATATATTTAGATGTGTGTTTGTCTCTCTTACTCTCCTTGCCTATGTGTCTGAGCAGATGTTTACTTATCTCAGTGACTGTCTTTGTCGATTTGTGTGTCAGAATCTATATATTTATATGTGTTTTTGTCTCTTTCACATTCTCTACTTATGTGTCTGGGTGGGTGTTTGCCTATCTCAATGCCTGTGATTGTTCCTTTATATGTCTGAATCTATATATTTATATGTGTTTTTTGTCACTCTCTCTCTCCTTGCCTATGTGTCTGGGTCGATATTTGTCTATCTCAATGCCTGTCATTGTTGCTTTGTATGTCAGAATCCTCACATTTATATGTGTTTTTGTCTCTCTCACTTCCTCTGCTTATATGTCTGGGTGGGTGTTTGCTTATCTCAGTGCATGTCTCTGTCGGTTTGTATGGCTGAATCCATATATTTATATGTGCTTTTGTCTCTCTCACTCTCCTTACCTATGTGTCTGGGCAGATGTTTGACTATCTCAATGCCTGTGATTGTTACTTTGTATATCAGAATCCTTACATTTATATGTGTTTTTGTCTCTCTCGCTTCCTCTGCTTATGTGTCTGGGCGGGTGTTTGCTTATCTCAGTACCTGTCTCTGTCAGTTTGTATGCCTGAATCCATATATTTATACGTGTTTTTGTCTACCTCACTTCCTCTGCTTATGTGTCTGGGCAGGTGTTTGCCTATCTCAATGCCTGTCTTTGTTGGTTTGTGTGTCAGAATCCTTACATTTATATGTGTTTTTGTCTCCCTCACTTTCTCTTTTTATGCGCCTTGGTGGATGTTTGCCTATCTCAATGCCTGTCTCTGTCGGTATGTATGTCTGAATCAATATATTTGCATTTTTTTTTGTCTCTCTCACTCTCCTTGCCTATGTGTCTGGGTGGATGTTTGCTTATCTCAGTGACTGTTTTGTCGATTTGTATGTCAGAATCTATATATTTATATGTGTTTTGTCTCTTTCACTTCCTCTGCTTATGTGTCTGGTCTGGTGTTTGCTTAGCTCAGTGCTTGTCTCTGTCGGTTTGTATGCCTTAATCCTTACATTTATACGTGTTTTTGTCTCTCTCACTTTCTCTGCTTATGTGTCTGGGCGGATGTTTGCCTATCTCAATGCCTAATAATTATTTTTTATACTTTCTGTATTGTGTATGCAAGAGGTGAATTCAAGAAAGAGTTTGTTACTTACTTACAATTTTTTCATAATGACAAATCCGACAGCGGCTGATGATAAAGAATTTATTCATTCTAATAGATAGATTTTGTCAATGTTATCTGACTTAGCCGACAAATGATATCGATAACGAATTTTAATAAAGAATTTGTTCAATTTGATTCTTAAATTATGTCAGTGTTATCAAACGTATCTGTCAAAACACATTGATAAAGAATTTATTCACTCTGATACTTAGATTCCGTCAAAGCTATCCCAAATATCTGTCAATAGATGTTGATAGAGAATTTATTCGTTCTCATACTTAGATTTTCTCTATATTAACCTATCTATCCGACATATGATGTATGCAAATTCCTTTTCTTACATCTCCGATGTTTTAATAGACATTCTAAACGTTTGATATGCTGGCTTACTCTAAAAATAATGAACGTATAACAATGTAATGCATAACATATTTTTAATGAAATAATGTCATGTTGAATATTAATACAAAAAATATATTGTTATTATACATTATTAATATCAATGAAAAACTTTGGTCATTTTGAATCTGTTCCATAAAATTGTTCACCATGTTCTCTCTTTATACTATAGCTGTTGTCTTCTCTTAGTTTGTAATCAGAAGAATAATCATTATTCCATTTTGAGTCATACACAATTTTTACAGGTGTGTCATCGACAGGCTCAATATGCTTTTCGTCTTTAGTATTATTTGGTTCATTGACTGTTTGATCAGTGGTAGTAACGTTTGCTGGTACTTTGTTTTTCATCGATTCATCTTTATATTCCTTAGTGATATTTCCTGCCAATACCTTTTTTATTTTTCTGGCAACTTCACTGTCTATTATCACACTATTTTTACAGAGGTAACAGTTCCGGCACGTAGACAAGATATTGTTTATGATATTATCAGAAGAGTAGGCCTTTCTTTTCGTCTTTGCTTTCATTTGAATGCTAATACCCGAAAGCTGACGATATGGTTTAACACTGGGTAACATGTTACCACAAGCACTAGCAAGAAGATGCCCTTCTTCATCAACTATTATTTTTATGTTGGCATTCTCTTTGAGTGCAATCATCTCTGGAGATCTCAATATCGCATATCCACCATCATAAGAGTTTAATTTTTTCGGTACTTCAAAGAAATTTAATTCCTTACTGTCATGGCAATGCACGCATACGTTTCCGATAGTGTTACCACTTGTTCTTATTTCATAGTTGAAATACTGCTCCTTGTCAGCATTCAATGCTACAATAACACTGTCATGTGAACATACTTTCTTAGTTGATGGTATTAATGGATTCGACCTACGACCATGTTGTATAACCGTCGGTCTGTTTGAACTGACCACTGGAGTCGCTTCACCCCTTCTTATCTTCTTAATGGGTAGGGGGAGCTCTGGAAATTCCTAAAAAAAAGGTTTGTTTTTCATGAAAAAAATATTGAAAGAGAACCCTCAGTCCTCATCAATAGTATGCACAAGAATAAATTTTTTTAAAATTAAAAGTGTCATTCTATTTTTCTGATATGATTTAGAGATGTAAAAAAAAAGTTTAAAAAAAAGTTTAAAAAAAACTGTCAGAAAAAAAAGTTAAAAAAACTGTCAGAAATAAAAATTGGTTACTACAAACATTATTTTTCTAATAGTAAAAGTCGCAACATATATATCTATATGACTCCTATTTTAAAGTTTGAAAATATTAATTGTGAATTTTATTTGTTTTACTTATGTTTCTTGTCATCCTAAGAGATTTAAAAAAAAGTTAAAAAAAGTTTAAAACAGTTAAAAAAAAGTTTAAAAAAAATTGGTCACTACAAACATTATTTTTCTAATAGTAAAAGTTGCGACACACATATCTATATCATTTCTATTTTGAAGTTGGAAAATATTAAATATGAATTTTTTGTGTTTTAAGTGTTTCATGACATTCGAAGAGATGTAAAAAAAAAGTTAAAAAAGAAAAAAAAATGTTGGAGGGGGGTTGTAGGGGGGGTGGTGGTTTGAGGGGGTTGGAGGGAGGGGGTTGGAGGGACGGGGGTGGACGATTGTGGCACTTTGGGCCGGTGGGGAACGATTGTGGGGATCTTCGGGCCGGAATAAAAAATAGGTATGATTTACCTCGTGTACTAAGCTCGCAAGCCATTTAAATGCAGTGTTTACATACTTTTTTTTCTTGTTTTGATATTGCTCTTTACCGACCTCTGGCGATCCAGGTTCAAAAAATATTTAACAATCTGTTAACTATAATATGGTCTGTATAAATTTTAGTAGAATTAATTTCTTTACCCACCATGCATATAAAAGAATAACTTACTTCTTGCGTGTAGCTTTCGTCAATATTCCTTTTTTTTTTGAATGCATCATTATATTTCAAATGCCAATTCTAAACTGATAAAATAATTCATTGTCGGAGTTTTTATATCCGTGTTCAAGGTTAAACATAAGTCAACCGCACCTAACAAATTAAATTACAGAAAGAATTTCACAATTTCATACAAAGGAAACGAATCACTACCATGAAAACATCACGAACTTTGAACAGAGATCAGTACGAATTTTCACGGTAGTTGAATCTGGTCATTACACTGTCCGCTTGTATTGGCGGGAGACGCTCTGCTACCTTATATTATAGCTATATGGGGAGGCACTCTGCTACCTTTAATTGTAGCTACTATGGGGAGACAATCTGCTACCTTATATTATAGCTATATGGGGGGACACTCTGCTACCTTATATTATAGCTATATGGGGGGACACTCTCCTACTTTTAATTGTAGCTACTATGGTGAGACATTCTGCTACCTTATATTATAGCTATATGGGGGGGGGACTGTGCGCTTGTAATCGTTATAGCTATTTGGGGGGGACTGTGCACTTGTAATAATTATATCTATATGGGGGGACTGTGCACTTGTAAGCATTGTAGCTATATGGGGGGGACTGTGCGCTTGTAAGCATTGTAGCTATATGGGGGGACTGTGCGCTTGTAAGCATTGTAGCTATATGGGGGGACTGTGCGCTTGTAATCGTTATAGCTATATGGGGGGGGGGGACTGTGCGCTTGTAATCGCTATAGCTATACTACTGGGATGGTTGTTTAACTTCAGAAGAGGCTCAGTCTTTCTCCCTGAAAAAGACTATGTCAATAAAAAACGAACAGAAAAAAAACAAATGAAACAAATGAAAACAAACCAGAAATGTCTTTATTGTTGGGAAATACTCGAAAACTTTAAATGAAATCGAGGAACGGGTACATGGGAACCCAAATCCGTCGATTAAGTGTCATTGGTGAAATCCAAAACGGAAATTTTGCACCTTGTCCAGAGTGCTTCCATTTGTGAGCACTTCCCTGTCATGTGAAGGATGCAACAAGTTTTGAAGATCTCCTTACTGTGAGTCATATGTAAACAAGCATGCCTAGCTCAAGGCTTCTCGCCAGTGATGCCAAACGCGGTACAATTGTACCATTTTGGTACATTTCACCTCTACTGGTACAATTTAGTACAATCCCACACAATATGGTACATTTTACAAAACTATGGTACAATGTGGTACAATTCAGTGTTTTTGTACCTATGGTTGTATTCTTTCATCTATAAACATTTATTTCACCCTGATCTGTTCAGCATAGTCAAGACAAGAGACAGACAAGCAGTCACCTATTTTCCTTTTTTCGTATTAATTAAAAAAAAAGTTTCCGAAAAATAAGTTTTTCAAATAAAAGTAAAGTCTATTTTAAACTTAAGCTCAGAAAATAAAAATACCTGTTAAAATTCAAACTCAAAACGACCAGAAATTACTATTAAATAATAAATGAAACCCAAAACGAACATAAATTAAATAAACAATCATAGGAAAAAACATACAACAAGTAATAATATAAATGAATAAATAGATCTTAAAGTGAGTAATACTTAAATTGAATATGAAAATCAAGCTTAAGACGGAAAAAAAATATTTTGCTATTGAAGCATAAATGAAACTTAAAACGAATAAACAATCAATGCAAACAAACATGCAATAGATATTAATGTAAATGAATAAATAAATCTTAAAACGAGTGAAACTTAAATTGAATATGCAAATCAGGCTTGAAACGAACAAAAATCACTACAAACAAGAGTTTGGGTATCACCTCCTTCTCTCACTGTAAAGTCTAAAACCTACTGCGTCATTGGCGCTTTACTGAAAACCCATTTTTTACAAACATTTTCTTTTGTATTTAATATTGAAAATAGACATTAAATTTACAGTAGAATTTTGAACTGATGAGCTTTCAGCAATTAATGTCATTATACATCAAATATTCAGTTTAATTTATTAGTTCTTTCTAAAATTGTTCAAGACGAATATAGTTTCACTACAAACAAAAATTTGGATACTGCCCCTTTCCTTAACTGTAAATAAGAACCAAAAGCCTACTGCGATATTGGCGCTTAACTGAAAACGAATTATATTACAAATATTATCTTTTCCAGTTCTTTCAGCATTGAAAATAAAAATAAAATTAGAGTGAAACAAATTATTGAACTGATGGATATTTCAACAACTAATATCATTATATATCAAATACTCAATTTGATGTTGTTTATACTTTCCAAGACTGTTCAAGACGCATATAGGTTTTGAGTAAAGCGCCAATGACGCAGTAGGTTTTAGACTTTTAAGGTGAGAGAAGGAGGCAATACCCAAATTTTTCTCCGGCGGACAGGCCAAACTATAAAGTCTTAGAAAAAGAAAAGATTTAAACTATTGTTTTCTTTTTCCCTGAAAAGACTATATCAATATAAAACGAACAGAAATTAATTCAAAAAACTTTTTCCAAAAAAAAGCTTTTCAAGAAAAGTAAAGAACTCCATTAAATCAAAAATGGGCAAAAATAAAATCAAATAATCTACCAAGCGTGAAACTACCACAAATCAGCATCGATAAATAAATGAAACCCAAAACGAACAGAAATTACAATAAATAACCGAGTTAAACTAAAAACGAGCAGAAATTAACAGGAGTAGGGCTCAAAACCCCTGTGCCTTGCCCACGCCACAACATAAATTTCACTTTAATGAAAAAAATACAAATGAATCTGCATTGTCAGTTTAATATACATATACTGATATTTAGTATTCAAAATGTTAATATTATTTGATTTATTAAAGTTATTAACGTAAAAACATTTATATTTTTCCAGTAAAGTGCAAGTTATGTTCTGGCCTTGGGAAGGCATAGGGGTTTTGAGCTCTACTCATGCTAATTTCTGCTCGTTTTGAGTTTGAAAGGGTTTTACAAAGTTTGCCAAGTTTATAAATGGTCGTAAATGGCCGAAAAACAACGACTTTTGTTGGCCTGTAGTAAAATGTTTCTGTTGTAATATATGTTACTCGGAACAATTTCTTCAAGTACTGTCAGGAGTAATGTACTGTATTAGAAGAGAAAGAAAAACAAAGGAATGGAGAAAGAAAGTGAATGAAAATGTCCTATGCAAAATTTTCATAGATAGTACTTTACGGTACGTCACCGACGATCCGCGTGTTACGTGAAGCGTAACACGCGGGAAAAAAATTTGGGATATGGTACATTTGTTTGTCTTTGGTACATTTTTCACGCAATTTATGGTACATTTTTGTTTTGAGGTGTTCGTAACACTGCTTCTCACGCATTCGACGATTAACAGTGGACAACTGGCCTTGAAGAATCGGGCACTGTCCAAAATGTATTCTGTTTTGCGAATGCTCTTCATTCAGATTATTGTTTTCAGATATCTTGCAAATCAAAAAGGTCTTTGGGAAAGATCAAAATTAGTTGGCGACAGGATTTTACTCAGCAAGTACAATTGAGGAAGTATTTGAAGATTTTCTGACAAATAAAAATTTCGATTAAACGAAGGAACGCCTTATTTTAGCTTCGCTCAAACAGGTACAAACAGGTAGTTAGTAAAATAGATGCAAAAACTGTCGATCACCTTCCAGGTGAACACAAAAGTTATGATTCTATGAAGGATAAACAGGAGGGAGGAAGTGAATTCACTCAGGAATTCCCAATTGAGACTGCGGACTTGCCACTCAATGACTTAAAATTAAAGAAATATACAATAATTATGCTTCCTTTACATCCACCTCTCTTCTACATCTATTTTATGGCTCATGGCAAAATAGTAAATCTGGGCATAAAAATGCAATTTTTTGCGGTATCTGGTATACCCCTATCACCCTGTAGGAATGAATGCGCCAGCCAACACGTAGTATTACTGCCTCTAAAGCTTGGGAGCTCGATACATTGTTTCATATAATTTTAAATCGATTAGCTATCCCACAATTTTAACTTTGTGCCACTTATTTTTCTATGACACTTTGCTGTGGCAGAATGTTTTTGCTACTTAAAAAGGACAGTAGAACTTTTAATTCCTGTTCAAATGAGTTGTCTCCCAATTTTTTAAGACTATTGGTTCCACATTCAACGTTAACCTTAAAATTGCCTTAATTTGCACTTGAAAGCGATAGCCTAAGGCGAATTTGCACATGTAGACGTCATCGTGGTATCTGGACTCTTGTTCAATAGCTCATCCACATTAGTACCAAGCAGTTTCCCTGTTTTTGGAATGGTTGTTTTTTCTACACTACTATCTCTACTGGAAGTGTATGTTCTTTAATAAATTTCATCAAATAACTAAATGGGAACACTGTAAATTATTTACAGCTGTGTGTGTGGGGAGGGGGAGGGAAAAGGTACTGTTAATGCTCCATTGTAACCAACTCCAGTTAGGCATGGCTGCCTAACACCTATTTTTTTTACATGTTTTCTCTTTTTATACTAGTCCAACTTCACCACTTCAAATCCTTCTCCTCACACTACTGACATTTCATTTCTTTTTAGACACTCTTCTTTTAATTAATCACTCCTAAATCTTATGCATTGTTTCAGCTCGAATGATTTGCTCATAGTTGTTCATTTTGTTTTGGTGAGACTCTAAGAAGAACTGGAGGAGGTAGGGTCTGGTCTGGGAGATAATTACATGGTATGGGAAGAGTTGTTACGTTCATTAGCTTAATGTTGTTCATACATTACACTTGGCTTTAGTGTTTAGGGAGAAGCTATTTACCACAACCGTCAGTCGGAACACCCGTAGCTTTCAAATTCAATTTCTTCTTTTCTTTCTCTTCTTCTTGTTGTAGCATATTTTGGATGTCATTCTCGGTCGGCCTTAGAATACACGACTCCTTCTGCACAGATCTGCTTGAACTGGTCCTTCACTTCACTTAGGGTTCTTTTTTCTTCAATCTCCTCTTTTCACATTTCAATTTCATTATCAAAATTTTACAAGATTTTTCAGGCTTTTCGCTTAAATTTTTTTAGTAGCTTTTAGATTAAGTGATGTTTCATCATTCCTTTTACATATTGGGGAAAAAAAAATGCTAGAACTAAATCGGCGAGACAGTGCTGAAAATAGCCCATATTAAGGCTCTGACAACTCTAAACAGTCGATACACAGCCATTTAGCCCAACCATCACCAACTGTTACTGATGAGTTCTAACTAAGCTCAATCGCACAAAGACTAAACTTATTCTCACTTTTTTGGACTTTGATAACGCCTTGATTTCTTTGTCTAACTCACCATGTTCGTCAAATTCAAAACTTCCCTGAAAAAGAAATAAAAACACAACAATAAACAAACAAGCATCAGTGATATTCCTTTTCGAAAAATAATGTAAAATTTATAATTTTTGTAGATAGGAGTTTGAAACCTGTACAATGTATTTCAATGCTGAATTTTTTGGCGTGAACCAACATCATTTGTCCTTATAATTTGTCTGTTTGTCCTTAGGAAAAAATCTTCCAAGTTACCCCAGGCTTGCAGCTTTTAATGTGTAGTTTTAAATGAGATTTTGTTTTTCTTTTAACTTTATTTATAAAAGCCTGATCTTTTAACGTAATCACCATAAAAACCTGATTTTTGAATGTATTTATTGTTATCAAAACTCCTTTTTTAGAGTTTCAGTTACTGTTCAGTAACTTTTTTAGAGTTTCAGTTATCGTTTTATACTTACAGTTCGTTACCGCGAAAATTTTCAAATAATTTTCAATTTCACTGAACAACATGAAATGAGGAATATCAACCAAACTAAAAAGTAGAAAAAAAGTATATCTGATAAGATAAGACAGGCTGGCACACAAAAATTTATTTCTGTGGATTTACAACATTTCGTATAGGTCAGGTTAAGTATACTAAAATATGTCAGGTTAAGGTATAGGTCAGGTTAAGTATACTAAAATATGTTAGAGGAAAATGAGCTGCATGGCTATAAGATAGTAACGGAAAATCATATAAAATTTAGAATAGGAGGGGGGTCTCTATATCCCCCAGGGTTGACACTTGCTTGAAAAGCATTTTTTAAGATTAACAAAAAACTTATCTTCGAAAAAACACTTTGAAAAGGTTTACATATAAATAAAAGAAGAATGTGATTTTTTTGCTGCTTTGCTGCTATGATTATCATAATCATAGGCAGCACAAACACTCTGCCTAAGTAAAGAACGATGTTAGCACAATGTATTTTTTTTTTGGTTTTATACCAGGGCACTTCGCATCGAAGAAATTGTCGTAGAAACTCCGAAAAGGGCTCATTCGATTGGAAAATGGAGTGGCGAGTGCCCTTTTTAATAGTCGAAAGTGATTGGAAGGCAACCAACACCCCTTCCACGCCCACCATTTCCCCAAACACATCAAATCAAAATTTTCAGATATCCATTTTGTTCAGCGTAGTTGATTCCCAAATATAAATTATGTTTTTGAGTAGGACACTCCCCTAAAGCCCCTAGGGCAAGGGTTGTAAGTTATGCCCTGGGGGCATATAAGATTTTTGTGGAAAGCGTTGTCTCAGAAACTTCAAAAGAGGCTCATTTGATTGGACATTCAATGGGCTAGTGCCCTTTTTAATTTTCAAAAGTGATTGGAGGGAAACTAACCCCCGTATAACGCCCACCTTTTCCCCAAACACGTCAAATCAAAATTTTGAGGTAGCTATTTTGTTTAACGTAGTTCAAAGTTCTGAAAATTAGGTCTTCGAGGATGAAACCCCCCTCCCCTCCTACAGCCCTCAGGGCAAGGGTTGTAAGTTATGCCCTCGGGGCATATAAGGTTTTAATAGAAAGAGTTGTTTTAGAAACTCCAAAAGGGGCTCATTCAATTGGAAATTGAAATGGCTAGCGCCCTTTTTAATAGTCGAAAGTGATTGGAAGGCAACTAACATCGCTTCCACTTCCACTATTTATCCAAATACATCCAATCAAAATTTTGAGATAGGCATTTTGTTCAATGTAGTTGAAATTTCTGGAAATTAAGTGTTTGAGGATGAGAACCCCTTCAGAGCCCTCAGGGCAAGGGTTAAAAGCTATACCCTGGGGGCATATAAGGTTTTTATTGAAAGTTTTGTCGTAAAAAATTGAAAAAGGGGTCATTCGATTGGGAATTCAAAGGGCTAGTGCCCTTTTTAGTAGTCGAAAGTGATTGGAGGGCAACTAACCCCCCTGTCGAGACAAGCTTTTCCCCAAACACATACAATCAAAATTTTTAGATAGCCATTTTGTTCAACGTATTTGAAAGTTTTGTAAATTAGGCATTTAAGGATAAACCCCCCCCCCCAAAGCCCTCTGGGCAAGGGTTGAAAGTTATGCCCTGAGGGCATATAAGGTTTTTATAGAAAGGGTTGTCATAGAAACTTCAGAAAGGGCTCATTCCATTGGAAATTGGAATGGCTAGTGGCCTTTGTAATAGTAGAAAGGGATTGGAGAGCAACTAACCCCCTCTCACACCCATATTTTTCCCAAACATATGCAATCAAAATTTTCAGATAGCCGTTTATTCCAACGTATTTGAAAATTCTGGAAATTATATCTTTGAGGATGACATCCCCCCAAAGCCTACAGGGCTTGGGTTGTAAGTTATCCCCTGTGGGCATATGAGGTTTTTATAGAAAGCGTTGTCGTAAAACTTCAAAAAGGGCTCATTCGATTGAAAATTAAAAGGGCTAGTGCCCTTTCTAATAGTTGAAAGTAATTGGAGGGCAACTAACCTCTCAAGCCTGCCATTTCCCCAAACACATCCAATAAAAATTTTGAGATATTCATTTTGTTCAAAGTAGTTAAAATTTCTGTATATTAGGTCTTTTAGAAAGACAACCCCCTCAGAGCCCTCAGGGAAAAGGTTTTAAGCTATACCCTGGGGGCATATAAGGTTTTTATAGAAAGTGTTGTAGTAGAAACTTCAAAAAGGGCTCATTTGATTGGAAATTCAAAGGGCAAGTGCCCTTTTTAATAGTCGAAAGTGAATGGAGAGCAATTAACCTCCTCTCACGCCCACCATTTCCCCAAACACATTCAATTAAAGTTTTGAGATAGCCATTTTGTTCAACGTAGTTGAAAGTTCTGGAAATTATGATTTTGAGGATGACAAACCCCGAAATCCCTTGGGCAAGGGTTGTAAGTTATGCCCTGGGGGCATATAAGGTTTTTATAGAAAGTGTTTCCGCAGAGACCTCAAAAAGAGTTCATTCGATTGGAAATTGAAAGGGCCCTTTTTAAAAGTCGAAAATGATTGGAGGGCAACTAGCCCCTCTCTGAGGCTCACCATTTCTCCAAACACATCCAACACAAATTTTGAGATAGCCATTTCGTTTAATGTAGATGAATTTCCGGAAATTAGGTCTTTGAGGGTGACAATCCCCCCAGACCCTTCAGGGATAAGGTTGTAACCTATGCCCTGGGGGCATATAAGGTTCTTATAAAAAATATTTTCGCTGAAACTTCAAAAAAGACTCATTCAATTCGAAATGGAATGGGATGGTGCCCTTTTTAATAGACTAGTCGAAACTGATTATAAGGCAACTAGCTTCCTTCTCACGCCCCCTAGTTTCCGAAACACATCAAATCAAAATTTTGAGACAGCCATTTTTTTAACGTACTTGAAAGTTTTGTATATTATGTCTTTGAGGATGATCAAACCTCCACCCCTCAGGGCAAGGGTTTTAAGTTTTGCCCTGGGGGCATATTAGGTTTTTATAGAGCATTGTAATAGAAACTTCGAAAACTTCGAAGGCCTAGTGCCCTTTTTGATAGGCAAAAGTGATTGGAGGAAACCATTTCCCCACAAACCTCCAATAAAAATTTTGAGACAGCCATTTTGTTCAATTTAGTTGAAAAGTCCGGAAATTATGTCTTTGAGGATGACACTCCCCCTACAGCCCTTAGCGAAAGGGTTGTAAGTTATGCCTTTGGGGCATATAATATTTTATAGAAAGCATTGTCGTAGAAACTTCAAAAATGACTCATTGTTCAGTGTAATTAAAAGGTCTGAAAATTGGGTCTTTGAGGATGAAAACCCTCCCCTCACAGCCCTCATGACAAGGGTCGTAAGTTATGCCCTCCAGGAATATAATGTTTTTATAGAAAGTTTTGTCGTAGAAGCTTCAAAAAGGACTCATTCGATTGGAAATTGAGAGGATTAGTGCATTTTTATTAGACGAAAGTGATCAAAGGGCAAATGTCTCTCTCCACGCCTATCATTTCCCCAAACACTTCCAATCAAAATTTTTATATAGCCATTTTGTTAAGCCTATCAAAAAGGTCTGGGAATTATGTCTTTGAGAATAGCGAATCCCCCCAGCCATCAGGGCAAGGGTTGTAAGTTATGCCCTGAGGACATATAGGGTTTTTATAGAAAGTGTTGTCATATAAACTTCAAAAAATTCTTTTAAATGTTTTCCCTTGTAATTTTAAGAAAACAAAAATTAATTAAGATTTTAAGGATAAATATCAGCATATGTATATTAAGCTGACAATGCACATTTTTTTCATTAAATTCATTTGAATTTTTTTCAGTAAAGTACAAATTATATTCTGGCTTTTAGAAAACATAGGGTTTAGAACCATACTCAGTTTAATTTCTGCTCGTTTTGAGTTTGACTTCTTTTCATATCTGTTTGTTTTGGGTTTTATTTATTTATTGAAACTGATTTGTGGTAGTTTTATGCTTGCTAGATTATTTGATTCTATTTTTGTTCATTTTTGGTTTAATGGAGTTCTTTACTGTTTTTGAAAAACTTATTTTGTGTAAAAGGTTTTTTTGATTAATAAATAAGTAAATGCGGTCACTTCTAAAATAGAACTGCAATTGGAGAGATAATTTTCGTCCAAAAACTTTGTTTCTGTGTTATTTTTGGATGGATGTGACATCAAATGGCCTCTAACTTGAAATACGAGCCCTCAGTCAAATTTATCTTAATCAACAATTTATTTCAGGATGGAATAGGTGATCTAAGAATATTTCAAGGTGGAATGCATTTAAAGGGAGATGCAGCATTCCTGAATGGGTTAAGGACAAGTAAACTCACATCTCCAAGAAAGAAGTCGATTAGGATTGAATCTGCTCAAAACTTTACAGTTGCAACCCGAGACTCCAAAGGCAGAGTTATCAACGAGCTGAATTTGGGTAAATTTAAAAAAATTATCTAAGAATTTATTTAATAAAGAAAGCAAAATTTAGAAATTTTAGAAGGAGGAAAACATGATCACAAATTAAAAAAAAACATTTAGAAATTCCCATTTTGGAGCACTGAAGTTATAATTGCTGATTTAAAGGCCTCTATCAGGGTTGGGAACAATAAACATAGAAAAAAAGATGTCAGATTTGAAAACTATAGAACAAAACTGAAACTATTTATTTAATAAAGAAAACTAAATTTGGGAACTTTAGCAGGAGGAAATTATGGTCACAGATTAAGAGAAGATTTTCAACCTCCCATTTTGGAATACTGAAGTCAGAATAGATGATGTAAGGGCCTCTATTACGACTGGGAGGAACAAGTAAAAGCTGTTAAGTTTGGAAACTTTACAATAAAACTGAAACCGGGGGGAAAAGCTCGACAAAATTGAAAGAATGACAAAGGTACTGGAAGTCTATTTTGAATAGATTAAATTATGGTAATAAAAATTGGAAATCTGGGTTTAATCTTAACAAATTAGAAACCTGGGAAACTTTAGGGATAACTTGGGATAATTTGGACAAAGTGGCGCCACTCTAGGTTAGTCTAAATTCACCTTAAATTTTCCTAAGGCTTCCCAGATTTACAATTTGTGGAGTATAAACCCATATTTCCAATCCTTTGTTAGCGTAATTAGATATTCTCTCATTTTTTCAAATAAATATGTCTCTTTTTAATTGTGTAGAGGTTTCCATTTTTGTTGAGGGATTTTCACCAGTTTCAGTTTTGTCCTACAGTTTTCAAAGATTTTTTATTTTTGTTGAAAATATATCACAATATTTCAAATTTTGTCAAACAAAAATATAGTTTTCTAATTTTTGTATCGAGGTTTTTCGCTCTTTTTTCGATTTTGTCGTAAAATTTTAAATTGCATAGTTTTCAGAAGGAAAGTTTTTCATTATTTTCAAGTTTTGTCGAGCGAAAAGTTAGATTTCTGGTTTTCGTCGATGATTTTTGCTGCCTTTATTTTTGTCCAAAAGATTTAAAGGATTTTCAATATTTGTCGAGGTATTTTGGTTAGTTTAAATTTTGTCCTAAACTTTTCCAAGATTTTCAATAATGGTCGAGTTTTCTCGTTTTTTTTTATTTTTGTTCCCACGATTTCACTATGTTTGGTTTCTTTCATAGATTCTGGTGTATTAACTTCAGGTTTAGTGGTTTAAGTTTTAAAGTTCTTATCCACAAAATATAGAATTTGTTAAGAAAATCAAGAGAGTGCTCATTGAACAGAAATTGAACCTTCTAGTGCCATTTAAGAGTATTCAAAAAGATTGTGTCACAGGAAATGGCGTTTTCTGCCTTTTCAGAGCACCAAAATACAGTTTTACCTCATAGATGACCAAATGGCTACTAATTTAAAGTTCTGAGATAGCCAATCGATGTAAAATTATCGATAATGTGTGGGTTAAGACTTTCCAGTCTTGGAGGAAGTAATAGGTACTCCTGTATTAAACATAATCTTTTATATACTGTAATGGAAATCAGTCACGAAAAACCCTTTTTTGACGGGTTAATTCAAGACCGCTATAGAGTAATGCAATGCATAGCGTGGTTTTCATTGCGTTATGATTTTTAAACTGTTGTTTTTTGGGGTTTAGGGGAAAGGGAAGAAAGGTACCTAGGTTAGGTTACATCTTTAATATATGCTATGCCTTACCCCCCGCCCCCCCCTACCTAATTTGCAAATATATATCCCAAATTTTTTTCTAAAATATTATATATTCATCCTATTTTATTTTATTTCATTAGCATTAACCAAACTATCAGTATATAAAATTGTACGTTTATTACAGGAGTACCAAGTAATATTGCACAATGGTATATTCGTTTCTAAAACGTCGCGTTCACGTGGTCCATAGAAAATAACGATTTAATGTGGAATTTTTTTAATAGCTTAACCAAAGTTAATCACTTGATATTTCACAAAATTTTGTACACTTTTTTTGTAATTGCACATCAGCCATAATTATGCATCAGCCACTACGAAGGATAAGTTGTTGGTCATTTTGTAGGCAGGGGTGTCGCCAGAGGCCCTAAAGGGCTCATTTCAATGTCTAATTTGTTTATTTCTCGATGGACCTTCAGAAAAGTATAGAAAGGGGGGTCTGGAAAGACGCAGTAGAAATTAAAGTCTCATCTCCCTTCATTTAAACTAAGCCTTAATAAGGGGACTGCTGGGTGTTAGCCCTCTTCTTATTGCTGGAAAGTGTTTTCTTTTGTAACAGAAAAATGTCTTTTATGTGCTTATCGACAAAAAGTGTGGAGAGGTAAAGGGGGGGGGGCATCTAATGTGTGCCATTAAGAAATCAAATAGAAGGCAAAGGCAGGTGACACCAGGAATTTTGTTTTTGTCGAAGTTTAAATGGAAATATTATGATTTATACTTATTTGTCTTTTTATATTACCGTTTTTTATGTTTTATGCTACCTTATTTATATTTTTTGTGTTGGTTACTTTTTGGTGACCTTACCCAGTCCCCAACTTTCCCACTGTCATTTATCTCTTATGAAAATAATTATCATTTTCTTTATAGACACAGACAGTGTCATGGACAAATTCCTTTTACTCCTACTATAAAAACTTGCCGTATTTTAGTATTAATTAATTAAAAAAAAAAAAATTTATCCACAAAATAAGTTTTTCGAAGAAAAGTAAAAACCTTCATTAAACAAAAAATGAGCAAAAATAAAATTAAATAATCTACCAAACTTGAAACTACCACAAATCAGCATCGATAAATAAATGAAACCCAAAACGAACAGAAATTATAATAAATAACCAAGTCAAACTGAAAACGAGCAGAAATTAACATGAGTAGGGCTCAAAACCCCCATGCCTTCCTAAGGCCAGAACTTAATTTGCACTCTACTTACAAAATATAAATGTTTTTACTTTCATAACTTTAATATATCAAATAATATTAACATTTTGATTAATAAATATCAGTATATGTATACTAAACAGACCATGCACATTCATTTGTATTTTTTCCAGTAAAGTGCAAATTATCTTCTGGCCTTGGGAAGGCATAGGGGTTTTGAGGCCAACTTTGTTAATTTCTGCTCGTTTTGAGTTTGACTCGGTTATTTATTGAAATTTCTGTTCGTTTTGGGTTTCATTTATTTATCGACGCTGATTTGTGGTAGCTTCACGCTTGATAGATTATTTGATTTTATTTTCGCTTATTTTTGGTATAATGGAGTTCTTTACTTTTCTTTGAAAAACTTTTTTTGTGGAAAAAGTTTTTTTCAATTAATTTCCGTTCCTTTTATATTGACACAGTCTTTTCAGGAAAAAAATAATACTTTAAATAATTTCATTTTTAAAATAATATTTTAAAAATAATACTATAAGACTTTATAGTTTGGCCTGCTAATTGTATGCTGGAGAAAAATTTTCAGCAATTTTTAACAGCATACACCCTTTTAAAAATCTGGACACAAATAGTATTGTTTAATTTAGTTTCATACCTCCTCTAGTTGACCTGAAATGGAAAACTTGATACCATTCGCCAAAAAAATCTGTTTACTTTCTTTGATAGCTTGGATACACTTACGCTATTTTGATTTGGTTAAATTTTAAGAGTAGAAGTAGCCCCGAAAGTTTGAACATAATAATCTCGGTCGTTCTTGGGATGCTGCTGAGATGCCTTATTGGAAATTGGCATTATCACAGTGCATTTTGATTTCATCTTAAGGCAACATTTAGTTTTTAAACATAATGGGCAAATTGGAGGCTGGGCGTGAGAGGTTGAGAGTGGAAGGGGGATTAGTTGCCCTCCAATCCCTTTCGACTGTTAAAAAGGGCATCAGCTCTTTCTATTTTCAATCGAATGAGCCCTTTTCGAAGTTCCCACGACAACTCCTTCGATACGAAGTGCCCTGGTCTAAAAAACAACAACAACAACAAAAAATAATACATTATACCCACGTCGATCTTTACTTTAGAAATGTCAAGCCTTCCAATCACTTTCGACTATTAAAAAGGGCACTAGGCCTTTGAATTTCTAATCGAATGAGCTTTTTTGAAGTTTCTACGACAACACCTTCTATAAAAACCTTACATGCCCCCGGGGCATAACTTAAAAACCTTGCCCTGAGGGCTGTGGGGGTGTGTCCTCCTTAAAAACCTATTTTCTATCTGGAAATAAACTACGCTGAACAAAATGGCGATCTCAAAATTTCGAGTGGATGTGTTTGGGGGAAAGATAGGCGTGGGGGCGGGGCTAGTTGCCCTCCAGTCACTTTCGACTATTAAAAAGGGCACTAGCCCTTGCATTTCCAATCGAATGAGCCTTTTTTGAAGTTTCTACGACAAGGCCTTCTATAAAAACCTTATATGCCCCCAGGGCATAAGTTAAAACCCTTTCCCTGGTGGTTATGAGGGGTGTCCTTCTCAAAAACATATTTTCTATCTGGAAATCAACTACGCTGAACAAAACGGCTATCTCAAAATGTTGATTGGATGTGTTTTTGGAATGATGGGCGTGGGGGGGGGACTAGTTACCCTCCAATCACTTTTGACTATTAAAAAGGGCACTAGAACTCTTGATTCCAATCGAATGAGCCCCTTTTGACGTTCCTACGACGACCCCTTCCATATGAGGTGCCCTGCTCTAAAGGAAAAAAAAAATTATACATAAATGCCAACATCGTTCTTATATGCCCTCAGGGTATAACTTAAAACCCTTGCCCCGAGGGTTGTGGGGGAGTGTCCTCCTTAAAAAGACATTTTCCATTTCGAAATCAACTACTCTGAACAAAATGGCTATCTCAGAATGTTGATTGGATGTGTTTGGGGGAATGATGGGCGTGGGGTGGGGGCTAGTTGCCCTCCAATCACTTTCGACTATTAAAAAGGGCACTAGCTACTCCAATTTCCAATTGAATGAGCCCTTTTTAAAGTTTCTACGACAACTACTTCGATACGAAGGGCCCGGGTATGGAGGAGAAGAAAAAAGAAAAATAAATAATACATTGTGCCCACATCGTTCTTAACTTAGGCAGCGCTATCGCGCTGCCTATGATATATAAATAAATAATGTCAGACTTCAATCTTGTAATGGCTAGTCATATTGTGTGGAATATTATGGCCGAATCAGTTCAAAGGTGACACTCTTTTAACTTGTTAGAAAACAGTTTTTTTTAGCCTTATTTAAAAAAAAAATTCTTTTAAACTTATTTCTTTTTTGCTCTTTAATCTATTTAATGTGTTTGTAATTTTAGTTTTAATTCTTGTATTCTATGCTTTTTCTTTCTGTAAGTAAGTGCATTTTTTTTCTTCGAGTCAGTAATTCGTATATTTTCCCCCTGCTTTATAAGCCAGGGCTCCTTCAGGGGGATTAGTATAGTGTATTATTTTATAAGAACTTAATTATGAATTAATTTTATCTTGTTTTATTCATATAAATTATTCATTCTCTTTCGATAAAAATACAAAAAAACGAAAGAAATTAAAAAATAATTTAGAAATTAAGAAACAAGGGTGTTCTTCGGCCAGTGAAAAAAAAAGAAATGAAAAGACAAAGAAGATATTTCGGCAAGGATCTCCGCCAAGCTGTCCTCAGTGCTCATCTCAGTGCTTGTTTATCTGAGGCGGGGAGGGGTCATTCCCCTAAAGATTATCCCTGTAAAACTGGTTTCCCTCGAAGAATTCCTCTTTAAAACCATGTAAATGATGATCCTGTATTTGTTTTTTTATATTTCAACCTCTACCCTCCTAAAAAATATTTGTGAGGTACATTTTTTTCCATGGATAAATATTATTCTCGAAGCATTGTTTTACGAATATTAAACTAAAGAATGGGAAACGGGAATATAAAAAACAGGACTGTTGAGCAAACGAATAATATTAACAAACTGTAAGTAAAGAGTGACCCATGTCAATAGAACTTTCGAGGGAGGAGATTTCCAAAAAGCTATTTTCCATGGGGGGGGGGGGGTAATCTTATATGGAAGGGAGTCTAATTCCTCGACATTATTTGAAAACAATCATAAGTTAAATTAAAAATTAAGTTTTTCGACTGAAAGTAAGGAGCAACATTAAGACTTAAGACGATTAGAACGCTAAAGTTGAAATTTTTGTCCCAATTCCTTACGAATGACTCTTGAAACAGAAGGGTGCTTTAGTTAAAATAAGGACTTTTTTAAAGTGGTAATAAATTTTAGCGTGAAAAGTGAGGGACTGAGGAGGGAGCAATTGAAATACCCAAAAATAATTTTCAGTTCATTATTTTCACAGTTTTTAGGGATAGCGATTTTTAGGGGGAACAAGTATTCCTTTTTTTATCGGAAATGCCCCTCCGCCAACTTTTCCTTCTATGCGGGTAAACGTATAAACGTAATATTTCAGTTTAAAATTAAAATAATTCCGGAAAAAGACGGGGTTGTCAACCCATATAACAAATATTACAGACTTAATCCAAAAGTATTCCTTGTAATGAAGGGAGAATAAGGGCGGGAGCAACCACTAGTTTAACAAAATAACACATAGAAAACTTAAGACATGACCATCCTCCTAGGGAAAAACAAGAAATTTGGTATTTTTATAGATTGTAGATTTGAAGTTCACAAACATTTTGAACTTCTTTGTATAATTTCAATCAAGATATCCCCCCCCCGTTTAGGGGAGTGTTGAACCCATTAATATAAATTATGTAGCTTATAGTTCTATAACGTTCTATAACTCTTATAGAACAAACTTAAAATCAAAGAAATTTCCACACCTAGAATCAGTAATGGTATGGGTATTAGATTCTGTTGATGGATTTTTTTTTTTTTTTTTTTTTTTTTTTAGAGTTTAGATAATTATATTGATAATTGTCGCTTTCTTCTACTATTTTACTACTATTTGTTTGAGTCTCTTAGTTGTTGGGGCGGCGGCCACTTCCTATCTCCTTTTACCCCCATTTTGTCACCAAGCTAATTGAGGTCCAACAATCTCCTCTCCTAGATGTCCTGAGAACAAGAATGTAGGGACTCGTATTTCACTCCCAAACAGGCCAAGCCAGGTTCCTATTTTCTTAATTCTGGCTGTTATTCTGATTATTCGCATGAACAGTTCTTGTTAATTGTATTTCCAAATTTTTTTTAGTCAGTACACAAAAATTAAAAGTTTGCTTCCTTTCTGTTCTATCAGTATTCCGTCGTCCTTTCTAATAGAAAATTCAAAATTATGTCACCTCTCTCTTGTAAATAAATAGATGAATATGCCAGGGACTTTACCACCAAGAGATTTCTGGAACGTGTACGGTTTGCCAAGAAAAAAGTTGTGCTGTTTCCTAAATCATAAACTTAGTTTGACGGACATAGAGGATCTCAATCGGGTAAATAATAAAAACCGGTGGGATAAGTAAAATATACATGTTTAGCGTGCGTTCTATCTTAATGAAAGAAATAACTTTGGCAAATAAATACAAATCTAGGTATGATAAAATGAAATTTACTTCTGAGAACTAAAACATAAACTCCAAGGGCAAAGCCAATAATTAGTATTTCTCCATTAATTTCGAAGACACAAACTAGACCGAAAACAAAATATGATGTGTCAAAAGTAATCCATAACTAGCAATCTTACTTCAGTTTTACTGGCATTTTTCAAAGATATTTCAAATAATCTTTTCATTCGTTAGCTTCTTTTGTTTTTGAAAAACTTGCTCAGTTCGAAAAATTCGCTAATGAAGTATATTATCTAAATAAGATCTTTCTGCAGAATTTTTCAGTTCTAAGAATCTACAATGAACAATTCAAAATAAAATTTTGGGCTTTATAAAAATTATTTTACTTATTTTGTTTTATGATAGGTTAATTGAAAAGTTCAGACCAGATGTGTCCTTAAGCTAGAGAAGTATTCTAACTTTAAATAGACAAATAAAAACAAATCTGTATTTTATGTATTAGTAATACAATGTCTTTGTAAGTGTTCATGAAGCTAAAATACAACAAAACAAAAACGACTGTAGAAAAATTCACAACAAAATGAATTAAAATATCATAGACAACCATCAAGCACAGCACTCAAGGGCTTTCTAAGTGAAGAGCATGGGCACCGGCAGGGGGGGTGGATGGCCCCCCTGGCAATTTTGGAATAACAAGTAATTGTGAGGAAACGAAAGGAAAGAGAGCAGAATAAGGAAAACTCTGGAAAAAATGTTTGTTGCCCCATTGTTGGCTACCTGCCAATAGGTTTTGACCCTTAATAAGGGCAAATATAAGTTCTAATTTGTGACTTTGTGACCCGTTTCTACTTTTCAACAAGTATTTTTCTATACAATTTTGTTGGAGTAAAAAAAAAAAAAAATCTTAATTAGTAATTAGTGCAGTTAGTACATTATAAGTGCAGTTAGTTCGTATAATTACAGAAAACACAAGGATAAAAACTTAATAAGGGGCAATTTCAGTAAAAATATCCCGCCAACTTTTGCTTGCATTGCATGAGTACCCACGACCTGATATCTGAAGCCACTATAATCAGAAATGTTTCCCCTGAGTGGAATGCTGGGAATTTCTGTATTTCCCTGAATGGATACATTTTTTGTGTTTTATTATCATTTACTTTTTTTTAACAGGAGTGATTGTATTGGTCTAGTTGTCACTTTGAAAAAGATTTAATTTTTTACATTTATGAAGCATAAGGGTGTCAAATATATTGGCTATTGGTATTCAAAATTAAATTAAAAATATCGAATTAAAATTTTACATGATTTTCTTAATCTTAGTTTCAATGTTTTACTTTGAAAAAACTACTTTTAAAATATATTACTTTTTATAAACACTGAGTCTAAAGGCATTAAATATTCTGGTGTTTGATAACCAAGTTCATAATTACCGAAAATATCAAAAAATATCCGTCCAGCGCTTCGGTATTGCTCAAAAGAACTGAATGCTGGGAGTTTATATCTTAATTTTCGTAAGTAGGCTATTGTTTTGTGTATTTCTTGTAATCGCTTTATTTTTTTCATTTTCATATATTTTTAATTTAATCTTCGTGGGAGGGTGTAAAAAGGGAGGCGTTGAATAGATCAGGATGGAGGAGGAGCGTGCGTGGCTGTGTTGGCCTTAGGTGGTTTGGTGCTACGGTGAGTTGTTAGTAGTAGTACATTAATTGACGTACTTTTTTCATTGCCTTTAGACAAGTGTCCGTCTTTAAGCTTCATTACCCATCAAAACCCCTAGAGATCATTGAAATATTGGCCGTTTTTCTGTGTTACCAAAAGTATTGTATTCATAAAACTTTGCAGTTTCATGAAATGTAATTAAAAAAATAGAAAAAGTTTTTCAAATAAAGTAAGGAGCAAGCTTAAACTTAAAACAAATTGAAATTACTCTCTATATAAGGGGGACTGCCACCTTCTCAACACCATGCTCATTAAACAGAAGTTTTTTAGTGCTTTGAAAAATCTTTTTTTTTCCAATTGCAAATTCTCTTTAAAAATTTGGACAAAAGCAAAAGTTCACAGTAAAGAGTAATGAGATAAGGAAGGGACAGCCCCCTTCATATAAAGAATAATCCGTTCAAAATGGTTTCAAATCTGTTCCTTGCTTTCAGTTGGAAAGCTCTTTGTTTTTATTTAATTTCTGATTGTTTTCCAAATCATACCCAGCCTAACAAAGATATAATTTGAGGTACTGGTCCTTTGAATACCCGGTTAAAGGCTGTTAAAATGTGTTATTCAATAATTGTACGCTGAGTAGTACCGTCCTACATTTAAATTGGCAATTTTTGATTTTGGACAAATTTTGAATATACTTAAAAAATTGGCGGTGAATGGTATTTTTGTTAAAAAGTCATTGTTAATATGACTACTGAAGAATTTTGGATGGATGAAAAGGAGTATTATTGTTTGTATGAATTGGAGATTCTGTGGGACTTTTTATCTTCAACATAACTAAAGCCATCATAACCTCTACAATAGGATTTTCTTATCGATAAATACATTCGTTTAAATACATTAAAGTATTTCATATAAATAGAAAAAGAAAATATTACCTTTTAAAATTGATGGAAACCAAGCTCCGGTTCTTTAAACAAGGACCGGTCCTCTAAGGTACCGGTCCCTTAAATACCCGGTTAAAGGCTGTTAAAATGTGTTTATCAACAATTGTACATTGATTAGCTCCGTCCTACGTTTAAATTTGTAATTTCAACTTTGGATAAAATTTGAATATGCTTAAAAAATCGGCGATGAATAGTAATTTTTGTAAAAAGTCCTTGGTATCATTACTACTGAAGAGTTTTGGTTGGATGAAAAGGAGTATTATTGTTTGTATGGATTGGAAATTCTGTGGGACTTTTGATCTTCAACATAACTAAAGCCATCATAACCTCTACAGTAGGATTCTCTTAGCGATAAATACATTACGTGCATTTGTTTAAATTCATTGAAGTAAATAAGTTAATAAGAAAAATATTACCATTGAAAATTGCTGATAACCAAGTTCCTAGCAGTATTTGCCGCCCCAAAGAAATATCATGGCGGGGCTGAACATTAAATCTGGAACATTTTAATCAATTCCTACTCCCCCAACTTCTTTCAACATTTATCTGAAGGCTCATGAAGAGTAAGCAGTCTGGCCATTAAAAATATATCCATTAGGCATTTACCCCACCCCCGGCTAAACAATGACTCATCCCCATCATTATTGCTGATATGCAATTACAGATCACCAAACGCAATTTCATTACAAATAAAGTGAATCAACTTAGTGGAATCCAGTACTGTCACTGTGTGACATTACTTCTTTGGCAACTGGGAAGCCTAAACTGTAGTTTACTGATACGTTTGAATTAATTAGATTCTCAGAATTTTAAATTGATTGCAAATTCGTCCTCTTTGGGGTGAAGTCTTAGTTTGACATCCTAAAGTGGCAGAAAACTAGACTTTCCCCTGGCCCAATCTGTATGGCCAGTTAAAAAGAGCTTTAAATTTATGTTTGAATGAGCTCCCTTCCAATTATCTATGCCCTTCGGTTTGATACAGTCACCCCTGAGAAAAAACAAAACAAATTTGAGGCTTGAATCCTCTACGGTAGGGTTCTCTCATATAGTGTACCTAATAAAGGGACTTTTAATAAGATCGCTTGCTTTTTTGGGGGTGTTTCCCCTTTTTTCAAAAATCCTGCAAATTTTCTCAGAATTTTTGTTTTGGGTGGGTAACAATAAACTGAAAGAATTTTATATAATTAGAATCAGCATAAAAGGCCAATATTGCCGTTGTAGCATTGTCATAGGAATTCCATTTTTAGTTTTGGTGAATATTGGCCCATGTCACTTTTTACTTCCAATTTTTTATCACAAACTATTTGGTAAGATTCTCTTGGGCCGAAACTTTTTTTGAACCTGTTCATTTTATACAGTTGAATAGGACAATAAAAAGAAAGAGGGTCTATTTGACAGCTGGATAGTAAGTTTAAATTTTGTTTTTCTTTTGCCGTTCTATATTTTTTTAAATGTCTGAATATATGGATTTATGTTTGAGGGGGAGAATTGTCCTGTTATGAAAGAGATACATTTGACATGGCCGTTATAAAATCAAAACGTGGTATCTATGGAGGCAGGATGATTTTTGAGTATATCTACTCCTGTTGTAAACTATTCTAAGGCGTAGGATATTGCATAAAGTCAAGTCTAGGTCTGTCATAATCTAGGGAAGCAATAAATCTTCTGTATTTCGGTTTGAGTTTGACTTTCTTTTAAGATTAAATACATAATCATTGAATATATTATTGATTAAATAAATTTATTCCTTTTCTAGGAACCCTTGCCCTTTAAAACTTACAGTATTTTGTTTCATTTTGCATGCAATTTAATTGCTCTTTTTATTTGAGTTTTTTTTTCCTGCAAGTATTTAAAAATAAACTTATTCCTACGAAAAAATATCCTGAAATATATGCCTTGTCACCCGACTCCTACTACTATTTTGGCGTCTGCCCCCCACCCTGGAAAAGTTTCTCTCAGCGCCCTTTGTGAAGAGCCACATGCCAAAAATACATCATTTTGGGTCTTTTTTGTTTCTCCAGTAATGGAGCTAATGTAATGTCTACTTTGTAATGGTCCATTTACATATATAATGCATATATATTTATATATTTTATATGTAATGTTTATATAATATACATTATATACATGATGGTATATATAATGTCTATTTTGTTTCTCCAGTAATGTATGGAACTAGTGGACAAAATAACTTTGGAGGACTCGTTAAATTGGAAATTGTAAAGTTCCGCTGCCGTTTTTAAGATTTGAATGTAATTAGAAGGTAACCATCCCCTCTCTATTGCCCTTTTCTGCTACAGAGCCTATCGTAACCCCGAAAAGATCTAGTAGAAATTTTGAGATAGCTATTGTGCTTAAAGTGATGATTGCAGTGATATATGCAACTTATTAAGAGTAAACCGGCCCATAGAAACCAAATGATTAAAACCAGATTTTGAAGCATTCCATAGTGCGGAGAAATTGTCATTTGTAGCTGACTAAGAAGTACTACTACTGTTACTAATATTATATCACTGCAACACATTCCTCCTCCATCCCAATCTACTCAAAGATCCCCTTCTTACCCCCCTCCTAAGAGGCTCTGAAACCATTCCTTGCAACGTATTCGAGACATTTAATTTGGCACTACATTGATGGCTGAAAAGGACGAACTTTGACAATCTGTCATCCCTCATCTGCAAAACGGGTACAGGCGCATTATGTGGACACTGCTATATAATAACGAGAGAAGAAACCTGCCAGACGGGCAATTTGCAAGAGACCGCTATAGAGAAATGGGATGCAAAGCCTGGTTTTCATTGCGTTTACGATGCTGAAACTGTTGTTTTTTAGGTTTTAGGGGGGGATGTACCCAGGTTAGGTTACGCATTTAATATATGCTATGCTTTACCCCCCCCCCCCCTAATGAGCAAATATATAGCCAAAATTTGTTTATAAGCTATTATATATTCATCCTATTTGTTTTATTTCATTACCATTAAACAAACCTGACTTCTTTAGCAGTGTTCCCATAATGCACCAGTAGAGCAAAATGTTCTATCCATTCCAACCTTCCTCTCATTACAGTTCTAGAATATTAGAAAGATCCACAATTTTAGTACAGCTTTGATCACCTATTGACCTTTATCTGTTCCTTTTGTTAGCAACTTAGTCTTCTTAATATTAAACTTCAAACCCATTCTTACACCCTCAACTTTCAAAGCCTCTAAAAGTTCATTCATTTCGCTAATGTTTTTTATCTAGGATGCTCAAATCATCGGAATAATCTAAGTCAAGGAGAGTTATACCTTCCCATTTGATTTCATGCTCTCCCTTAGCCTTTACGGTGTTCCTTAGGACAAAGTCGGTTCCATATAAATTGGGATACAAACACAACCTTTCTTAACTCATTATTCAGTACTAAATCAACCACTAACGTTATTTTCTTATTCCCGTACATAACACTATTCCCGTGCAATATCATTAACACAGACATTGCTAATCATTATAATGTATTTACGTGATTTAGCAAACAAGGATATGATCTTCACTAAAGCTCATCTATCGGCTGAATCATACGGTACTGTTGCATTATGCGGGCACTGCTATATATTGCACAAGGAAACCAGTCACATAGCCCGTCAAACAGGCTATTTGCAAGAGATCGTTATAGATAAATGACTACAAAGCCGTGGTTTCTCAATGATTTACAATATTTAAACGATCGTTTTTTGGGGTTTACGGGGGGAAATGTACCTAGGTTAGGTTAGGTTATGTATTTAATATATCGTATGCTTTACCCCACCCCTAATGTGAAAATATATAGCCAAAATTTGCTTATAAGCCATTATATATTCATCCTATTTTACTTCATTTCATTAGCATTAGCGTTAACCAAACTTGACTTCTTTAGCAGTGCCCGCATAATGCACCAGTACCAATCACGCTCCTTTTCATAATCTATAAAAGTGAGGACTAAAGGGGTTGACAATTCAGGCATGTCACAATTAGCAGCCTAGGAGTGAAAATTTGCCGACGCGTCCTCTCTCCGGTCAAAGACCACACTGTTTTACCTCTAATCGACAAAGTACCATCATATTTAGTAATTTGCTTTCTACAGAAACTAAGCAAATACCTTGATAGTCGCCATAATCACTCTTATCATCTTCCCTACAAAGAGGCTTCAAGAAGGGTATTATTATTTCAATTTTGACTGTAAAATGTTACTGCGAAAACAAATTTACAGGAACTTTGGAAAAAGAGCTTAAAACCCATTGAAAATGGCGTAGGTCGAAATAAAAGTGTACCATTGGAATTGCCATAGTATAAAATCCTTTATAGAAGAGTTAAAGCCCTCCAGATTGAACAGCAAATATATTACTTTTTGTATTGAAAGCACTAATATGTCTCCTTTTTTATCCTTTTTCTCGGGTTGATATTTAAGAACCAGTATTTGCAGAATGTTAAGAAGGGGCTCATTTAATGGGAAATGTCTATTTCTAGTGCTTTCTTCAAGTAACAAAGGAGATTGTGCCACATCAAAGTGGTGTTTTCTTGCCATTTCATGGTTTTAATTTGACTTTGTACTTTTCTTTGAAAAACTTATCTTTTTGGAACCTTTTTTTGAATCGAATAGCTGAAAGTCGGAAGAATGACGAAATGCGCGTGCATATCAGTAGTAAGCATGTATACAGTATCAAACCTACGCCCGAGGCATGGATACGTATACAGTTTCAGGGGATATTGTATAATGCCACCAATCCCTCCATATTATGGAGCTATAAAGTGATCAAACACGTTATATTTGGAACTAGGGACGAGATTGTGCAATGCAACCAGACGGTTTTCTGAGGCAACACCCATTTTTTGGAGCTAATCAGAGATGTTTCTACGAACGATACATAAGTTACCAAGCATGTTTCTAAGCCAAAACTTTTGATCATCACATTAAGTATTCAAAAGTATTATTGAGCCTTCTGTAAAAAACACTGCTTTCAGTTACAGAGTAAGAAAATCATGTTTTTCATATAAATAATGTTTTTTTACTGAAGAAACGTCCAAGAAAGGTCCAAATTACACATGGAATTATACAAGCCTGAGGCATTAACATGTGCGCAGTTCCACACCTACACACCTTACCAGGGGTCAGTCACCTATTGCTACAGATGATACATGAGTTACCAGACGGGTTTTTGAGGCAACACCCATTTTTTGGAACTAATCAGAGATGTTTCTACGAACGATACATGAGTTACCAAACATGTTTCTAAGCCAAAACTTTTGATCGTCACATTACGTATTCAAAAGGTTTGGTGAGCCTTCTGTAGAAAACACTGGTTTCAGTTACAGAGTAAGAAAATCATGTTTTTCGTATAAATAGTGTTTTTTACTAAAGATACGTCCAAGCTACGCATGTTTCTGACTCAAAAATTGTCAAATAGTAATAAGGTCTAGACTGAAGGCACCTAGCGCCATGTCTAGAATTGATTTTCATATAGTGTTAAATCATTTACCAAAAAAATTACTCTATTTGCGAAAAAGGATATAGCATTTGCGAATTGGAGTTGAACAGTGTTGTCAATATAAAAAATGGTCTAACGTTACAGTATACTAAAAAGTTGATACTAAGTGAGATGTAGATGGCAAGAAAAGAATTTTAATAAAGAAATTCAGAACAACCCTTTGAAATCCTTACAAATCAAGTAGTGAGGTGTATATGAGTATGAACCGTCAAGGATCATTAGCACCAATGACCCTACCCATCAGGGACCTCAAACCCCAAAGGTCCCCAATCCCCAAACTCCAAGGGGGTCCCCTCCCCCCCCCCGAATTTTTTGCCCCCCCCCCCATTTTTTTATACTTGTTTTTAGGTTTTTTTTGAATTTTTTTTATTTATTTTTTTAACATGGTATTTTTATCAACTTTTATTTACATCTCTTAGAATGACATGTAACATACTTAAAACATACAAAAAAATTACATTTTTAAATTTTCCAAATTCAAAATTAGAATGATATAGAAATGTTAGTCGTGACTTTTACTATTAGAAAAATATTGTTTGTAGTAGCACTTTTTTTTATTGCACTAAATTTATTTTTTTTACTTCGAAATTTATTCAACTTTTTTTGCGTATCTTAAAATGACATGAAATATGCTTATGGCTTTAACAATTGTACACTATGCTTGCTAAGAGACACGATGTGGCTTTCCCACTGGTACTTTATGACGGGTTATCGATACTACCTAGTTTATTGCATGCATTAAATCAGTATTTTTTATGCAGTGAAACGATAAACACATAAGTCATATCTTTAAAAAAGTGAAGATGGAGCATTTTAAGAAAGTGTCTTCACATGATAGTGTTATTGTAGCATTGAATGCTGACAAGGAGAAGTATTTAAACTATGAAATAAGTACAAGTGGTAGCACTGTCGGAAATGTATGCGTGAGTTGTCTAGGCCGCAAGTAATCAAGTTTCTTTGAGGGACCAAATAAGTCCAAATTATTCTTCACAGGATAGGTAAGATTAAGATCTCCAGAGATAAATACGATCAAAAAGAATGGTAACTTGGAAATAATCATTTATGATAGAGGACAACTCCTTGCTACAGTTGCAGGTGACACATTACCTACTGATACTTCCTATCGTCAGCTTTCGGGTATTAGCATTCAAAGGAAGATCAAAAGAAGAAAGGCCTACTCTTCTACTAATATCATAAACCATATCTTGTCTACGTGCCGAAATTGTTAGCTGTGTAAAAATAATTTTGTAATACGCAGAGAAATTGCCGGAAAAATAAAAAGGGCATTGGTAGAAAATATCAATAAGGAATATAAAGATGAATCGATGAAAAACAAAGTGCCAGCAAACGTTACTACTAACATTGATCAAACAGTTAATGAACCAAATAATACCAAAGACGAAACGCATATTGAACCTGTCGGTGACACACCAGTAAAAATTGTCTAAGACTCAAAATGGAATAATGATTATTCTACTGATTACGAGCTAAGAGAAGAGAATAGCTACAATATCAAGAAAGAACATGGTGAACTATTTTATGGAACAGATTCAAAATGTCCAAATTTGATCATTGATAATAATGTATCATAATATATTTTTGTATTAATATTCTACATAACATTATTTGATTAAAAATATGTTATGCATTACATTGTTACGTGTTCATTATTTTTAGAGTATGCTAGGATATCAGACGTTTAGAATGTCTATTAAAACATCAGAGATGTAAGAAACGGATTTTGCATAAATCTTTTGTAATATATTTGGGATAGTATTAGCGAAATCTAAATATTAGATTGAACAATTTGTTCGTACTAGTATCTTTGTCGAATACACTAAATAAAGTTGACTAAATCAAAGCATGAGCGTTAATAAATTATTTCTCAACATCCTTTCCTGGATACGTTGGATAACATTGTCAAAATCTATGTATTAGAGTGGATAAATTCTTTATCAATTTCCCATTGTCTGATATATCAGATAACCTTCATAAAATCTGTGTATTAGAATGAATAAATTCCTTATCATCATCCTTTGTCGGTTACGTCGGATAAAATTGAGAAAATCTAAGTATCAGAGTGAATAAATTCTATATCAACTTCTTTGTCGGATACATCAGATAACATTAAAAAAAGATAAGTATCAAAGTGAATAAATTCTTTATCAACATGCTTTGTCAGATATGCTTAATAAAATTAAGAAAATCTAAGTATCAGAGTGAATAAATTCTTTATCAATGTCTTTTGACAGATATGTTTCATAACACTGACATAATTTAAGTATCGAATTGAACAAATTCTTTATTAAAATTCTTTATCGTTATCATTTGTCAGATAAATCGGATAACATCGACAAAATCTATGTATTAGAATGAATAAACTCTTCATCATCATCCGTTGTTGGATATGTCATTATGAAAAATTGTAAGTAAGTAAGTAACAAACTCTTTCTTGAATTCACCTCTTGGATAGACAATACAGAAATTTAATTCAGGAAATTATGAAAAAAATTGAAACAATTCTTTATTAACATTCTTTATCGATTTAGTTCGCTTTCTGGACAGACATTACAGCAATTTCATAAAATCTAAGCATTGGAGTGATTAAATTCTATATCAACATCCATTTCTTGGATACATAGGATAAAATTGACAAAATCTAAGTGCTAGAGTGAATAAATTTTTTTTATCAACATCTTTTGTTAGATACATCGGATAAAATTGACAGAATCTAAGTACCACAGTGAATAAATGCTTTATCAACATCCTTTGTCGGATAAAACTGTCAAAATACAAGTATCAAAGTGATTAAATTCTATATCAATATCCTTTTCTCGGATACATAGGATAAAATTGGCGAAATCTAAGTGTTAGAGTGGATGATTTTTTGTTATGAAAATCTTTTGCCAGATACATCGGATAAAATTGACAAAATCTAAGTGTTAGAGAGAATAAGTTTTTTTGTTATCAACATCCTTTGTCAGATACATCGAATAAAATTGACAAAATCTGGATATTGGAGTGAATAAATGCTTTAATAACATCCTTTACCAGATATGCCGGATAAAACTGACAAAATCTAAGTATCAGAGTGATTAAATTCTATATCAACATCCTTTTCTCGGATGCATAGGATAAAATTGACAAAATATAAGTGTTAGAGTGAATCAATTTTTTTATCAACATCCAATTCCAGATACATCGGATAAAATTGACAAAATCTAAGTGTCAGAGTGAATAATTTTTTTTCTTATTAACATCCTTTGTCAGATACATCAAATAAAATTGACAAAATCTAAATACTAGAGTGAATAAATACTTTATCAACATCCTTTATCGGATATGTCGGATATAATTGACAAAATCTAAGTATCAGTGTGATTAAAATCTAAGTATCAGAGTGATTAAATTCCATATCAACATCCCTTTCTTGGATACATGGGAAAAAATTGACAAAATCTAAGTATCAGAGTGAATAAATGCTTTATCAACATCATTTTAAATTCATTATCATCATAATTTGTCGGGTATATCGGATAAAATTGACAAAATCGAAGTATCAAATTGATTAAATTCTATACCAACATCCATTTCTCGAATACATGGGATAAAATTGACAAAAGCTAAGTGTCAGAGTGAATAAATGTTTCTTTATCAACATCCTCTGTCAGGTAAAACGGATAAAATTGATAAAATCTAAATATCAGAGTGAATAAATGCTTTATCAGCATCCGTTGTCGGATATGTTGGATAAAATTGACAAAATATAAGTGTCAGAGTATATCGAGAGAGAACATTTGTCGGGTATATCGGATAAAATTGACAAAATCTAAGTATCAGATTGATTAAATTCTATATCAACATCCATTTCTCGAATAGATGGGATAAAATTGACAAAAGCTAAGTGTCAGAGTGAATGAATTTTTTTTTATCAACATCTTTTGTCAGATACAACGAATGTAATTGACAAAATCTAAACATCAGACTGAATAAATGCTTTATGAGAATCCTTTGTCGGATATGGTGGAAAAAATTGACAAAATGTAAGTGTCAGGGGAATAATTTTTTTATCAGCTTCCTTTGTCAGATGCATCAAACGTAATTGAAATAATCTAAGTATCATAGTGAATAAATTTTTTATCAGCATCCTTTCTTTGATATGTCGGATAAAATATAAGTATCAGAGTGAATTAAACTCTATATCAGCATCCCTTTCTCGGATACATGGGATAAAATTGACAAAACCTAAGTATCAGAGTGAATAATTTTTTTTTATCAACATCTTCTATCACTTACAACGAATATAATTGACAAAATTTATATATAAGAGTGAATAAATGCTATTTCAGAATCCTTTGTTGGATATGTTGGATAAAATTGACAAAATCTAAGTGTCAGAGTGAATAAAGGCTTTATCAGCATCCTTTGTCGGATATGTCGGATATAATTGACAAAATCTAAGTGTTAGAGTGAATAAATTTTTTTATCAACATCATCTGTCAGATACATCGGATAAAATTGACCAAATCAAAGTATCAGATTGAATAAATGCTTTATCAACATCATTTGTCGAATATGTCGGATAAAATCGACAAAATCTAAGTATTAGAGTGAATAAATTCATTATCAACATCCTTTGTCGGGTATGTCGGATAAAATTGACAAAATCTAAGTATCAGATTGAATAAATGCTTTATCAACATCCCTTCCTCGGATACATAGGATAAAATTGACAAAATCTAAATACAAGAGTGAATAAATTCATTATCAACATCCTTTGTCAGATATGTCTGATAAAATTGACAGAATCTAAGTATCAGAATGATTAAATTCCATATCAACATCCCTTTCTTGGATACATGGGATAAAATTGACAAAATCTAAGTATCAGAGTGAATAAATGCTTTATCAACATCCTTTAAATGCATTATCAACATCATTTGTCAGCTATATCGGATAGAATGGACAAAATCTAAGTATCAGATTGATTAAATTCTATATCAATATCCCTTTCTCTAATACATGGGATAAAATTGACAAAATCTAAGTGTTAGAGTGAATACAATTTTTTTTATAAACACGCTCTGTCAGATACATCAGATAAAATTGACCAAGTATAAGTATAAAATTAAATAAAAGCTGTATCAAAACCATTTGTCGGATAGCTCAAATAATATTGACCAAATCTAAGTATCAGAGTTAGGTTAATTCAGGTTCACTTAGAGTGGCGCCACTTTAAGTGATCCTGAATTAAGCTAACTTTTTGCATATCTCTCTCACTATGAATGTGTTTCTGAGCGGGTGTGGTGCCATCTATAACCGGTCTAACCTAAATTCAACGTAAAAACGCATGAAGTCAAAATGAATAGAACTTGGATTTTATGACTGTTATCTGATTTGTCCGATAAAAACTTTGAAACTAATTTATTCATTCTGATACTTAGATTTTGTCAATTTAATCCGATGTATCTGACATATGATGTTGATAATGCATTTAAAGGATGTTGATCAAGCATTTATTCACTCTGATACTTAGATTTTGTCAATTTTATCGCAAGTATCCGAGAAAGGGGTGTTGATATGGAATTTAATTACTCTGATACTAAGATTTTGTCAACTTTATCCAACATATCCGAAAAAGGATGTTGATAATGAATTTATTCACTCTGAGACTTAGATTTTTTTCAATTTTATCTGTCATATCCGAAAAATGATGTTGATAAAGTATTTATTTACTCTGATACTTAGATTTTGTCAATTTTATCGCATGTATCTAAGAAAGGGATGTTGATATATAATGTTATTACTCTGATACATAGATTTTGTCAATTTTATCCAATATATCCAAAAAAGGATGTTGATAATGAATTTATTCACTCTGATACCTAGATTTTGTCAATTTTATCCGATGTATCTGACAGAGGATGTTGATAAAAATAAAATTAATTCACTCTAACACTTAGATTATGTCAATTTTATCCCATGTATTTGAGAAAGGGATGTTGATATAGAACTTAATCAATCTGATACTTAGATCTAGTCAATTTTATCCGATATACCTGACCAATGATGTTGATAATATATTTAAAGGATGTTGATATAGCATTTATTCACTCTGATACTTAGATTTTGTCAATTTTATCCAATTTATCCGAGAAAGGGATGTTGATATGGAATTTAATCACTCTGATACTTAGATTTGGTCAATTTTATCGGAAAAATCCGACAAAGGATGTTGATAATGAATTTATTCACTCTGGTATTTAGATTTTGTCAATTTTATCCCATGTATCCGAGAAAGGGATGTTGATAAAGCATTAGTTCAATCTGATACTTAGATTTTGTCAATTTTACCCGACAAAGGATGTTGATAATGCATTTATTACTCTGGTACTTAGATTTTGTCAATTTTATCCAACATATCCAACAAGGGATGCTGATAAAGCATTTATTCACTCTGATATCTAGATTTTGTCAATTAAATTCGTTGTATCTGACAAAAGATGTTGATAAAAAACATTTATTCACTCTGACACTTAGATTTTGTCAATTTTATCCCATATATTAGAGAAAGGGATGTTGATATAGAATCTATTCCAGCTGACGTTTATATTTTGTCAGCTTTATCCGATATACCCGACAAATGATGTTGATAATGGATTTAAAGGATGTTGATAAAGCATTTATTAACTCTGATACTTAGATTTTGCCGATTTTATCCTATGTATCCGAGAAAGGGGTGTTAATATGGAATTTAATCATTCTGATACTTAGATTTTAATCACTCTGATACTTAGATTCTGTCAATTCTATTTGACATATCCGATAAAGGATGTTGATAAAGTATTTATTCACTCTGATATTTAGATTTTGTCAATTTTATTCGATGTATCAGACAAAGAGTGTTGATGGAAGCGAATTCAATCGACAAAGAATGTTAATAAAGAATTCGTTCAATTTTTTTCATAACCTTCTGAATTAAATTTCTGTATTGTATATCCAAGAGGTGAATTCAAGAAAGATTTTGTTACTTACTTACTTACAACTTGTTCATAACATTTTGATTTTAATTTTGTCAATTATATTCGTTGTAACTGATAGAAGATGTTGATAAAAAAAATTATTCTCTCCGATACTTAGATTTTGTCAATTTTATCCCATGTATCCGAGAAAGGGGTGCTGATATAAAATTTAATCACTATGATGCTTAGATTTTATCCGAGATATCCAACAAAGGATACTGATAAAGCATTTATTCACTCTGATACTTAGATTTTGTCAATTTTGTTTAATGTATCTAACAAAGGATGCTGATAAAAAAAAATTATTCCATCTTATACTTAGGTTATTTAAGTTTTATCCACCATAGTTGAAAAAGGGTTCTTATAAAGCGTTTATTCACTCTGATGTTTACATTTGGTTAATTTAATTCGCTGTATTTGACAAAAGCTGTTGATAAAAAAATGTATTTACTCTGACACTTAACTTTTGTCAATTTTTTCCCATGTATTCGAGAAATGGATGTTGATATAGAATTTACTCTATCTGATACCCCAATTTTGTCAATTTTATCCGGTATACCCGACAAATGATGTTGATAATGCATTTAAAAGGATGTTGATAAAGCATTTATTCACTCTGATACTTAGATTTTGTCAATTTTATCCCATGTATCTGAGAAAGGGATGTTGATATGGAATATCATCACTCTGATACTTGGATTTTATCCTAGATATCCAACAAAGGATTCTGATAAAGCATTTATTCACTCTGATACTTAGATTTTGTCAATTATATTTGAATAAAAAAAAATTATTCACTCTGGCACTTAGATTATATCAATTTTATCCAACATATCTGACAAAGGATGCTGATAAAGCATTTATTCGCTCTGATGTTTATATTTGGTCATTTATATTCATTTTATGTTATAAAAGATGTTGATAAAAAAAATTTATTCACACTGACACTTAGATTTTGTCAATTTTATCCCATGTATTTGATAAATGGATGTTGATATAGAATTTAATCAATCTGATACCTCGATATTGTCAATTTTATTCGATATACCCGACAAATGATGTTGATAATGCATTTAAAAGGATGTCTATAACGCATTTATCCACTCTGTTACTTAGATTTTTTCAATTTTATCCTATGTATCCGAGAAAGGGATGTTGATATGGAATTTAATCACTCTGATACTTAGATTTTAATCACTCTGATACTTAGAATATGTCAATTTTATTTGACATATCCGATAAAGGATGTTGATAAAGTATTTATTCACTCAGATATTTAGATTTTATCAATTTTATTCGATGTATCTAACAAAGAATGTTGATGGAAGCGAATTCAATCGATAAAGAATGTTAATAAAGAATTCTTTCAATTTTTTTCATAACTTTCTGAATTAAATTTCTGTATTGTGTATCCAAGAGGTAAATTCAAAAACGAGTTTGTTACTTAGTTACTTACAACTTTTTCATAATACTTAGATTTTAATTTTGTCAATTATATTCTTTGTAACTGATAGAAGATGTTGATAAAAAATTTATTCACTCCGATACTTAGATTTTGTCAATTTTATCCCATATATCCGAGAAAGGGATATTGATATAGAATTTAATCACTCTGATGCTTAGATTTTATCCTAGATATCCAACAAAGGATACTGATAAAGCATTTATTCACTCTGATACTTATATTTTGTCAATTATATTTGATGTATCTGACAAAAGATGTTGATAAAAAAAATTATTCCCTCTGACACTTAGATTTTTTAAATTTTATCCAACATATTCAACAAAGGATGGTGATAAAGCATTTATTCACTCTGATATTTAGATTTTGTCAATTATATTGGTTGTATCTGACGAAGACTGATCATAAAAAAAAAATAATTCACTCTGCACTTAACTTTTGTCAATTTTATGAAATCTATCCGAGAAAGGTGTGTTGATATAGTCAATTTTGTCGATTTTGTCAATTTTATCCCATATATCCGACAAGATGTGAATTCAAAAAAGAGTTTGTTACTTCGTTACTTACAACTTTTTCATAATACTTAGATTTTAATTTTGTCAATTATATTGGTTGTAACTGATAGAAGATGTTGATAAAAAAAATTATTCACTCCGATACTTAGATTTTGTCAATTTTATCCCATATATCCGAGAAAAGGATATTGATATAGAATTTAATCACTCTGATGCTTAGATTTTATCCGAGATATCCAACAAAGGATACTGATAAAGCATTTATTCACTCTTATACTTATATTTTGTCAATTATATTTGATGTATCTGACAAAAGATGTTGATGAAAAAAATTATTCACTCTGACACTTAGATTTTTTCAATTTTATCCAACATATCCGACAAAGAATGCTGATAAAGCATTTATTCACTCTGATATTTAGATTTTTTCAATTATATTCGTTTCATCGGACAAAAGCTGTTGATAAAAAAATTTATTCACTCTGACACTAAGATTTTGTCAATTGTATTCCAAGTGTTTGATAAAGGGATGTTTATATAGAATTTACTCTTTCTGACACCTAAATTTTGTCGATTTGATCCCATATACCCGAGAAATGATGTTGACAATGTATTTAAAAGGATGTTGATAAAGCATTTATTCACTCTGATACTTAGATTTTTTCAATTTTATCCCATATATCCGAGAAAGGGATGTTGATATTGAATTTAATCACTCTGATACTTAGATTTCAATCACTCTGATACTTAGAATATGTCAATTTTATTTGATATATCCGATAAAGGATTTTGATAAAGTATTTATTCACTCTGATATTTAAATTTTGTCAATTTTATTCGATGTATCTAACAAAAAATGTTGATGGAAGCGAATTCAATCGATAAAGAATGTTAATAAAGAATTCGTTCAATTTGTTTTCATAACTTTCTGAATTAAATTTCTGTATTGTGTATCCAAGAGGTGAATTCAAAAAAGAGTTTGTTACTTCGTTACTTACAACTTTTTCATAATATTTAGATTTTAATTTTGTCAATTATATTCTTTGTAACTGATAGAAGATGTTGATCAAAAAAAAATTATTCACTCCGATACTTAGATTTTGTCAATTTTATCCCATGTATCCGAGAAAGGGGTGCTGATATAGAATTGAATCACTCTGATGCTTAGATTTTATCCGAAATATCCAACAAAGGATACTGATAAAGCATTTATTCACTCTGATACTTAGATTTTGTCAATTATATTTGATGTATCTGACAAAAGATGTTGATAAAAAAAAATTATTGACTATGACACATAGATTTTGTCAATTTTGTCAACCATATCCGACAAAGGGTGCTGATAAAGCATTTACTTGCTCTGATATTTAGATTTTGTCAATTATATTCGTTGTATCTGACAAAAGATGTTGATAAAAAAAATTATTCACTCTGACAC